>NC_053029.1:10201604-10511681 GCF_016746235.2 Drosophila teissieri | reverse complement strand
TTATTGCTTTGCCTACAGTCAACTCTCGGCTTGTTGGACTTCCCTCGCGCTTTCTCGTGCGTGAGTCTCGTGATTGGCAAAAGCGTGAGTTCGTGCTCGAGTTGGAATGTGTTGAAGTTCGTGTGTTCGTGTGGATAATGTGATGTGTTGCCTAGTGTAGCCAGCGTTCACTGTACTATTGGAACTACTTGCTGTTTTGGCTACTGTTTGCTGTATTTTGCTGTTTTGCTGTGTATTTTGTCGTATTTTGCCACTTTACCTGATTTCCATCGTAAGTCCAACTACCGAATTTCATTTCGCAATGTTGGTCATCAAATGGGAACCACGTGATGTCTATCTTGCATGTGCTCTTGAAGATACCAGGGGGCACGTACAGACAACTGCCGTTATGTTTGACCACAATGTTGGTGTGATACGTGCCATCGAATCCCTCATCCGCGCTAGATTATTGTACAATTTGTTTTAATGGATTATTGTCTCGATCGATTGCTTTGTTATCGCTTATCAGGTTAATAATCAGTTCGATTCATTGGTTATCCTCTGTTCTTTTGTATTGTTATTATTTAATTAGTTTTTATCGACTTTTGTTTGGTTATATGTGACTTGCGCTTTAGTTTGTCATTCTCTTGTTTCATAACTACTAAAAATGTTTTTTGTTTTTGGTTTTTTGTGGACTATGCTCTAGTTAACTAGAGCTGGGAGTTTGCGGGGGATATATCTATTCTGGGAATTCTTGGGAGATTTTCGGTGTGTGGGCTGTTGTTCTGGTTGTGTGTGGGTCTTAAAGTCTATGTGTTCTCTAAAACTCTACTGGGGGCAGACTTACATATGTACTTGTATGTTACTTAAAGCTAATCGGATTTACTTGGTTCTGTTTGGTGGGGTGTCCACTGTAATGGATCACAGACAGCGCTCGACGACCCCAGCGGAATTTCTATTGCCACATAACACTCGACGCAGGACCGGGAAATGGCAAAGGCAATCTGCGGCTGGCCGGATACAAATATCTTTGTAGCTATGTGTGTGTGTATCTTGTATCTTCGTATCTCTGTAGCCACTAACCAGTAGCCAGTAACCAGTAGCCAGTAACCACTAGCCAGTAACCAGTATCTAGTCAGTAGCAATATGCGCATATGCAAATGAACCTCAGCAGATACTCGAAAAATGTGGCAAAGCATGCTATAGATATAAACCCATCAGTGAATATACGTATATGTAGATACATATATATTTGCGTGCATTATGTATGAGTATCTCTTGACTTTGCTGCTGCCCGCGAAAGCTGCAATAAAATGCAATTACTGCTCTGATTTCGACTGGAGTGCCGAGAATGTTGCGTAAACATTTTGTGGACAATTTTGTTTTGCATTTTTCGGTCACCGCAAAGAGGCAATGACATCGGGGCATCATGTTGTCCCCCAAATGGGAGATGGGTTGGGTTATAGTACGTATGATGTACGTAGTACGTACTTTGTGGGTGGGTGGGTTGGTTACTTTGAGGGCGTGTTGGGGCGTATTGGGGCGTGTTTCCCGTGGTAATGAGGCTTACATGCAAATGCTGTAGCATTTAAGCGGTATTTGTGCGCTGATTAGCGACTGGTCAAGCAGAAAACCGAAGCGCAGATGTGGTCCACTCGGGCTTAAGAGCTTGCGGCTTGGGTGGCTCTTCAACTGGACCGAGAATTGATAGCTGTGTGTATGCAAGTCACACATAATTCATATGACAGCCAGGTGGGGAGCATTACGACCAAGCAAAACTTGTTAAAACCGAAGGTGCTGCAACATATTTCAATTTCAATTTGCACACCTAATTGGCACGTCAATCCTTTTCGGGCATCGCAACCTTCATCACTTGGCCCGCATTTAAAATTATTTTAATTTCAAAAGTGAAAAATTGGCTTGCTTCTTTTCGCTTTCCGTGCTCTTTCGTTTTCTGCGCCTTATTAATATTGACGTGGCTTTCGACTGGGATTCGGTTTTTGGGCCACGGATCAGTGTCAGTTTTCAGTTCTCAGTTCGCAATTTTCAGTTTTTCTTTTTGGTTTGCGGCTTAATACCAACTTCTGATGCTTTGAAAAATATCAAGATAATGTTGCAATTAGAGTGAAAGCTTTTGGCATTGATGGTTAAAGGAACGGCATCTCAATTAATCAGCCGTGAATGGAATCGCAATCCGCGCTCGAAATCAGCATAAGTAAAAAAAGAAGGAGCTGTAGTCGATTGATTTGCTTAATAATGAGGCAGAACCAAATCCTCGCCGGCGTGGCAACTTTTTGTGTATCCATATCCGTGTCTGTGAATGCCTTGCCACAGCTATTGATCTAAATGATGGCCGCACATTAGCAGCGCTGGCGACGCATACAAATTAGGTCCAAATGTGAGTTGGCTTTGTGAGGGTTTGGGAGGGGAGGGAATTAATAAATTAAACGCAGTGAAGGTCTGTCGGAGCCATGTTGGCAGAAATCCTTTGCAAACTGCGGGCAAATGCTTCTATCGCTCGACGGGCCACGAATCCTGGACGAAGTCCTGGCAAGTTCATTAGCAAACAAAGTTGACAGCCGCAGCACCGACTCCATCTACTGATTTCCCCTGACTATCCCAGCAGCCAGCTAATCAATATGATTTTTATTTCCAGCCTCGTCCTTTGTCTTGGCCTCTGGTCGGTCCTGCCAAACGGATTCGATGCGATGCCCATTTTTCCGGCGAAATCAACGCCGGATGCTGCGTGCCATGGAAATTAAACCTGCAGCTGGGCGTACGTGTTCTGATTCATTGTTTCCCGTCGGGCTCTTCTTTTGTTTCCCTTCCCTTCTTTTTTTGCGCCCCGGCTCTCGGGTGACATGTAAATTCCATTTCGCAGCCCGGGAAACGGGGAATACGAGTAATACACGCCCCGTGCGTCAATCAAGCGTAAACCGTGTGTGTGTGTGTGACCACCGGACCCTACTGTGCTCCGCCATTAGGTTAAATAAGCTGGGTGCTGCAGTGGCAAGTATAAATTGCAATTAGTTCTGCAAATGCCACGAGCTGACACTCCGCCAGGTGCATTTATAGCCGGCCCAAAGTCTCCGCAGCAGTTTGTCTTCATTTGAGCCAAGTTTGGAGCCGTACTAAATGCGTGTATGGTTCAGCTTTTTGCGACATTCACTTCGCAGTTCGCAGCTGTAGAGTTTTTGTGCTTTTGGGGCTTGTGGCATTTAAGTTGTTTTTAGTCACGGGGATGTGGCAACAAATTTTGACGTTCAAGTTATGGCTTAAAATGTTTAAGCTCCCCCTGGCTGGACACGAATTTGTGTGGCTCTCTCTATGAATTTTTTTGTGCACCAAAAACGGATTCACTGCAATCGCATTGGGCAAACGCGGCAGGGAAAACCTGGCCAAAAAAAAAAGAATATGAAAATGTCATAATGAAGTTTTTGCTCACGAGCACGGGCAACTGGTGGAGATGGAAAGCGTTTTTTGCCCCCGGCCTGAATGCATTTCGTGTATGGGATATATCTGGCAGATAATTCCGTGGGTAAGGAAAAACGCTGAATGCGATATAAATCTAGAGAAATGGAGTTATTCCTTTGCAGTCATTTGTCCCAGCACAAAGTAGCACCGCAATCATCATTCGCAGCCACAGCTGCCACTTCATTAGGTGTCCCCCCCTGCATTTGTGGTCCGAGATGTTTGGGGTTTCTGGCGGGGATCGGGTGCATGCAGTCGGTTTGGGTATTGGAACTTGGAGCGTGGGGCTTACGCTGGTACTTAGGCTAACTTACGCAGACTTAATGGGTATGCCGCATGATTCCTCGACGCCTGTCTGTTAACACACATCGATGCACACGCACACACACAGACGGCAAAAGATATATGTATATATATATGTAAATATTTGGTTATAGATATGGGCATATAGGTGGGTAGTTAGACGATTAAACATAAAGATATAAAGTTATGGTTATGGGTTAGTATACAGCAATAGCTGGGCTGGGTATATAGAGATGATTATAATTGGACACCGAACAAGAACCGGGAAACATGAGCTCATTATCATTTATTGTTGTTTAGGAACATACACAAGTGAACAAATAGCTAAGATGAACGATATATAGCACACCGATAACAATTGATTACTTTGTTGATTGCAGTCCACACGCACACTCGCACACCGCCACAGCTGAACACACACACACACACGCTCGCTGAAGCGGACATTTTAAAAGCCAACCGAATGGGAAATGGGAAATGGAAAATGGGCAATGGAAAATGGAAAATTGCGAAATGAGAAATGAAAGGGCAATTATTCAAGGCACGGCAATGAGTGATGCGGGCATCTAACACTCGTTAGGAGACCAAAAACATTTGTAATTTGAACTCCCTTCGCCAATTGTTGTGGCAATGTTTTTGCATCGGCTTACGGGGCGTATGATGAATGCGTGATTGTAGAAATAGTAATCGGAATGGTGGGAATCCAGCGATGTTATGCTCAAATATACACGCACACACTCACACTTCTAGACTAACTAAATGGACATATAGACTAACATTTAGTGAAAGCGATTGAACATTAATTTGTTAGATTGGCTTTCTTTTAGGTATTTGCTTTTAGGATTATAAAACACACGGATGCGCCTTCCAGAATATTAGACTTTCTAAAAAAGTGTAGAAAAAATCTTTGATAAAAGCCTTGAACTTATAAAAGCTGCTTAAAATCGGAAAAGTTTTAGACACGTCTTATTTTATGCCAAATGAAAAATGTACTCCTTCTGCGGACTGAGGGGCAAAATAATCTACAAATTTAATTAAGTTATGAATTATTTGATTAGAAATGTGCAATATAGTTTATTAAACTGGAAGGTGCACCCGAATCTCGGTCAGCCGAGAGCTTTTAGTTTAAAGTAATGCTTTCTGGATATGCCATGATTTTTGTTAGTTTAAAATGCTGAGATGACACGATAGATATAGATATATAGTACGAGTATATTGTGGTGGAGATATCTGTTGGTGCTTGGGTTTAATATTAACTTGATGGGTTTGCTTAGCTAGCCTAGCTAAGTTTTCGAGTTAGGAGCGTGGAATTAGCTTTAGCTTAAATGTATATTAATATAGGATGGACTCTCTATTTAGATACTTTTAACATTTAATTTAATTGTGTTGCTTGTGATGTCTTTCGTGTATATGTGTGTGTGTTTATGGAATGCGGGTGGTGGGTTGGTTAGTTGGTGGGTGGTTTTGGGTGGTGGCAGCCGGTGTCCAGACAAAGTGAAGGTTGTTTTGGTCACCTGGCTGGAACGCAGCTGTTTTAGTTGTGGGATGAGGTGGGGATTTAGGTTGAATATATATTTTGCATTTGGTTTTATTTTTATGCGGCTTTATTTAGTCTTTTGTTTAGTAAGAGGGATTTGATTTCTCATGCACAATACTTGAAAATCTATTTTGCCTTTTTTTTTTTTGTGATGGTCTGGATGGTTTCTTGTTTTGTTTTTTGCAAGCTACGTATGAGTATGACAAAAAACATTTTCGTTCCATTTTGCAGTTTTAAATATTGCTTTACGGTATTCGTTTGTCGGCCAAATAAATTCAAGTACTGAACGTCTAACCAGAAATATTACACCAGCATATTGTTGAACAATCTCTGAGGAGGTTATTGTCTTTCGGAAATGGAGCGACAGGACTTTGACTTGAGCTCGAGTTAAGTTGGAGTTAAGAAGGTGTGAGTCCTTGACTGGAAAGCAGACCACAGACCGCTGTCCTCGATTCCTCGAGGAATTTGAGCCGTGCTGTTTCGAACAAAATACTTGCGCAACATTCTGGTTAAACAAAGTTAATGTTAAAGTTTAAAGTTTAGTTGTTTGGAGTTTAGTCTGGGCGATTATTTAGCTTGTTCTGCGGTTACTTCGCATTTGGTTTAGTTCGCTTTTATGGCTTGATGTTTGGTTTAGTTAATGCTGGATAATTCAGGCATTTCATGTGTTATACAACGTTCGGTTAGCATTACGAATCCAATTACAATGTGAGGCCCACATCAACGGCAAGCTGACAATGTACAGTCCCACTAGACAACCACTGCGTGTAAACTACTCTTATTGAAGTAAACAAATGGAAATTATTCTGGTTTTCTTTTCTTTTTTTTTTGTTTTTTTTCCTTATTTTGTAGTTAAGTCACTTTTCGAAACGTAAACATTGAAAGCAAATCATAAGTGGATAACATCGAAACACAAATATCATAATTATACGGGTGGGAAAAGTCGATTTAGCCACCGAATCAAAAACACAATTTCATGTTTGATTTGCGGCTTAGTTCGATTTTCGTATTTGCCTTTTTTTCTTTTTGTTTTTAATACTGTTCTATTACTGTTTACATATAGACACACAAACAATAGCGAGTGGGTTATAATGCGATAATAATAATAGTTATATAATTATGAGCGTGGACATGGGGTCGTACATACATATGTAACTAAAGTGTATGCAAACATATTAAATATGCTGGGGATTATTGTTTGCAATTCGAAAACCAACTCAAATCGAACCATACAAACCATATTATAAACTGAATCAACAAAAACTTCACCGGCTTTGTTGCAAGTACAGTTCTCAGCTGGAGTTTGCATCTCCATCTGGAAACAAATATGCAACAAATCCTTCAAGTTACCGAATGTTACTAATGGTAAGCTAGTAATCTATGGAAATCCAACTAAAGTGCAACTACGTAATACGTACATACTAAGTATAACTATATAACTATAGCTATAACCGAACGCAAAACGAAACAATAACATAATGTTTTCTGGGGACTTCATCTCCGGTGGTTGTGGGTTTTACTTTGGTCAGCCTAACTTACCATTGTTTGAGTATTACAGTGATTGGATTATAAGTATTTGGGGCTATACGATCCTATGCCTAGACTTAAGAGTGCTCTATGTAGCTGGTTATAGTATGTATTGCGCAAACACTTTTATACTGATTCTCAGATTCTCAGATTCTGATTAGTTTCTTTGGTTCATCGTGGGCTGCGATAGCCTTTCTATTCGGTTACGGGTTCATCGAGTCCGGCCGGAGTGGTGGACACAGATCACTTACCTGTTGTACATGAGCACGTCGGGTTTCCACAGCTTGTTGGGCGTGATTCGCAGATCCTTGACCCCGCCGTATTCCGTTTCATTCCAGCGCAGATTGTAGTCGTTCCACTCCTGCGTTGACAGGTTTTTTTATTAGTTTTAATATTGATTGCTCGGTTCTCAAGTGGTTTCAATATACACATATGTATTTTGCTATCAAATAAAACGTCTAAAAATTCAAACGAAAAATGCGACGTGATGTTTGGAAAAGAAAACGGATATCTCTGGCTATGTTCATTTTGGGCATTTGGGTATAGAATGAAAAGTAAGTTGGAGGCAAAGCAAGGACTCCGAAATGAAATGAAATGAAATCTACTCAACTGCTGAGCACATGCACATATGCACATACACATACACACATGCAACTACTACTACTACTACTACCACTACCACTCACGCACTACGACTGGGCTAAGACTAAGAGATGGCCGACTCTGCTAACTGATTGGCAAGCTGTTGCTCGAGAGCATGCCAACGCACACACACACTCGCACACCGTCACGTACGCATACTAATACACAGTTGCTGCACTCTACAACAATGTGCAACTTGCAACAAATTTCTGGCTAAGTCAACCCCCCCGCACCGCACTGCCACCCGTCGACGGAACCGCACATGAGACAAGTTTTATCAACGTTCCTCGTTTGCTCTTTTCTGATCCCGTTCATGGATGCACAGCGAAAAAAAAAGGAGTGGCAAATTTGGTTAAAAATATAAAAGTATTATAGTTTTATAGCTTTCAAAGCTATAAAAGAAATTTGTGACACCAATATTTATAAATTAATGATATACCTTCTTTATATACTTCTCATACTTTTTCCTTGTGTATTCAAACAGTTGTTCAGTGCTTTGTGTCACTCTGCGGTTGCTGCAACGCGATTCTGTCCCGCGTCCTGCGTCCTGCGTCCTGCGACTCTTCCCCCTTGCCCCCCTTCACCGCTCGTTGCGTTTTGTGGCTTTCCTACAAGTGGTTCATGTTCGTGTCATAAAAGCGGCAAAGTTTCCCCTCTACTAAGTTTCGCCTTTGCCGTGGCTTCATGTTGCCTCTATTGCTGTTGCTGCCGCTGTTATGTTTATAATTTAACACATTTGTGGCATTTTTAGAGCAAGCAATTGTCCTCGACGACCCCTTTGGACCACCGCCATCTCTGTGCGGTTAAAAGCAAGAAAGCTAAAAAGTAGAAAAGCAGAAAAGTAGAAAAACAGAAAAGCAGCACAACACACAGTACCCCCGTTTTTAAATCACAAAAATTTAATTAAATGCCACGACTCCGTGCCGCATTAAATTGTAACAGTGCTGCCTACGTATCTACTATCTGCATTTGCTTTAAAACTGTTTCAGCTTTATTGTGTGCGGTTTTTATGGCAGCTGTAAAAACAGATGCCATTGCCATCGCAGGCGGAAAGGTGGAAAGGATGCTGCTCCGTGCTCCTAAAAACATTTCACCACTTTGTGCGCCGGCGGAAGGACACGGATTTTGATGTGAGTGTGGCAATTATTTTGCGAAATAGTTACCGCGAAGCTCACATTCACATTCTCACATTCAGTGATGCGTGGCTAAACGCTGGGTTCTAAATCCAATCCTCTTATGGCCAACTTTAGTTTGAAATTAACTATTACCATTTGGTTGAATTATACACACTGTCATTACATATGTTTGAACAAAACTTAATGTACAGAAAATCTGTATTTTTTATAAAGTTTTTATAATATACTTTAAGTCCAAATTGATTGCTTCAGAACGTGAATGTCTTTGAAAGCAAAATAATTGTGCACGTAGTAAACCATATCTATATGAAGCAATTTAAGTTTAGTGTTTGATAGTCATCGATTTTGCTGGCCATTTTCTGGTCGCGCTTTATTCCCGTTGGCCTTTGCGTTCATTTGCCGCTTTTAATTGGTATTTGACGGCATAATTGGGCCGTCGAGCAGAACAACAATCGGTTGACTGGCATTATCGACAGCTGGAAGGACGAAGGACTGGCATTTGGAATTCCAGCTGCTGCTTGTCTGCGGTTGTGAGTGGCGAATCGACACACATTCGAACATGACCACTCAAATGGCTAGTACCAAACAGTTTATAAACGCCTCGATTCGACCATGCATCAATCATAAATACTGAAATTGCAGCCGATTGCAGCAGGCGAGAGATGCGGCATTTCATGTGTGTGTTGTGTTTGATTGCAATTGCGAAATTACTACAATTTCTGGACGCCATGCCGGTGTGTATTCGGTCACTGAAAACGACGACTTCACGTGCTAAATAAATAATTTAATTAATTTCGTCAATTGACAGGACTGGATGGCTCTAACCGGAAATGAAAGGAAAAGTGCGAAAAAATAGCGGAAATACCCCGCTCCATTTCCGCAGGCATATATCACCTTTTTTTTACGCTCACACACGAGATAAGCACTCACACAAAGGTAAATGCAGAGGCATGCAGGACGAACCAACACAGATACAGAAAGGACTCATTACAGGATGCGATCTCCTGGCATGCAGATGTGTGTGTGTGTGTGTGTGGGGTATGTGTGTACTTTTTGTGCCGGGTTAGGTTTTGTTTAGAGTTATGTTTTTCTGGTCGATTCGGTTTATGTGTTTGATTTTTAGTTGCTCTTAGTAGAAAAGAAACTAAAGCCAACTCGCATGGAGTTCTAAATAAAAATGTCAAAAAAGGATTTATTCGCAGCAGAAAAAAACTAGTTGCCTTTGCAGATCTCTAGGTAGAAAAGTTATAAATTCAAAGAGAATAAAAGGAAATATCGGAAATCAAGGTATCTTTCTCTTTTATATATATTTAGCTGTGTCTGTGAGTATGTGGGTTTTGTATTTAAATAAGCGATTTAATGCAGTATTTTAGCTTGGATTTAATGGTACTTATTTAAGTGATGATGTTTAAATAATTTAACGCACACACGTACTAAGCCAACACAATCTCAACGAGAGATAGAGGGAAGTAGAGAGAAAGAGAGATTCGGATAAATAGTCCGTACATTAAGCGTTTTTTACAACAGAGCTTTGGGTAGCAGGTTTTCAGATGAATCTTTCAACGAGGAACAAACGAGAACTCGATTAACTCTTAGCACCGTGTGTGCTTAAATTATAATCAGGACAGACTCTATCTGGCTCGAGTCCAGCATACAGCAATACCAACTAGAAGGATACGCATTCAGCAGATTGAATATGATTATGTAAAATATATAGATATAGTATATATATATGCTTTCTGCTGGACGGAGTCAGAAAGAGTCCTTGATGCTCGATTTATGGTTAAGTAAGTAGGTTTAAAGCGAATACACATTATTTAAAATACGATTTAGGCTATAGGTAAGTATTTAAATTCGGGATTTAGGTTTTATGATTTATGATGGCGAGTTTTAGTTGAGACTTACCAACGAAAGCCAAAGATTCGTTATGAGAAGCTGATTCTTCTCGTCCTACAAACGCATTTGGAACGAATTTTGGTTGGTTTTGTTGTTAACGCCAAGAAAACAAAAGTGAATCAAATCAAGTTCAACGCAAGAGAAACAACAATAGTAAGTAAGACGCAAGGAAAGCCAAAAAGTTAATTTAAGTCAAAAGTTTAAAAAGAGCAGAGCATGGTAAAAGAAAGTTTTGGTTTATACATTTGTTTTATGAGTTTTATAAGAAGGTTTGTTCTTCTTTTTGAGCTTTTTTCGTTCTAGGTTTTCTTTTATTTATAGCATCTGTTTTTATGACGTTTATGAATACGATTTTTTGATGTTTTTTTTTTAGTTTAATCTCTCCACTAGCTCTGCACGCGATGAAGTGTGACTTTAATCTGCAGTAGTTTGCGTAAATTTGACTTGGGGTTTAAGTTTTAATTGAAGCACATTCATCCTTCTCCTCGGTGCTGTTACAATTTACTCTTCTCAATCTCCCATCATCACTCAATTTGCACCGAATCGCAGTGAAAGAACCAAATGGAATGCTATCAAAAACTTTGTTGGCCCAGAGCCGCTTTGAGCCGCTCGCCTTGAAGCCTAATCTCAATCTCAATCCGAATGCGAATCCGAATCCGAATCTCTGCCCCATACAAATTTAATCTGCTGGTCGGTCGGCCTTCAGATCCTTTGTTCATTGCGGCAATTTACTTTGAAAATTCCGCCTTCCTGGGCGGAATATCTATGTGTATGTATATACCACCTATACATTTCCATTCAGCCAGTGTGGGCTTGGCAATAAAAACTTTGAACTAGGTATCAAAACCCATTTATCTTTATACAAAATTTTAATTAAAGATATTTCATGCTGGCGCATTGTCAGTCACTGGACCGCCAACTATCCAAACAGTCTAGTCCAATCCCAACGGAAGAGAATGGCGATGGATTCAAGGCGTTCTTTCGTCCTTTTGTCCTTTCGTCCTTTCTACCGATGCCGATGCCGTTTGAAATGCAGATGAACAGCTCAACGAATCCGGCAGATCTGCATGTGAAAGCCCCTCGAAGGTGACTGTCATTAATAACTTGCTGGGTTAAACAACGAAAATGGTTACAAGTCCACAGCCACAAAAAAAATTGTAGGAAACAACAGCCAAAAAAAGGTGGAAAACCCAAAAAAAAAAAAGGATGCGACTGAGTTTGGTAGCAGCTGCAGTAACGACTTGGGCCATTAAAAAATACACCAGTTTTGTGATGGAAGGGGAAACTTAATGATATGCAGGAAGTGGGGGAAGGGGGAGGAAGGGGAGCACAGCCGCATCCTTGGACATGAGTTTGCTCTGGTGACCTGGATGATTTCTGAATCGCGAAAGAGCTCCCCACGCGGCGGTTGGCGTTTTCGTTTAAGCCAATATGCAGGCACTTCCTCCTCACGTCAAATGCCACAACATTTGAATATGTGAGCACATGTGAGTAAGGATATGGATATGAGTAAGGGTATGGGTATGAGTATGAGTTGAATTTGTGCCGTTGACACCTTATAAAAATGGCGGTTTTGTGCAAATTTCATGTTTATGACAACCGGAATGCGAGGAGTCGACGAGTCGAGGGGACATAAACGTCGGGATGTTAGCCCCTGACATTGACGCATACTAATGACACTTTGGTGGCAAACTTAAAGCCCCATTTGCAGCAGACTCCACATCTGCATTAAGCATTAAGCATTAAGCGTTCGCTTTCCCCACACTCACACACACACCCACACCAACACACACAGATACTCCAGCATTTACGTGGCTGCATAAGCTTATAGATTTATTTTGCATTAACGTGCCAAATTGTTTTTAAATGAGTTTCTAATGAGCCAACAATTGCCGTTGTCGTCTGTAGTAACAACAAGCCAGATTTCAGATTTTCAAACTCTGGGCACGGGCACTCGATTCGGGGATCCCCAGGATCCATTCCAGGAATCTCCTTCCCGTTTTAGTAGTCGCACTCCTCCCGTGATGAATGAATGTTTTTCTCAAACTTTGTTGCTGTTTCACTGTTTGCCTTTACAAATGGGTTATGCACATGAGCCAAAAACGAGAGTAGACTAACACCAAACGGGGCATCAAGGACGAAGTTTGTTGGCCTTCGCAGCACTCAAAGTCCTTAAGTGTGAGTGTGTGTGTGTGCATATCTGTGTGTTGTTCGAGGCGAGACAAATGAGTGGGTGATAAGTGAACGAGGCAGTTTGTACAACGCAGCCAAATGACTTTGTCGAACTCCGGCTTATACTCGCGGGCCACAATTTGGGCGAAAGTATGTTTATAATGGATTCCAGGCGTGCTTGCGAAGTATCAATGGATGACGCTAATAGATTCGACACCAGCTTAACTTTTCATCTTTGCCCTCCAGAGCCAAAGTCGTTGAGACTGTGCTCATAATGGCTAGATTACATCAAATATTTTCAGTTCAGAGTTCAGTTGTGCACACTAAAGGATTTAGCTAAGTTCTTCAAATAATGAGTTTTCGATATGGTCTATAACTAAAGCAACAGTTTAATTGCCCTTGTCCTTTGCTTTTAATTTCCCAATCAAATCTCAGAGCTAAACAATCTGTTTATCTCATTGGAACTTGAAATCTATTGTTAAGCTAAAACAATTACCAACCAGTTGGAATGGCATTTTATGGTTTCTTAACGAGGCGAACTTTGAAGTCCAATCGTTAACTTAATCTTCATTACTTTTTCCTAGCTATTAACTGAATATTTCCATTACAGATACCGGATACTTGGTAAAAAAAAAGAGGAACTTTCCACACAGATTGCCGAATAATGTGCACTACACTTCGATTCCTGGCTTTTGGCTTGAGCGCCACACCCAGAACAACAGATTAAACACCATAAAAGCTGGTTCGCTTCACACCCTCGAAAATGTGCAGTTTTTTAGATGTTGGGGAGGGCGTTAGAGTGGGTGGCCTTTGGCCATTTCCTTTGACACATATTTCTAAAGCTCCAGTCATTTGGGGGGCTTTGTGGTGGCTGCAACCTGGCAAGTCATTAGACGAGAGGCTACATCCACTGGAAGTGGGGCTGTGCTGCTGTGGTGCCTTTGGTGTTAGCCGAAAAATGCTAATGACTTTATTTTTCTTAACTTGGATGCTGATGGGCGCCCGGCGCAACCACAATGTGCATTTTAATGTCGTGCCCGAGGAGCCTTCGACCTGACCTTTCGTCCTGTGCCGCCAGCTCAGTGGCATTCGGTTGCAACTGGCTGCCATGACGGGCCATCATCATCAGCATCATCAGTATCATCATCATCATTCTCATCACCAGCTAGATGGCAATCAGCAGGACGAAGGAAGGAGTAACCTTTGGTTAGCCACGACTACGTGGTGACCTCAAGATGCTTGGCGGCAATTGCGAAACTTTGCCCATTGTCACTTTTGCCCGTAATCCCCAACATCGAAAGGGAGGAACATTTTCAAAGGACATTCATTATTGGTAGCTGCAATTTGAGTAATTGCGCAAACTGTGACCAGAGGAGCCGCTGAAAATGTCAGGGCTGGCGAATTCATAAATCTCCATTCGGATCGATTTATAATTTATGCCACTGAAAATCAAAGCGTTGCGGTTTCAATTCCCTTTCATTTGATCCCCTCCCCCGCCCCTCTATCCATCTCTCCAACTGTCCAACTGTCCGAATGGCGAGTGCATAAATCAAATTATTTCATACATATTTAATCGTGTAAATTAAAATGCATTTGGTTTGCCAGCGCATAGATGTCCTGGCTTTAATTGTATAATTTATTCGTGAGGATGTTCTGGGGGGTTAAGTAAGAGTAAGAGTGAGAGAGAGAGCAGATTAAAGTCATAACTTCATCGATATCTTTTGGTTTTTAGTAGGTTTGGCTGTTTAGGTTGTTAGTTGTGTTGCGCAATATGCAGATACATTTATATGCCATTATATATAGATATATATATATGTATACGTATAGATATAGATACAAAGAATACACCGAGTTGTAATTTGCAGTTTATCTTTCACTTTTTAAATGCACTTCGTTTAAACAACATGCAAGACACGACTTTAGTTCTTGTTGCTTGTTTTTTGTTTTTGGTTTTGGTTTTGGTTCTGGTTATGTTTTTGTTTTTGGTTGCGTTTTAATTGCAGCTTTTGCCTTTTACTCAGATATGTATAATCAGAGAACGCTTTATGACATGTACCCAGCAAAAATATATGGTATTTAAGAATATGTACGTATATCAAACATAATCCGTAAAAAATACATGTACACACTCTCAATCACACACACACGCACACAAGGATGGCGACTTAAATGCAAGTAAAACATAATTGAAATGGGGTTTGATGGGTTGGCTAACGGTAATAGTCTTGTAAATCATTTTGTCAATCGATTAATGCACTTAATGGAGCATACTAATTGGGGTCGAAGGTTACTTGCCACTGGAGGGGAATGCTACTGCACATTTACAAAACGAAACGAGTGTTTTTGATTTTGATTTGCAACCATTTAGTTGTGGGCTTAAAAGTAACTTGCAAACTAGGCCTTTGCAGCAATTGAACTGCATGGATGAGGATTCGGATTCCTTTGGAATTCCACTTTAATTGGGGAATTACGGCGGGTTAGCAACGGACATATATTTTCCCGACTAATCACATTTATTCGCACGCCGCATGCCGCACGTTTCCGGGGAATAATGCACAAAATGTTGTCAAACGCAGCAAAAACCGAATTTATGCAAAAAAAAAAACGACAAAATAATTATAACGAAATCGAAAATGTATTAATATGTGCGCACATGTAAATCACACAAAAGCAAAACACGACGAAATAAAAGCAGCTAAACACACGTGGCTGATCAACAAAAAGTGTTTTCACAAAAGGCAATCAATTGAAAATGCCGCGATGCAGCTTAAAGTTTGCGTTCAAACTCGTGTTTCATAAATTCATAAATGGAACGACAATTAGTTGGATTCAAAAGCTGTTGGGCGGAAAAAGCTGTGTGTTTTTTTCTAAGGAAATTGAAAATTGACGGGCAATCATAAATCCGCCTCTGGACATATGTATGTACATATATCTATGTATATGTATCTATGTATATGTATGTGGATGGCTAGAAGGCTGGGTGTGCTATTAATTTTTTTGAAAAGGGTTTGCTGTCTGCAGCTCGTTGGATGGTTTTCGCTTTATGGTTCTGACCAAAACGATTGCAATTCGAGTTTTCAGGTGAGACCCGGCACAAACAATGCGCAGCACAAAAAAGTGCCTGTCGCTTTGCAAATATAAATTTTATTTATGTCCTCTTGGTTGCCTTGCTTTGATTTATTTGTTTATGTTTATGGTCCGCCCATTGGCAATTTCTGCCAATTTAGCAATGCCATTTCGGCCATCCCTTGTTTAGTTGAAGCCTTTTCCCCCTCCATCACGTCCATTTCCAGGGAAATTTGTGTAAATCACAAGTTTTAGATGCCATGAGATTAGCGAAAAGGGACGGACTACCGCTGCTAATTTAAAGTATTTTTTAATGGCTGGAAACTAAGGGATGTGCCCAAGAAGGATCTTCTTCACCTTCAAAGCATTTCAAATTCTTTTACAAACCTTTTTCCCCTTATAATTGGATTTTATTTCAACTGTACGTTCAACGTTCGTTTAATTGAAATGTGTTTAAACGGCAAATAAAATGTCAAAAGAACACACAAACGTTAAAATATTCAGGCTTTCACTCTCACACACACGCACTTTGACACACACACACACAGACATTTTGGGACAACACATATGCATACGCAAATATGTATTTATTTATTGATAAAGAAGCCCTGTGGGGCAATAATTATTGAATGCCAAAAACAAATTCGGAGAAAAACGAAATGAAAAAAACTTGTGGTTTTTGGTGGTGGAACAAGTTATATAAAAATGTGTCGCTTTTCGCCTGGCAAAACGGAAACCTCAAAAAGCAAAAAAAAAAAACAAAAAACACAGAAAACACAGAAAACGAAAGTCACAATCACAAAAGAGTAGTTGTGATATTGTGTTGTCACAAAAACGACGGGTACATGTCACTTACCAAATTTAACCACGCATTTGTGGTCAGAATCTGATTCTTTTCATCCTATAAGAGACGCAATCAATAATTGTTAATTCTTTGTCTGCTCACGTTACATTAGTCCTATGCATCGATTCAATTCAATTCAATTCAATTCAATTCAGTTTAATTCAATTCAATCTGTTTTCAACTGTTTGGTTTCGATTCGGATGCAGATCCGACAGCCATGGGAACACCGATTCTGATTACTCTCAGTTAATTGTGCTTATTCTTTTGATGCTTTTCGAAATTGTTAGCTGGGCCAAAAGGATTGAAAGGTGATGGCCATCACCGGCGACCACTTACCACGTCGATGATCTGCTGCAGCGTCAGTCCAAACTTGACCTCCAGGGGCTCCGATTCGTTGGCCACGGGTCGCTCCAGTGTGTTGTAGGTGGAGAGCAGGTGGTTCAGCAGGCGCTTTTCATGGGGTCCTTGACAGCTTTCTGCAACGAGTGAAACCAAATAGGCGAACAATTAATGGAGAGCGTGTGCCAATTAAGTGGGCTATCATATTCGACGCTGATTTATGGCGCTTTCTGCCAAATTGAACTAATAACCGGGCTCACTTATTGCCAGTTGGCAATACTACGTGCTCACCACGTGGAAAAGAACATTATAAAAATGGCATGTACTCTGCGGCAGTGTGATGAGTTTTTGGGCGCCCAATTAATTGGTCGAAATCAGTGCGCCACTCTGAATGAAAGCAATTTACGCTTTTGCTGCGGCGACCAGTGAAATGCATTTAATGTGCCAGCGAAAGCCACGGCATTTGAGTGGTTAATATGCTCATTTTCACAAAGCTCTTTTTTCCACCAGGAGTCTATTGTCAGAACTTGCTCAGCTATTCCTACTAAATAGGTGGTAAGTTCTAAATTATTTGCTTTTAATATTTTAATGTAAAAGTATTCAATTTATCAAACTATAGTAAATGAATTAAGGCATTTAAGGCCAGGACCTTGCATTATATTTCCCTCCCAGTGCTCCTACAAAGTAGCTTCTCTGGGAAATGGCTGTGGCTGCCACACAATTTGGACAATTCTCTGGCTTTTGGAGTGGTCTAGGTGGCAGCCATAAAAATGTCATTAAGTGCCTCTGTGCTAGAGGTACTCCACTCCCCAGCGGAGAATGTAGGTTGGGAGTGGGACGAGTGGAAGGAAGTGTTCTACAACCAGCTATATTGGGCTAAAACAAACCGTAAAATGGGCAATGGCAAATATTTGAGATGAGCGCCAAAAAGTTGTGTAGATGTTTCGCAGATCCCAGGAGTGCTGCTGCCGGTACTCGTAAATTGACAACTCAATTGTGAAAACTATTTGCACGCCATTAGAGGCGTAAAAGACGGCAGCAGCCAGAGGTGTGACCAGTTGGGCCAGGGGACCAATATTGGCAGGCCAGCCGCAAAATTTGAGCCCAACAGTGTGTCAACTCATTCATGAATGCATCGGCTCTCCTTCGGTGCAGTGGTTTCTGGCCATGGTCCAAGCTGCTCGCCTTCATGGTGGCAATCGAATCCATGTCGGAATTTCGTTTAAATTATGCAATCGGGACAGGAGCGGCATCGGAATCAGAATCGGAATCTGCATCACAGGCGGGCAGAGTCGGGCAGGAGGAGCAGTAGGATCAGGCCATGAATTTGGGATGGCAGGGCAACCACTTGGAACTGACCGCCGACCAATGACGAACTGGCGAACTGACCGAAAACCCACAGGCTGTCAAGGTGACTTGACTGGCGACTGTGTTTATTACATGAGCATTAATATGCAGGAGCGCAGGCGAAACCGGGTGCAGTGCAGCCAGCAGGTGGGGGGCGGGAATGGGAAGCCATGTAAACGTTATGGAATGCACGTGTGCGACAGTGAAGGACGAGCCCCAAAATGTCCTTTGTTCCTGGCGACAAGTGACACTGATAAGCAACTAAGCCGCTTGTCGAGTGAATGCAACACTAGGAGGCGACAATACCAGATCTGGGGGTTTCTAGAATGAGAAAGTTCTACGGCTGGGTATTTATTACAATTTATTATAAATATTATACATTGGAGTGTAAGTAAATGTAATTTAATATTATATAACTATAATAAACTAATTTATTATTTACCATATATCAATCAATCAAACAGCTTAAAGTAAACAACGCTCTTTTGAGCTTATCATTTTAAATTATATCCAATAACTGGCTGTAAGTATCTACAGCAATAAAAGAATCTTGTAGTTTTGATGGATGAGAACTTTAAATATTAAAATAGATCCATCGCTTTATTATTCCTAATGCCGTATTAAATATTGTATCACATTTTACATCTAATTGTTAAAGAACTTCATACGCTGGCCTTTGGCGCAAATCGGGCATAATTGAAACCGAATTTCGATTTAATTGAATGAAGTATGAGCCCGAACAATTCCTTGAAGGACGCAAAATTAATCTGCCACACAGTGCATACTTCTAGGCGCAATGTGTGCGTGTGTGTGTGTGTCTGTATGTGTGTGTTTGCGTGTAGCTGTGCTTTTCGCTGTGTGGGTGAGTTACTGCCAACTTATTTGTGCGGTGTGTTGACCCAGTTTCACTAGCTCGCTGGCTCTCGGGCCTGATCAATTTGGCCTTGAGCGTCGCTTACAACTTCTCCAGCTGCAGTTGTCCTTGCACTAAGTTGACATTTGATTTCCACCGCCCACCATTGTTGCCACAAGTCCCACCCACCCATTTTCACCACCGCCTTTGTCTCTGGGGTCGTCGTTTGCATGATTTAAAACTATTTAATTTGGTCTTCGTCGTGGGCAGCTCCTTTTGTTTGGCGACAATTTCGGTCGCTTCGCATTTGCCACCTTGAATTGAATGGCAGAGTGCATTTTTTCGCTTGCACCCACTTCGGATTCGCTCTGCTCGCTTTCAGTTGTTTTTCAAAAATTTACGAGCAGGTACTTTAACCTTGGCGGCAAATGGGTAATGGAAGGTAAAGGGAGCGGGAAGGAAGGGCGCCAAATGCATCACACAGAGACTCTTTCTGCCATTGTGTGAGTGGGTTTTCGGTAAATTGTTAATTACTATTGTGATGCATTGTGTGCTCCTTGTGCGCTGCGCAACTGTGCCAATGTGCCACTGTGGCGTATACGTGATTTCTGTGGGCAACTCAACATCAAGTCGTTTCTGGTGCACTGAGATTGCTACGTTCTTGTGGACAGCAGACAGCAGTACAAACTGAAATCAACTTATTCAATAAGTTTTGCAAATGCTTAGCATTTCAAATGCCGAAAATCCGTCAATTGTTTTTCAAGTCTGCCACTCAACGGCGCTTACCTAAGCAATGCAATTTATTAAACTAACTACTTAGGCATGCGAAAATAAGCACATAAAAATAATCTAACACATCCTCAAGGCAACTCAGGCACTCTCCTGCCAAGAAGTGAACGAGGGCCAAGCGTGGAGCAGCAAGTGGAAGAGGAACTGGATGAGGAGCAGGATGAGGAGGGGGATGTGGATGAGGAGGAGGAACTGGGAGTGGAAGTGGAAGGCAAGAGCTGCGAGAAGTAGCAGCTGGAGAACTCAAGTGGCAACACACACTTCAAGGCCCGACTCGACTTGGCTGCCAAAGAGATACTTTCGACAGCAGCAACATCATCGCTGGCAGCAGCAACAAAAGCAGCAGTAAGGGAAACAACAGCAAAATCAGTCACAAAGGGAGGTACACTGGGCGAAAAACTAACTCTATATATAATTCAAAGCTCTAAGATGCAGTTTTATTGGTATTTGACAGTATTTAGGTGGTAGTTCAAAAGCAAGTGTTGTGGCAATGCAATACTTGGCTAACCTGCTTCACTTTCTCGCAGTGCATGCAGCTTTTCGCGACTTAATTGCAATGTGTGGGCCACACTCGGCCCTTGCATTATGCATGAACTGGAACACGGCGCGTTATTAGCGTTTTGGAGGCGCCGCCTGCCCGGCACTAATTGCAATTAAACAATAATGCTGGCTGCCAGAAGAAAGAGATGCTGCTCGAAGAGATTTCGCATTTTTTAGCGCCAAATCGCTGGAATGGATGTGTGTAACTGGCTTGTAATTATGTCGCCTTTTCTTTTGACGGCGAAAGGCGTTTAATTAAATGTTAATAGCCAAGCGCAGCGGGAAAGCAACAACAGCAGCGATGGCAGGGCAATTAACTTACGCAGCCTTTGTTTATATGTATTTGCATATCATTAAGCGGGGTAAAATAAATGTAAACGCCTTCGCTGCGAGTGCATTATCAACAAGCTGACATCCTGGAAGGATGCCAAGTTGCTTTAGAGTGTTTAATTGCCAACGGAAAATGGCTTACAACGAAGTTTGTCTAGCATAATGAGCTCTCTCATCTCCATCCTCAAGCGAACATCTCTCTTTTATTTTGGAGCCGAAAAGCAGCAGATCAAATCAACGGAATTTCAATTGGTATTGCGATTCCTGGCCTTTGCCACTTAGGAGCCATTAAAAGTCAACAGCCAAACACAAAGAGCCCAATTTCATTACGCATAACATTTCGAGCATCTTCATGGCCATTTCCGCGTACCAAGACCTACTCTCCCATTTAGCGCCCAATGAGCTTGATGTGTTTTTCAATTTTTTCGGGGCACTTCGAGCACGAATCCCCACTGGATAGCCAGCCTGGGCCATGTCCTGCCCCACGATCCGCGCTCTCATATTAAATGCATATCGCAATGCGAATGTGTAAATTTCTGTGGGCTGTTCTGGGTGGATGGATAGCTGGGTGGCTGGGTGGCCAGTTAGTCGGCAAAGGGCAGGCCGCAGTGCCATGCAGCATGTTTGTGTCACGTTCGCGACTTCATTTGAAATTCATGCATAATAAGCAGTCAAGTACAGGCTGCCACACACACACACAGCCACACTCACCCATGGTTGTGCATCACGAGGGTCGTCGTCGGGTCGACATGGGAATGGGTGGGCAGGACGAACTCCACCCACTCCACTCCAGTCCACCACCCACTACGCCCACTTGCTAGGCGGCTGCTGCATAAACAAGCATCCAATGTCGGAGCTAATTTTATTAAAAAGCATCGCCAGCAGCCAACTGCTAAGCTAAAAGGCAAACAGCCAGAGATGAGAGGGAGTTTGCCAGCACAGTGGATGTCGACCAGCTATTCCACACAATTTATTATAAAATATATACATTAAAATGGTTAATTATACTTGTATAGAAAGAACAAATCTTCAGTCTGAGGAAGCAAATATTTTTCTATTTTTCTACAAATATTTTCTCTATTTTTCATCCTACAGAAATTTCTCTGGCATTTATTTGTCTCTTTTTTCTGTACTCTTAATTTTTTAAGGATTTAACAGGATCTTGATCCTTTTCAGTTTGAAAGCAGGCACCAAAATCCGACACAGTGTTTACTGTGTTGCAGATCCAGACTTATGGCTCAATTTGACCCACACTCTGACCTCTGACAATGCCTTTGATTTGTGGACTGCAGAGCTGTGAAATATCGTGGTTCGTCATGTAGTTTCTCCTGCGGACTTTCACCGTGGCCTCGAATTTTCCAGCCCGCCCGGCAATTATTTGCGTGCAGTTTATTTTGAAGTCTGAGGAAATTCCAGTTCACGATAGTAAAATAGTTACTCAAACTCGGGCGTTTCAAAGCTACCGCATTTGGCAACGAAGGGAGCAAGGATGTGGCTTCCAATTCGAACCGAATTCAACTGCAATCGTCTGGAAATTCCACAGATTTCATGGTTCATCAGCCGCAGCAAAAGCGAATTTCGACCACTGTAGCGGACCACTGCCTGCTGGCCCATCCAATTCAGCCTAGTTGAGTGCGGACATCCCGCTGTAGTGTGTGGTGCACTGTACTAGGTAGCCACCCACATCCACACCCACACCCACGGAGCTGGACTGAGCTGATGGAGTGGCCGCAGTTGCTCCACATCCCCAACTCACCCAGTTGGGACATAAAAATGCAGCTCTCGAGCATAAACAAGCATAATGCGTGCCCATCCCCACCGGGTATCTCGCTGAAATTTATGCGCAACGAAGTTAGGCGAAGCGCTTAGCATATACTCGTAGTACAGAGGCCTGTTTTTCCTTTCTTCGATTCCAGGACCCTCGACTTTTTTCCGCCCCCAACTTCCATTTTAATTAGATACATAAATTTCGAGCGCAAAAAGGTAGGAATCTCTTTCAAGAGTATATACCGGAGTTAGTGACTTCTCATCGGGCCAGAACTCGTGAATGGAAAATGCTGACTTGCCAACTAAAGTTGGAAAAATACATTTTTAAATCCTACATTTGCTTGTTCATGTTAACTTTTGTTACGAAACTTTTGTTTATTCGTGGTTCAAAACCAAACAAAGTTTACAATTTGTTCACCTTTTATAAACAAAAATTTGCTTGCTATTATTAGTTTTAGATAAATAATATAAAAACCAATGCAATACGGCATTTTCCCAGCGAATCAGTGGAACTTTGCATTTATGAAACTGAATATTTTGAGATACCCGTTTTGTTCCATTTGCAGGCATACTTTTTAATTAGAGCGCCAACTTGTGAATCGCACATTAATCCCGTGGTTCAGCCAGTGTCAACCCTGGTCAGCGGCCTAAACCATCAGGATTCTCGGGTCTGGAAATCAAGGATATACATACATATGTATAAAAGGGGCTCTTGAAAAACAAACAGCAGCCGCACAAGCACTTTAAAATTAATCGCACGATTTATGACGCACACTCTAACCGCTAATTTATAAGGCTTAGAACCCGTACCGAGTTTCCCAAAAGCCGTTTATGAATGTGAGAACTGTACAAAACACTTTGCGCATTGCAAATGAACGTTTTCCAGCTCTCAGCGTGCACGCAGATTTTTCAAAAATCGTTCTGATAGACGCCAGGATGTAGATGTCCTGTGAGGGGGGGGCTTGCCAGTGTTGGGGTCCTTTATGAATTTTGTGCGACTGTGTGCGTGGCTAGATTTTGATCGCGGTTTCAGAGTTTGCGGCTCAGTCGCTGGCAAATTCAATTTCAGCGCCAAAGCCGCCGACGACGATGATGATGATGACGATGGAGCCTTGGCGACTTGGCTATTAATTCAGCTGCGTGGTAACCGCAGAATTTAATGTGTAAAATAATTTAAATTCAAGCTGGGAAATGCAAACCCCACCAACCACCGCGCATTTTAAGTTAATTTAATGTTCACATTTACTATTAAATTTCCCCGCGCTGCGTAAGCGAATTGTAATTAACAATTGCTACGCCATTGTGCAGTGCCTAATCTGGCTAAGTGCTACACTTTTATTAATCGCATTCCGGGTTTCCGCAAATTTTTGATTTACTTTTGTGTTTTCCTCCACTGCTCTGCTCCACGTTCCACGTTCAACTCTTAAATAATTTGGCACAAAGTCTCATTATCGTTTGCCAAGAGGGAAATGCCCCCACCTCACCGCCCCCCGTCTGGGAAACTGCTACTCGGCTGGGAAAAGTTATAAATTGCTACATAGTTTTCTGGTGCGCCCAAGCTCTCCTTTTCCCTCTCCTTTTCCCACTCTCACTTTCTCGCTTTCTCCGCTTTCACGCAGTGCTTGTGTGTGTGCGTAACAAAATTAAATGTTCGCTAAGTAACGAGATATGTATATGTGTGTGAGTGTGTGGGTGGGAGGTCCTGTCTAGTCCCTACATTTGGTAGGACAAATTAAAAGCACTCGGAGATTCCATTTTATGGCCCGGCACCAATGCGACGACGATGCTCTTGAAAAATTATGCATATGTTAGGAGTCAACGAGGAGGTCTATAAATTCACTAAAAAGATGCTGGAGAGAGTCGCAAAATGGGTATTTACGTACATATATGTATACATATATGTATATGTCTTTGTGTGGCTCTTGGAATGCCAGTAATGCCTTAAATTGATTTCACTTAAGTTGTGCTTTCTTTCTAGTTTTGCTACCACGGTTGAATGGCCCTTTGATGCGAAACTTTGCTCAGCTACTCTTGAGCATAGATAAAGGAGCTGAGATCTTTGTTATTGTAAAAAGGAACCTTTTATTAGCGTTTTTCGTCCTTTAAATGTTTAGTCAGAACACGTTTTGAATGGATAAACTATTAGTTAAAAATAGACTTTAAATGAAAGCACATTTGAAACTTCTAAAAAAGTAAATATTAAAAGGTTTTTTTGCTAATTAACTGTGGGATTAGCACACAGACCACCGATCTGATTAAATTCTAATTAATTTTCCGCTTTTTCCAACTGGCTTGCTACAAATTTGTGCAATTTAATTGAAGTCCCAAGTTTTTTTGGGTCGCTTAAGTGGAAATCTGTTGAATGGGCGAGGCATTCAAGATGCGATAGTCAAAGCAATACGGGCACGGGGCAAACCCAATCACATCCAATTGAGCACAATTTGTGCCCCATTCATGTGCAGTTCCACATGGCCATTATCATCATCATCATCAGTGCCCACCATCCCCATCCTCTTAGCAAGTAGGCACTAGGCAGTAGGCAACTCATTAAGGTGAGACCCACGCGAGTCCTTGCAACCCGAGTGAAATGAGAAAGTGCCCCACCCATCGATGGAACAAAAGATGGCACCTGCAAACACTGCTTTTTATTTTCGGCATGCCACAGATTATAATCGGGTACAAATGGGGAAGTCACCGAAAAGCGACAGATTAAATTTGAATTTGTATGCCAAAGCGGTTGTAACATGTGTGCAAAATGGAGTTTTGCTTCCCTGGATGTCCTTTTTCTTTTTTTTTTTTGAGAACTATGGTCGCTAGTTAGGAAATCTGATGCGGTGCTGTTGGCTCTACGAAGAGGAGTCTTTCATAATTAATGTGAAGACAAGGCAAATTAAACACACACGCGATGCCGAAATGGTTAGTCTCATGTGGGGGTCGTAAAGTTGGCATCAAGGATTCATTGATATTGTAGGTCTTTGAACAAGTTCCTCACCCCTCTGGACCACAAGCCGAGCACTACGCCCATGGGTGGGCGGGGCCAAATGGGGGAATTTGTCCGAGTAATTTACGGAAAATGCCTGCCTTTTGGTCGCTCGGTTGGCCCGACTTCTCGACTTCTCGACTGCCTGTTAGTTAGTTAGCCGTGGGCCCGGCGAATGTAATTTTGTGTAAAAATTTTCATGAATGGAATCGCTTTTCCCCTCCCCTCAGAAGAGGCAAGCTGTGTGTGGGTGTGTGTAACAATTGTGTGGCATATTTTTGGAGGTCAGTCGAGTGAGTAGTCGGTAGCTTAAATCCGAGAATTGTTCTCGTTTAGAAAGCGCCAACTCAGTTGGGCGGCCATAAATGTGCAGCACTCTGCAGTAAATTCCGGTGCGTCGTGTTCTTGAAACGAAATTTGGCATTTTCAGTCCGCAGTGCGAATAAATTTTCCATGGCCTCCGACCACAATAACCCGTGTGTATGTATGTGTGGGTGTTTAGGGATACGAGGATGTAGGTAGGTAGTAAATCTACCTTTGCGGCTGACAGCTTAACGCCTTCAAATCATATTTCATTGGGCCCAGATCATTCGCATGGCCATCTCCCCAGTCATTTGTCTGCTCATCCAAATTGCGAACAGATTCCTCGGGATGGAAAAGTGCAGTTTTCCTGAAGGGGGAGGGGGCGGGGAAATCGCTTTCGTAGTTGCAACTTGATTAATGACGCTGCCACAGCGCTTTCAATTGCACTCACGGCAGTGCATGCCGCAAATCTGAGATGAATTGCTGCGATGTGGCACAGTGGTTCGTCACTTGAAATGTGGAAACATTGGGCTGATTCCTCGCTCTCCAACTTCTCCACATTTATTTGCTGTCGTAGGAGAAGCCAATGCAGCCTGGCTGCAAAGTCGTTATAATATTTCGCATATATTTGCCACTTCCACCCGTTGAAACTTCATTTGAATTACGATTTCCTGCCCATTGGCAACTCGAATGCAACTGCGGCACCTTGTGGCGTTGCAACTGCGCTGAAATTGCATAAATTTTTATTTATAAATTATATTCCAGAGCAGCAGTCAGTGCCAAAGCGCCAAAACTGGGCTAAGAAAATGTTTCGACAAACTTTGCATTCTCACCCATAAATTAACGTCGTTCCGGGCCAAATGAAATTGCAAAGATTTGCACACGGGCCGCGCCGAAAGGTTTGCTCACTTTAATATTTATGAAAACAAAAGGGCGTGTCACCTACGCCCCCCAGTGTAGGTGTGTGATGGTGTGTGTGTGGGTGTCATCCATTTATGCATGTTGTGTGCCTAAATATTTGATGGATGTCATCGAGTCCGGGTGCCTTAAGTGCCCTCCATCATATTTTATGTGGCCAGCTTTTATGTGCGCTTGTGTGGTGGAGGGCCGAAAGTATCTCATTTGTCAGGGGTAATTTGCAAGTTACAGGAAATTAACACGAGTAAAAATCGGCCATAAGACCCAATGCTCAGCATTCGAAACCGAAGCAGAAATACCAAAATACGGAGCTACAGGCCGTTTGCGTCACCAATAAATGTTTGAAATGAGCAAAGTTATTTACAGTTGTTGCCCAGCAGGAGGAGCCACACAATTGTAGATCGTAAAACGGCTTAAATGATTGCCGGAATTGCCGAAGGGGTGAAAAAAAAGGGGTGGCGGTGGTTGCGTAGGCTGTCCAAAAATTCATCGTAAATAAGTGGGCAGAAATTCTAGGGAAATTACGAGCTGCCCGCATTTTTCCAGAGGAACGATTCAACGGTTTGTGACTGCAGTGTATATGAGAGTGAGCAGAACTCTTGGGGCGACCCTCGCTCACAAAATACGAATGCTTTCATTCTGTTTGCTCTCGTTGACGCTCGGCAATTACCGCCAAATGAGTCCGAAAAATAAATTCACATTAATTGTTCTTGTGCTTGTCGATGTTGTTGTTATTGTCCTTGTTGTTGTTATTGTCCTTGTTGTTCAGGCTATTTGTTTAAAGTTTCGCCGCATGCTCCGCATCTGCCAAAGCGTTTAATTGCCCGTCCAGGCGGCACCCGGTGCTCCATTCCATTCCATTCCACTCACCACAAAAGCTGGGCAGGATTAAGGAGCCGCGCTGATAGACTAAAGGATGCCCAGTAGCAAAGGATACCCGACTGGGCTTACAGGATTCATATTGATAGATGCGTTCAATATACCCATTTAGTAGTATAACTTAGCTTTTTAAGTAAGTTACCTATTATAAGGAAATAATAAATTGGTCATTATATTAAATGCTCCTAATATTTCCAGGCAAACGTACTTTTCAATTACGTTATTAATGAAGGAAGTAATTTATCATTCATTGTTCGAAGTGTGTATCTATCTATCTAATTTTAGCGACTTCCGTGGCAATTTATTTGGGGTCTCGATCCCCTGGAAACCATCTCAAGTGTGCCGGCAATCTGAGAGCCATTTGGAGGCAGCTCTCCGTGCTGGGTGCCCAAATGGCAGCAGGAACATTTGCGCGGCTTGTTGATTGTCGCGACACATTGCCCAAAAACGTGAGCCGACTGCCAGGCAGGAAGTGGGTAAGGCTGCAAAGGAAACAGGAAACCGAATCGCGACATTTGGGTGGACATTTTTAGGGGGAGGAGGAGCCGGAGGTGGAGGATCCTTGGCAAGTATCCGTGTAGAGCGAATCACAGAGTCCTAGTCCCCGGCGAGGCTGTGGTGGCTGCATTTAAGTATTTCACTTACAGCTTTTATGGCAATTGGCGTGAAAATGGTGAAATTGTAAAAATGCATTCTGCTGGCTCATTTTTCTTTTAGAATCCCCCCAGGTCGCCGCACAACGCCATGGCCCCACTGTTGTTTTTGCCAGTTGACTAAATTGAGTTTCAATTGCCGACACATGGCACGACGGGCGGCACGTGGGGAATTCTCTCAATTGTTTTCTGTTTTGGGACACACTGGCTGGCTTTGGCCATTATTTATGCATGGCCAGCTGCATGGGCCAGGACACGCTCTAAATAATTGAGTAAACAGCACTCCAGTGCTCCATTCCTGGCCATTTGTTCAATCCTTTGCCCGATCGCCCGAATAGTTCGGTGCCAAAGTGAGGACAATGACGTCGCCTTCACAGGCTGAGTCTTGAGTCAAACGTAGGCCTAATTCCAATTAACTAATTGCAAGTCCATGTGCACAGGATGTTCGGGACTTCACAGGCATTTTCGTTTAATTGCTGACAGCTCTAAGTTCCGACAAATTCCAAGCTAATATCCTGGACTTCAATATTTCAGTTTATTATGGCACTTCAACTTTGAGGTTCTGCTTCTGTTATGATAGCTTTTTCATTAATTCCTTTTATTTGCATTGCATTTCTCGCGATGTGCACAGCAGAAAAATATGCAAGAACATCCACTTTTCATATTATTTTAATGTATTTAGATTGCATTTTATTTTCGTGAAATCACTAAATAATTGACTTTGACTTGATTTTTCCAATTTCGATCAATTGACAATAAATTATGCAACTTTTATTTAGTTGATAGCCAATCTGTTTTAGTTTTTGAACTGCTTTTGCTGTGGCTAGGAACGCATCTGGTGTTGATCTTACTTTACTTCATAACGGCCAACGCTGCGTATGCGTATTTTGCCAGCACATGCAGTGCCACATTTATGACACCGAAGCAAAGGAAATAAAACAAGGCGGGGCCATCAAACAAATGACTGCAGGAAAATGATTAACTCTCGAGAGCACCGAGAGCACCGCCTGCACAGCACCAATGCCACCAGTGCCCCTCGAATTTTCCTATTTTCCCATTTTCCCCAACACACACTACCACACACCAGACAGACACGCACCAGATGCCATTCGGAATATGGCGAAGATGGGGGACGCAACAACTTTTTGCTGTCATTTTGAGTATATTTTTCATTTTTATGACGAAGAGATGAGTATTGTGCACTGGACTGGCCATTCATTCATTCATTCATTCAGTCATTCTGGCCAGCGTACTGAGTTTGCTCCCAGCTGGGAGACAGAGATTAATGAGAAGCCCCGCGTTTTGTTAATTTTGACAACTTCTGCACTGACTCCGTGGGCATTGAGTTGTACCCAAGGGGGGCGGAATGGAGAGTTGAGGGGGCGTGGCAGCAAAGCAAAATTTAATTGCCAAAGCTACCCATTCTCATTCTCTCATCACAGTGGACGCTCATTATGCTCGACGCCAGTCGACGGCATTTTGCCACTGTTTCTGTGGTTCATTAAACTTTTCAGTTTCATTTATCATCTCAGCCGAGCTGAGCTGAGATGGCTGGCTGGGGCATGCCAACAATTGAAATGTATTTGTCAGATAAAACTTTTGTGATGGCCGCGCCTCTAATTTAGTTGCAGATTACTCAAAGGTGGCAAATGACACGAACTTCAAGCCCCATCAAATCTGTCAAAATGTCAGGCCAACGAGTTGGTACGCAGGACATGAATGGGTAAAACCAGGGCTTTCATGTGCTAATTGTATCGCAAAGGGATCTGATTCAGGTTCCCTGACTTTGATTGTTTCAAAAGGGTGCCTTTCCATAGATTAAATAAAGTTAATGGGTGTAATATGGTTTTTTTCTATTCGCCTTCTAGTTACCATTTTACATATTTTATACAGCTGTTTTATAACCTTTTTTCATATCCCAGTCACTCTCAAGCATCTTTTAAGATGCAAACAAGGCTTCAAGTAGCTTTAAACTATAAGATACTTTTTTGGGATCCTCTTTTCCTTTTGAATACGACCTATATCCTTATTTTGCCTTACTGCTCGTATCTCTACCACTATTATCATCTTCCTCTCTTCGGCTGGCGCCTTTTAATTTCTTGTTTCTCGCACCTCATTACCAAGGCAATGCCAATTACCAGCACTTCGCCATTCCGACTACTGAGCATCGAGTATCGAGTATCGGGACAGGAGTATAATATCAGCACATTACCTGGTATTTTTCTTAATTAAATTGATTGCCCGTCGCGCGAATCACTTTAATTCGGGACGGAGACCTGGCACACCTTGCCCTTTCTCTAGCTACTTGAGTTTTCATTACTGGCGCGCTTTTATGCATTTTAATTAAAGTTTATTATGCCCACGTACCCACATCCGATCACAATGTGCAGCTACAGCCGTCGCTTCAAGGGGGTGAAAACTGTTAAAGCAAAAAATAAAAATAAAAGTAGGAGAGAAATAATAGCAGCTGGAGCTGAATAAGAGGAGGAATATAACTATTGTCCCGGAAATGCAAAGTTGCCCATTTTACCACCCATTTTGCCACCCATCGCCATCCTGGCAATCCTGGAAATTCTGGCCAGCGTGACGAGTGCGAAAAACGCCGCCCAAGTTGAACTTTTGTTAATGAAAATAATGCAATTACGGCTGAAATGGCAGAAAGGATTTTGGGGGGCGGCAGTGGCATGGGTTCCAGCTGCAGCTCATGTGTGAACGTGTTTGTGGCCACCAAAAGGGGAAAAGACGGCGTCCCAAAAAACTGGGCAAAAAGTAGAACTTTCCAACTTGCCTGTCTGTCTGTCTGTCTATCTTGGCTCAAGCGATCCGTTCCCATTCTATAGAATGCGAGTACCCAACGCTGTTTGTTTAATGCTATTAAGCGGGGCGGAAGTAATTTCGCTCCTGACTGACGACTGCCAGGATAGTTGGGTTTTTCCACTCAACAGCGGAGAAGTGCTCGATTTCCATGAAGCATGGCTTTGCTAGCTCATTTTCCAGCAAAAAGTATTGTTTACCGCGAGAAACTAATGAAAATGTATGATATACCATTTTCTTTTTTGAAAAAACAAACATGAAGCAGCTTTAAGAAAATACCAATATTTTCTATTCATATGCAACTGAATATGCGAATAAAATTTAATCCTAAGATTTATCTAAATATATGCCATCATTCAACACACATTTCATAGCTGATTTTGAAATGTCATGAATTTTCATGTATTTTCGCTGATTTTGAGTGACACATTGCATCTTTGCTCTTGCGTTGGGAAAACTCGCATAAGAGTATAAGTAATGGGAAGGCGGAAAAGTTGTTCCTGTGCCCTCTGCAAACAATTTTCTTTTCCTTTTTTGCCTTATTTATTTAACAGTGCTCGAGTTTTAATTTCTTTTTTCTTCTTCGGCTCGACATTGTTTCCGCTCTTCAGCGGAGCTAAGACCACCAGCCACCATCCACTTGCCTTTGGCTCAAGTTGCTGTTGCGGTTTTGTTGCCACTTCCTTTTGTTCTTTCTACAGTCGGCGCATGTTAAAGTGGAACTGCAGCTGGAGATGGCGGCGAATTTGATTACCGCCTTCATAATTATTGTCACGCTGATTCAGTTGACGCCTGGCTTTGGCTTTGGCCTTTTGCCATGCCCCACACTTGACACATGTGGCATGTGGCAGGGCAAACCGGAGGCTCCGGAGGCCAGATTGCACTTGGTTGCAAGTGGGAAAAAGTGCTAAAAGTTGTCCCCCCATCACAACACAAATAAATAAACAAACAAATGGAGCGGAAAGGGGAGTGACAGTGCAGAGGGAGCAGAGAAAAAGTATGGGCCATATGTTAACAAAGTTTATGCAACTTTGCTGCTGCCACCAGCAGTTGCACTTCCAGTTGCAGCTCCACTGCGAAAGCAGCAAGGACCTGGCCAAAAGGTAAGGATAACGAGCCAAGTATATGCACATCTATAGCTGCCGATAGATCCTTTGAGCCACCGATCAACTGTGGGATAAGCCGACAGCTTCTTTGCGGCCACATTATACCTTTTTGGGTTATTTTCACCATATTTTAAATGGCCAAGCCATGCAATAATCCTTAATTGCTCATTTTGCTCGAGCAGCTCAAGCTCGTCTCGCTCGTCGTATCGTCATACTTTCGCCATTTAAAATGCCCAGTGCAAACAAAGTTTCCTGGCGGGGAGGAAAAGCGTGTGAAACTTACTTAGCCCGGTTTCCTCGTCGGCCAGGTTTTCCATTATGCATGTGCCTGGTACACACAATTTTAGGCCTTTCAGCGGCCGCCGCATGTGTATTTACTTTGCCTACATCTAAGCGAGAGGGGACAGGGAAAAACTAAGCGGGGCGGGAAAAGTGGGCGGGAAAAGTGGGGCTGGCAAAGTGGGCTACTGCTGCAGGGGAAGGAAACTCAGCACAAAAGACGACAACGATGTCGACGGTCGACGGTCGACGGATGCTCACTTGCAATTCACGTGCAACGTGGCGTATGCAAAATATTTGCATTGATAAACAGCCACAGCCAATACGTGAGTGTGTGTGTGTGTGTGTGATAGTGTGTGTTAGTGTGGGAGAGTGTGTGCCTGGGGCCATTACCTTTTCATGGAAATTCTCATAGTGGTTACTTCGTGGGTGGAAATATGAAAATTCCAAATTGCATTCCATCATCGTCATTAAATAAATAATATTAATTAGGCAAAACCTTGGCATGAAATCAACTCTTTTACTTTGGTTTCAATTTTCAGATTTAACATTTTCGTGACTTAACAGAATTCTAACTTAATAAACTTGTTTGCAGATATAGATTAATGCATATTAAATTTCCGCCCGTTTTGTAAGTTGGAAATACTAAATTATTTATGAAAATCCATTAATTAGGTCAGCAGACTTAAATCAACTGGAGAATCACTAAATATGGCAAAGCCATTATCAAATGCATCCTTAAGAAAGCATAATGCAGCAGCGAAATGAATAGTTTAGTGATTCATATCTTTTCAATTAATGCCTGCTGCATTTCTGTGTTTCCGAAGAAACCAATTTAATGATCCGTGTACCCCAGCCTTAGATTAGAGATTCCAATGCGCACAACAACACATATTTCATTGCACTTCAGCACGTTCCATCGACTGAAAGGCAACCACTGTGCACGCCGACACTCACAAACATGGAGCAGGTGGAGCTGGTGAGTAAAAGGTGAATCAGGTGAATCAGGTGGGTGGGGAGGGACTCACATGCCTCGCAGCACTTAAAGTTTTTCATTTAAAGTTTTGAAAGGTAGTAGTTCTCACCAGCTACAGCTACCTACCTACCAGCTACTACACCTACTACACCCCTATGCAAAATCGATTGGCATAGCGACACAGGCAGCAAGGACCTCAGCGCATGCAACGGAATTTTTATTATATCCTTTCAATGGCAGTTGCCATTGAGCGAGTTCTCAGGCATCCAACCCTGTCCCCAATGCATCCAACTAACTAAAGGTTAGGGCCAGCCACAGTTTATTGATTAATATTAACTGCCCTCGACGAGCTGAATTTGTGCTAATAAAAAGCAAGCGTGACCTTGCCACAATTGTGGAGATGGCGAAGGATCCTCGAAGGATATGCTCTTTAATTGCGCAATTGGGCGTAAACTGTCAGATTGACTCATTGAAAAAAAGTAGAAGGAATGGAGGGAGAATTGCCGGTGACAATTTTTGTCTTTATGGTAAGTGAGTTCGAGACGATGACTGCGATGATGCACTTCATTGAGCAAAAATGCAAACAGCCAGCGCAAAAGAAATAAACAGGGAAAAACGAAACAGGATAAACGTAGTTTCCATGGCGGTGCACTCAAGCCTGAGCAAACATATTTGGCTCAGTCTATTTGTGTATTCCAAAGATGCACAAAGCGATCTGCCACAGTCACGAATATTCCGTTGGCCAAAACCAACTGACAGTGCAAATCGACAGGCACCCTAGCACGTGAAACCAATTAGCAAAATGTTGATGGACAGTAAGGGTCTTGTTTTTGCTCCTATTCCCAATACCGTCTGCGAATCGATTGAAAGTTTCGATATCGAAGACGGCGGCTATGTTGTGTCGGCACTTTTGACAGCTTCCTGGCTCTTGTGGCAACTTGGAAACTGCATCTTGTTGCCACACGAGGCAGCCAACCAGTGTAGTGATACATTGGATATTTCGATTACTGAGGTAGACAAGGTAGCAAGCTAAAAAGTGTTGCCTTCAATAACAGGTATTTCTGGGAAAAAGTGAAGTTTTTCTATTTAAGATAGTTGAGCTGCTTGAAACACGAAAGGAAATAGAGATTTATAAGTAGTATACATTCAAATAAGAGATTTTTAATAAATATTTATAAATACATAAAGAATTTAATTTGTTAGGTTTTGGAAAACACACAAAAACATGCACCACCATTGCATATTTTTATATTCTCCGTTCAGATGTATATAAATGCACATGCTCAGCTGCGACAATGGAAAACGCAACCTTTTTGGGGAAAACATGTGGCGTGGGAAAACCATATAATGCTGCTGTCGAACGCTTCTTGGCCAAGTGTTCGTGCGGAGCAGCTGCACTTAACTGATTTTGCGAGCTGGTCAACGGCGAGCCACAGAACTCGAGTCTCGGTCTTAATTATGACAGCAGATGAGGCGGGGGGTGGTGGAGTGGACTGGCAAAAAGTGTAGTATAACTTTCAGCGCTCTGCCTATTTACGCAACTTGGCAAGTTGGCAACAGCCAACGGCTGACATCTGGCTGCAGCTATTGTTGCTGGTCAGTCTTAATTAAACGTAATTAAAAAGTTAGCGACGACACGCATTTGTTAACCTAGTGCAGAAACATTTTCGCCTGCATCGCCTCCGCCCCTCGCCACTCACCACTCGCCTTGGCTTTGATGGCCAAAAAGTTTTGGCCAAGTCGAAGCCTTTTGGCGCTCCGTTTTTTTATGACTTGTCTGCCTTTGCCCCTTTTACGGTCACTTCGAAGCAGAATTTTTGCGCATAATTAGACAAAGTTTTGAGCTTTCTGCCACAAAGTTTTCGTGGCCGCAAATGTGCGAGAAAAAGTTCCGGAGCATAGTCATACAAGGGCAGTCAGGCTAACAGATTTTCGGCCACATAGAAGGCGTAGTAAAAGGTACTTTAAGTGGACTAAAAGTAACTTAAGCATAAGACAAAACTACTGAAGAGTGGCAGAAAGGGAAATATGTGTCAGTAATTTATGGCTGCAACCTTGAGATGTTATTAGATTTTAAGAATTTAAGAAGAGCTGCGTTTGCCACAGGGGAAGTTGGTAGTTCTAGATTTAAGTGCTTTCATTGTATCGCAATTTGCTTGGCCAGCTCTTTGCTGCATGCCACTCGCAGTTGATTGGGCATTAGGAATTGATCTCTACTTTTATGGCCTTGTTTACTCGCCCGGTCCGGTGTTAGTTTATGGCAAATGAAAATATATATAGATGCGCACTTGGGCGCATATAGATTTATATGGTTATTCCCCTATCACAACACCGCCATCCACACCTGACCCAACACTCCCCACTCCCCACCCCCCACTCCGCACTCCTGCACCTCGCAGAAAGTTGGGGTCCCGTTTATTGCTTTCATTTTTCTCGATTTCATTTTTGTTATGGCTCGTAAATATTTTATGTTCTCACATATTTTTTTTTCGCACTGCCAGTGGGGGGGAGTGCTGGGTTGGGGTCTGGCATCTCAACTGTGCTGTTGCTGACTTTGATGCCTTCACTTAGCATCAAGCCAAGTGTCAACACAATTTGGCTTCAGCCTTAATTGATGGCCATAATGCACACACAACTCTTCCTCTGCGACGGCCCCGTGCTGACAATGAATTTAATGCCAGGCAACGTGTTCGTGGGAAAAACTCAGCCAGCCATCCGTAGGTACATTCCGCTGTCATTTTTAACACCTTTTCTAGTCTTACCCAGTCTTTTTAGCTTCCCCGTGCTCCGCACTTCAATTACTTTAATGAGGAGGGGGTTGCCAGAGGCGATGGTCGCCGCCCCCGTGTGCTGGGTGTAGCGTGCAACATGCCGCAAATGTCTTAAGTGCCTCGGGCGGCTGCTTCGTCGTCGACACTTTGATGGCACTCGACTGCCAAGGGCTTTAGCCCCCCTCTCCCTCCTCCAGAGACACACACACACACACATGCACCTGCACACGTAGTACACACTACACAAACAGACGCGGTCAAATTAGTAGTTATCTGGGTTTACTACTACTCCTTGCTAAGCCAGCGAAATCAAACTGCTATGGTAAATAAATGGATATAAGGAAGGTAGGCAGCGATAAAGTCCTAGAAAATGTTTTATTAAATATTCAAAAACATTTAGATAAGAAAGTATATATATTTTAATTCTTTTTTTTTGTTTTTCATTTAATTCAAGAACTCTGTTAAACTTTGAGCACTATTATCTGCATGGAAAGTGTATGTTTTCTCGAATGAAATTTTGAATTTCACACTTTTCTGAGCCGCACAAGTGCTAGGATATTTTTCGTGAGTCGTCGACACTTGGCGCCCGTTTTGGGTGAAGGTCATTTTAATTTGCACTCAGAGCCTCGGAACCCTTTCCCTTGAAATGGCGCCTTCAAAGGAGAAGGCCTTTAAAGCCTTGCCAAATTGTTTGTCCAAGAAATTAAAACAATCAGGCAACCAACCAATGTCAGAGCAATGTCTTCTTCGCCTGCGCCCCCCAAAACTCGTCCCTTTTATGTGTATGGTCCTAATCCTTTGAAAGGCTGCCGAATGCCAAATGGCGAGGGTGAATGCTAAAAGCAAAATGCGAATCCAAGCTGAAAATGTGTCAAGGTCCGCGGATTTGAATTTAAAAGCGAGCCCTCGCCAACGTCCTTATCCCGGGTTAAGTAAGTGTGCGCCGGAGCCTCCACTTCTCTACTGCTCCACTTCACCACTTTACCCGTAAAACAGACATAAAACGAGCGAAAGTCAGGGCGCAAAATGGAAATGGGCAACTGAGGCGGTTGAGGCGGTTGAGCCCGCGAATTGCAGTGCGGACGTATTTAATTTTATTCCCAAGTCCCGCTGGGATCTCAGCTGCAAAAAAAAGGGTCAAATGACCGAAATGCTGTTGATCTTGGGGCACGTTCAAAGTCCAAGTGGACACAGGCACCGCTAATACATTTAACCCTTGCACGCGGAGGAGTTTCAAATTCACGCCCGAGTGAAGCCAAATAATGATTTAGCTCAGCTTCTAGATATTTCCGATTATTTCGAAGTAAGCTGGCAAAGAACTGGCAACTTGCAACCTCATGAATTTTGATTCGCTTTCGGTTGCAATTTGACGTCCACATGACGTATGAGCAATGTGCACTCACTTGCAGCCGAAATTGCTCATACGCCACGTGGTGGTGATTGCGTGTCGGCAAATCACACGTCAACTGCTTGCCGACTCCGGCATTGGCTGCCAACTTCCAACTCCGACGGGTTAATATATTTTGGGCTAATTTATGCATTCGCCCCGAAACAACTTATACATTACGTATACGTCACGTGGCTGGCAGACATGTTCGCCTCTTTCAGGCTGTAAGCCTGCTCATAAATCCCTCACGTTAGCAACTCTGGGGCCGTCTTATGGTCACTTTATTGCTGTAATAACACGTCTTTACTTGGGCCACGTAGTTACATTTAAAAGGGTTGCACTTGCGGTAGTTGTGCCTGGGGCTGTTCATGATTTATGCCCGTGTGTGTGTGTGTGTGTGTGTGCGTGTCTCTGTGTGCAATAAAATGTCTTGTCAACATTTCATAACTCACTTTGTATGCCTCCGCCTCTCGCAGGACATCCCACCACCTGCTCCACCACCTCTTCCTCCCACTTCCTCCTCCTTCTGTTTGTGCATGACCAACACAATGGCGAATGATGCAGACTTTTGCGCTGGTGTGGGTGCCCCTGCGATGGTGTGTGTGTGTGTCTGAATGGCGGTAAACAGACACGCACAACTCTCTGTGGTGTCTGACTGTCTGCCTGTCTGTTTGCCAGCCTCCTTCTCACTCATTTGTTACTGCAAATGTACAGCGTGTTGTAGTAAAGCATTTTTCATATAGTTTCGCAGCGATAATGTTGCCTCCGACTTTCACCCCGCTCGCCATGGCAAGGATAATGATAATGTTGCTGATGACTCTGGCTTTGTAGATGATAAATAACTCGATGCCGAGTAGTCGGAAAGAAGATATGTGTCAATCAAAGAAATTGCCAAAAATGTGGTAGGCTGCAGTATATTCAGTATTCAATTCGATTTCAAAATCGAACTTAGTGCCATTCCAGCTGCAGGAAATAAGAAATTGATTTTTGGAAACACTTCCATTTCCTTCCGTTGAGCGCTCTCAAATTAGCTTCAACTTTGTGTGTTTTCAATTATTTCAAGTACCCAAGAGAAAGGCAAAAAAAACGAAAAAAGAGAGCAGAATAATACTGAAGACAGGGAGGAAATCGACACAATTGATTAAATTTTACTGCCGTCAGGAGCTGGTGCCCTGCTTTGTGCCCCGATTTCGGCCATAACTTTTTACCTTTCAGCATGTTTTGCTATTTTCCGGTCCCCATTTCGTGCTGTTTCGGTGTCTTGTTTTATGCTTTGTTGCATGTAATTTTACACCAAGCACCATCAAATGGCAATTTTTACGTTTATCTCAAATGACATTTATGTTTCCCAATGGTTACATTTTATATCAAATTGAAATTGCACAAACAAACACTTTTTACCCGCCTCCGAGCATCTCGCTTGCCACAATGTCTGCCGATTCTGGTTTTCCATTTCGGGGGTTTGAATCCGAGAGACGCTCTGGCAGTGGCAAAGTGAATTTTTAATGGCATTTTGATAAGTGTCTAGGCCGGTTTGCCGAACACACCCACACCCAATGAGAGCGGCAAAAATGTTGATTAAAGTTGTCGGACGGCAACTTCACAGTTTTGCCAATTCGAATGCAGTACGGTATTATGCAAGGAATGCTAAAATTTTTACCAATTTACGCATCTCGGAAAGAATCGAGGAATCATTTTGAAAGATATGAGGAAAAACTCGTTTCTGGAGTTGGCAAAAATACGTAAATGCTCTGCTTTCTCTGCTCTGCTCAATTCATTCGGGTATTTTTAATATTCAAACAGTCAGTTATCTTTTAAAATAATACTATCTGCTACTATTAATCCCATAATGGTTTAGTTTAAAGCATATTTTTTAAGTATTTCAAGAGTACACAAGTGATTTCCTTTTTTATAGCTTATTCATCAGCTTTTCATGGTGCAGCCAACACACATGGTCATAACGACGTTTTCACAACACCCCATAAATGCCATCAGAGATTTCTTTACAGTGACTGCCAAACTGCTTTTTTATGCCACTAATAGAATGCAAATAACTTTCAAACGGCTTTTGGTGGCCAGCACATAAAAAACCGACCAAAATTGCAAACGTATTTCATTTTTCAGAAGATTCGTTGTAAGTGGAGTAAATATATATTCAAATAGAAGATACATTGTATGTGCAGCCCTGGCAGTGCCATATATCATGTGCCATATTTGAGCGTTCGAAAATAAATATAACCTAAGGCTGGCGACGGTCAACAATGCCGCAATGCAAACAATGTCACTTCAAAATGTCACACAAATCAACGGACCTCCGCCCCCCAAAGGATGTGCCATCGATCAATGCGCATTCGCTTAGATGCCGGGCCAGAAACGCATTTGGTGGTGGTGGTGGTGTACGAGTATGTACGTAAAAATATCATTCAATTGTCAGCACTATAAATGTGTGATCATAAATCATGCAGACACACGCAACCGCCAAACGAAGTGGGGGAGTTGTTCAGGGTTCAGGGAATATAACTAAAAATAATACAAAACAATAAAGGCAAACTGGGAGGGAAGTACATAAGTAAAAAGGTAAGGCCAAAAGCAATAAGTAAGCGAAGGGCTAAGGCGAAGGCGGTGAGATGCCTTGGGTCCTTGGCGCCAAGGAGAGCGTCGCCAGGACCCATCCAGGATTCACACACGCACACAGGTCTGCATGCGCATGGCTGTGTGTGTGTGTGTGGTGAGTTAATAATTTATATATTTATGCCGCTGAAGCGTAAAACGAAGTTGAAAAACCAAAGCCAAAACCAACAAAGGAATAATACAATAAAAAATACACATAATAAAAGAGCTGCGAATGGTGGAAGGAGCCGTGGAACACCAATCCCTCCATAAGCCACAACCCCATTTCACCCATTCTACCCCCTCTCCGCTTTTCTTCTGGAAAACATAAGCATAAGAAATTGGCGACAGAAACCGAATCGAGTTTTCTCCACTCGGAGTTTCCCACACCACACCACAGTGCCGGAATTTCAGGGTTTCAGTGAAGGCATGAAAACCACAATGGAATGGGCGATGACTTTTTTAAATGCATTATTAAGTCAAACTCATTATTGAGATGTCGGTTAATAATTAAACAATGTGCAACATTTTGAGGGAAATTAAGTGCTTTAAGTTCGACAAGGAATCGAAAATATGACGTTTGCGTTCCTACTGTTGGTAAATAGGAAAACCAAGGGAATTACTTAGCATTGGCAAATAAATTAGCGCCATTTCCCAGCATATGAAATTATTCAGGATGTGCTCGCCACAATTTGTATTCAGCTGCTCGCTGACCTTTTCCTTTTCGCGTGTATTCAGTGGCATTGGGGCAGTGGCAAATGCAACACCGTGTGAGGCACTTACTCCCAAGCCCAATGCATAATTAATGTTGACACACACTGGAGGAGTGCAACGCCAAGGCTAATTTGGCGTAGGCGCATATATTTGGCGCAAAAATCACCTTGAAGAACTGGCGAGGACTCGAGAACGAGATGACCAACTAAGAGATGAAGCTGCTATTGTTTTGAGGCAACTTTCTAATTGCCACTTTAGCTGGCAACACGAGGCGGTGCGAGGCTGTGCATGTTTAGCTGCTCATTCATTAAATACCAACTGCCAGCAGGCTGGAAAGGAGCAGCCTTTTCTTTCCCTGCCTCCGACGACAAACAATGAAAGCAAACGGCATGGCAAAACGAGAACATCGTCAACAACAAGGACTTGGCAAGGAAGGATACAAAAGTGCAGAATTGTGAAATTCCCCTGGCCCGAAAACGGGTACACTCTGCCAGGGATCCGGAAAGGATAATGGCCAGGCTGGCTGGCCATCAAGTTGTGATTAGGTTTCTGTCAGGAGCAATTTTAATCGAAATTATAATAATCTACACCCTTAATGCATGAGGTTTTCCCATCCCCTACACACCGGAAACGACCGAGTCCCGAGCGGAAAACGTGTGCAAAGTGCGAGCAGACACTTAAAAATTTCTCAAGTATACCTAACGGACATCATTTCGCATAACTCATTATATATGTACCACCATCCCACACATGCCGCCCCCGTCTGTCAGGAATACAGGAATGTTGGCTCACATCTATTGTTTTCCGTAGTCTGCAGCTTTTCGCCTACCCACGGGCATTTTCCGCCCGCTCGTCCTTCGTCCTTCCGCTGACAGCAGCGAGCAGCGACGGGTTGTCGGTGTCCTTCCTGTGCTTTTCCCTGCAGCTACTACATCCAAACAACAACAGCAAAGGGAGCAACAACGAGAGCAGCAACAATTGCAACTAAATAGCCCACTGCTGCCGCTCATTGTTGTTTCTGTTTGTCTTTTCGGCCCAAGTTGCCAAAGTTGAGCGTGAAACATTTTATTAATATATATATATATATATATACATACTGGAGAGCGGGGAGGTGGGCTGAGCATTTTTCATTTCGAAAATGCTTCAAACTAGCGAAATGCTCGCACTTTGCTTCTTGCCGGGTCCAAGGGCAGCTTTATCATATTTCATGAGATGAGAGCATGGGCGCGTGGGCGCGTGGCAGTGGGCGTGGCCTGCCTGACCTGGACCCGGCCGAAAGCTGAAGCTGAGGCTGAAGCACTTTCACTCTTACGCAAAAAGTTCAAGGACTTTTTAGCATTTATAAAGCAATTAAAATTTAAATGAACAATTTTCGGGCGCTTCGGTCGCAAACAAATTGTGACATAAAAGTCGTAAAATATTTATGAATCACGTAAAGAACCCAGTTAAATAATGGTTGGAATTTTGTGCATTTTGTGTCTAGAAGTAGTGCAATTTTAGCTCCCTGCTCTGTCCTTTGAAAGCGTCACGCAATTAGTTTAATGTGTACAAGTATCTGCTTGGCCCAAAAAAGTAGGCAATACATTTTTATTGCAGACACCTGAAGAGTTGGCCATTTTTAAATGGCCCCTGGAGGTATGCAATGATTTGTGCACTTAGTTCTCGCATTTCCGGTTGCGCCCGAAAGTAGGCAGCAACAAGTGGTAAAACAAGCTGAGAGTTGTTGTGGGATTTATGCATGGGAATTTGAATTAACTTAATGCGTTTAGTTGGAAAAAAGAATTTTAACAACTTTCCGCTTAAAACATATAGAGTTTTTATTTAATTAGTTCATTAATTAAGTGAAGTATCCCAGCATTTTTATACTTCTTTGTGTGTTCAAATAGTACAATATAAGGACAGAGCCGTACTACCGTTCTATAAATTCAAATTTATGTGGTCATTTATGAAATACATAATCCGAATGGAACGTAGCACACAAAATGGATGCTGTGGGACAGCTTTGGTATCGATTCCGAACGACGTATCCGCTTTCAAAATGGCCAAACGGACAGCGGATGCTTCTGCATGCCCCAATTCCATTATAAAGTTTTGGCAGCATTTTGTTTTTAGCGCAATTCAATTATGATGAGGGTCCAGATCGCAACGGTTTGTTCTCAACTTCGTTTCGGCCCGAGCGCATTAACTTTACTGCCGACTTCCTCAGCTGCCGGGGCCATAAATTACTTGCCTCGGACAAATGCGAACGGGGCATGCAACACGCTTTCGAAGTACAACCCCTGATCAGCCAACCCGCTTATACCCGACTTATTTGCTTGCTGAACGCGAGCATTAAACTTAAATTGAAAGTAAATAGGGCCACACAGCCACGGCAAACGATGCAAATGTCAATATAAACTACCCATGTTGTGTATTTGTGGGTAAAAAGGAAAGCATTATGATTCGCGTGTTTTTAAACCTGAATTACTGCTTCAGAGAGCTTGCGCAAGAAGTAATCACCAGATTTTTACTTTCATTTGTTTTACATATTTTTTCCAAGTGCCTGTGCCGCAGCTGCAAGACAAGAATATTTAAAAAAAATACTCCGAATCAACTATAAAGTATGCGCTTTATTCGCTCCGAACCTGTTGTCTCGTTAACTGTGACAACTTCGGCACTCGGGCGAAACAACAACTGCTACAACAATTATGGCCCTTTGTCGACATTTAGACTTAATTTAAATGCACGACTAAGGCACAACTGAAACGAAATGAAAACAGGTAACAAAGGCCGCTCGACGTAACGTAGCGTAACGTAATGGCTGACAACAAAAACAGCGACAGCACGAAATGTATATAATTTATGTGTATTTTATTTGTTGTTGCCGCTGCTGTTCCCGGCACTCATACACACATACATACACACGCATACATACACAAAAGTTACTCATTTCGGCGCTTAAGTTTGGGACAAGGGCATGAGCTACATCCAATTGAGTTTCAGTTAGCCCGGGATGAGAACGCACACAAACAGATACGAGTATGTACATGTACACGAAAGCTGGCTAACACACACACGCATACACACACCACATGCCGCTTAACCCAATTCGGTGTCGAGAAAAAAAGTCAAACTGAAAGCTAAAATCGCAAGTGTCTTAGGCAGTTGTTGTTCTTGTTCAGCTTCAGCTTGGTGGAAGGGGTGCACCGGAAGTTTGGGGCACGGATGTCAGAGGTTAGTCTGCGTTTGGCAGCCTGGCAGCCAGGCAGCCATTTGCCAAGAAATGATTTTCAAAAATGCGGCACCAAAGCTGCGAGAGGGTTGCTCAAGCAAATTAGCTTCCAATTACAGGCCATGTACAAGGCAGCATTTTACTTATCTTAATTTGCCAATCAATCAACTTTCCAACCGCGGGCGAACTTTCCCAAATTCGGACTTTCTAAGTCCACTTTTGAGTAATTCATTTAGTTGCAAGATTTTCTTAGAAGTTGCTTTATAGCTTCAAGTTATGAGGGATTAGCTGAATTAATGGATGTGTTCGATTCTCTTTAAGACTCTAATTTTCATAAAGGCATCATTAAATATTGTAAGCAAAACAGTATTTTCTTTATTTTATAATTATTTGAAAGAGTATTTTATTCATGTTTAAGCTTTTTAATGTTTAAACTTCACAACCAATCCTCGTATGAATAACCTGTGCAGAACCGCACTAAGCTGAACTATCTGTACACCCGCAGTAGCCAATGCAAGTTGTTTGCAAGCTTAAATAAGAGTAACGTTTTTAAATTCACTTCACTTCTGTGAATTACTCTCCACCCGTTTAAGTTTAAGGCTTCTTGGAACAAGACGATTACGATAACGACGCGATTAAAGGGTTGAACAAGACAAGGCTCATTGCCCCATAGTTTCTGATTCTGATTCCGGCAAACAAACCCGTGCGTGCGTTAAATTGATTCTCGCCCAGCAGCAAAAACCGAATCCCAGCCAAAAGCCATTCTTAACTCAGCTGTGCTTCCTTGTCCAGTGTTCGTCCTTTTTATGACACGAAACGAGGCGAACTTAAAGCTCATTTCGATAGTGCAGGACCAGGACACACATGTGCGATGTGCGAAGCAGATCATCCCTTTGTCAGGGTTCCGTTTGCCGTGAATAACCAGAGCCTTTTGTCCTGGTCTCGAGTTGGGGCAGAAACCATTGTGTCGAGTGTGTCGCCCTCGATGAATATGAATCTTCCCTTCGCCCGCCTTCATCTTTCGTCTTCATCTTTATAATCAACTAAAAGCCAAATAATCAAAAAGTCAACACAATACCCAAAAAGAGTCCCCTCCAAAGGGGTTAAACACATTGTTTGTAAGTTGGTGATGGTTTGTATGGAGTTGGGGTTTCTCGAAATGTATGCATGATTAAAAGTTCTGGAAAACACTCAAGATATTTCATATTCCTTAATATCCATGTTCATTAGATAACAACTTTTAATTGCAGCGAATTTGCCCGATAATAATGTTAGAATTCTTCAAAAGATATAAATTCAGAAGTTTCTTCGCAATACATCATGATGATTATTAAAAGATCCAATGGGAATTTAACAAGGCTATCAAAGCATTCATAATGACTAATCATCGATGAAAGGAATGCCCACAAAAACTCTATGATTCAGCTCCTTTCGCCCCGCCGAAGTGGTACAAGAAACGATTATCTGCGGACTGACAGGATCATGAAGCTTGTCGCTTGTCACTTGGCAGGCGTTGGCTATAAAAATCAATGAACGCTCGCTTTTTGCCCCCAAATAGTTGGCAGCTGACAACGGAAAAAAAAAAGAATATATATATATACGTGTGTATAAATAAAACGGTGGCAAGATGTGAAGAATTTTTTAAAGCGTTTTTGCGACCTTAGTGTCCTGCCTTTTTAGGCCATGTGTGTGTGTCTCAAGCCGACTGCGCGTTTGTGTGTGTTTTGTAGTAAACTTATAAAAATATCTAAATACAATAAGGCAGCGGGTGGCAGAGGGGGCGTGGCAGGCAGCCTTCCACACAACACGTTGCCTACTTTTTGACATTTTCAACATGTGTCCAACGCCTCTTCGCCAACATGCCTCGGCATTCTTGTTTGTGTGGGTCGCTGCTTTTTGTTTGCCGCTTTTTAGCGTTGACGTTTGCGTTGATTTTTGACAGCTGCCTTCACACACAGGCACAGAAAGGCCCACACACACACACATAGACACACACACACACATGGAGACACTGGGAAAAACAATAACAAAAACTTGTTACCAAAGTTAAGGCAGATTGCTGCTGCCTCATTCCTTCCGGTTCGTCCCACTTTCCGCCCACTTTCGCCATCCGTCTCATCCGCTCAGTTATTGTTAGATGTGCATACTTTTTGCCCATATCTCTAAGGTTTATGTCAAGGTTCCCTTTTTTTATTACTTTCACATGGCAGAGGAGGAGCGTGCGTGTGGACTCTTTTTAGAGCTCAGCTCATACTTGCGACCTGCGTTTTTTTTCTCTTACTTTCCCATCCGCCTTGTGCCGCAAATTGCAGTTTAAAGTTGACAGCGAAAGGATATGAGCACTTACCTGTAAGTAAAGGAAAGGTAAAACGAAAGCTGATTAAATACAAGGGCAAGTGAACTCCACTTTCGAGTGCATGTGTATTCGTATGCGTATGGGTGCTCTGTGTTCTGGTAATACAGTTAACATTTATGGGGCAATATCGCAGTGTGAATGGGCAAATGGAATGGCAGATAAAGAGACAGTGGAACAGAGGAGTCTGCCAGCCAGATGGTTCACTTCCCAAATGGTAAATGCTCGATTATCCGGCGGAGCTCGGAAATCGGACATGGAGAATGTGTTCATATGTTCTTATGTTCTGGAAAATAGCCATGCATCGGAGTTGGTAGGGCTTTACTGCTTTGCAAAGCCATATCTTTTAATTAAGTTAAATAAAAAGCTTCAGCACTCAAATCATAACTGTGTCTGAGTTTCTCAATTAAATTATTCGCTCACTTTCAGTGAAGTAAACTAGCATACTTCGGTGTACTTCAGAATAATTTGATAATTTAAATTTACATTTTTATGAAGTACATCTTTATAAAGTACCTTTCAAATTTAAATATTAAATGCTAATTATGTTAGCTTTTTAGGATAACATAATTATAAACAAGTCGGAACTTCAAGCCTTTTTCGAAAATTACGCTATCAATTTTGTTAAAAAAAATGTAATAAAACTATTCAGTTTTTGACAAATTTGAACAAAATTCCTTTCAAAAATGGAAATATTATGCGCTTGAATAAACGGCGTTCGATTCGATTACTTAGTTATTCAGTTTAAAAACGGAGTGTAGTCGAGCCAGCAAGCACATCAGTACACCAGTGACTCCATTATTTATAAAACCTTTCGAATTATTGCCAATCGAAAGATTGCCACACTTGGACTATCACATTACTTTGCATACCAAATTCCATTTGTCAACTGTTCTCTTTGCTGTGCAGTTGCAATCAATTAAATGGCAGCTATTTTAAGCCTGGTCAACAGAAGAATTGAAATTATATTCGATTTTCGGGGCAATCAAAGCACAATATGCAAATAAACTGAGAAAATTTCTGGGGCGTCATTTAAATGCGTTTCACAATTGCTCTCTGTTTGTGCTGGCAAATTGGAAATACAAAAGCCACAGAGCATAGATTCAGATATGGGTATCTGTATCTGTATCTGTATTAGTTTGCCAGTGCATAGATACACACGCACACACATACATACATACAGATGGACCCGTAGAAAATGGAGCATGGAAAAACATTTAACGCTCGACTTAAATGCCGAACGTAGACAAAACGAAATACAATAAAATGCGAGAAATCGACGCTTTCAAACGGCAATACAACAAGTCAAATATTGGTACTAGATGAGGGGTGGGGCGAGGGGCGGCGCGCCAGAGGGCGTGGCATTGTAAATACACCCACATATATCTACCTTCGCACAGAGGCAGCGAAAGCAAAGGGACCTACGGTAAACGACAGCCAAAACCAGAAAACTCGGAAAAAAGTGCACGCACCGAACAAAACAAACAATTTGCCCCAAAAACTTGGCAAAAGCAATTGCAATTGCAAGATGGGTTCGGGATTGGGTTTGGTTTTTGAGGCAATGGCAATGCTAGTGGGGGGAGCGGGGGAACTGGGATTGAGTGGTGCATGGCACCACAACAAAGTTGTTGACAATGGCAAACACGTTAACCAAAAACTTTGGCACAAAGATAAACGCAAATAAATTTGGCAACTTGTTCTCGTCCTTCTCACAGTTTGTCTTGCTGTGGGTGCCTTAAGTTTTTCACTGAAAGTGTGTGCAATGCAAAGACTGCTGAAAATGCATTACAAAGCAAGGAGACTTTAACACGCCCGCATGATCGGTGGCTGGGAAAATCCAAGCCCGCATTCAAATCACATAAATATTGAAAATTTCTTGGACTTTGGATCGGCTATCGGCCATAAACGATTTTCACGGTTTCAAGAGAGAAGCCGAGGGGAAATGAATAAATGGGTAGAAATCCGGATAAAGGAACCACAAATTGACATGCATTGAGCAGGACACTACACCGCCCACAAAGCCACCCACCCAATCCTGCCAACCAGGAGCTTTATCGGTGTTCAGTTTTGCGTGTGTGTGTGTGTGTGTGTCGGGAAAAAAATATATCTCTTGTGTATCTTGTATCTTTCAGTCCTTGTTTGCTGCGCCCGTTCCCGTGTACCAGTGTACCAGTGTATCTGTATCCGTCCGACTGCTCGGCAATGTATCTTGCGAGTTGAGCAGAGATTTGCGACGCATGACACTCATAAGTAAAATGCCTTTGGACCGACTACGTGAATCGGAGCCACGAGCAGCACAGGAGCAGCACCAAGGAGAAATCAAACCGAGTGTATCCCAGAGCTTACGGCCGGACAGCAGGCGTAAAAAGAGCCGTACAAAGTGGCCCGGAAAACGACACTGCGCGCAAGTGGCACTGAAAATTAAATGGCCTCGAATCAAACAAATGAGCTAGTATCAAGTGTCTCCAATTAAAGTGAGTACCAATTAAAGTTTAACCCTGATTTGTGCATATAAACACATTTTTTTCACCTGGTGCTCGGCTTTATAAACCACATAATTTATTATAGTAATGAACTTGAATAATAATAAATTAATTATAAAATATTCTGTATTTTGCAAAGGGTCATGTTTCAAAACACTGGCAACGTTTTCTGCACATTTCCATGAAAGCATTCTTATAGCCGAATAAATTTGACTTTTTTTGGCGACAAATTATTGTGAGCCGTTGTTGCCAGTGTACTAGAGCATAAATCGCCGTTTGCCGTTGACCATGTTCCTAGTTCCCCTTCCCAGCGTGTCCATTTCTGTATCTTAGCTACGAAAACGACAGCCGCAACCGTTTTTCTAACATCTAACAAGTTGTCGATGGATTTTTTTTCTGCAGAGACATGTCTAAAAAGGACCAGCAAAAACTTAGCAATAACGAAGTAAGCCAGCACAACATCAAGTGCGGCACTGAGGGGTGAGTCGAATATCTGATGGTACAAATGAAGTTTTTAAAAATATTTTCAAAATAAAAATACGACAAAAAAATACACTCTTTAAATTACTATACCCAAATGCATATTAAGTGATTAAATAAAAAGCTGCACTAAGTCATCAATGATTTCAAATTAGTTTTACTCATAACCACCAAAAAAAAAGTATTTTTCATTGTACTATTCTACGAATTTAAACACATAATCAGGCCATCCTAAATTGTTGCCCCAGTTTGGGCATCTTGAGCAGCATATTGGCCACACTTGTTATTGACAGCTTTGTTGCCTCGACTGGTCGAAAACTACAAGAAATAGCCAAAAGCTGTCGCAACAGTCCGGCAGTTAGTCACCCATCTACAAAGGGACCGCACAACAAGAATGCAAGGGAGAGGGCAGGGAAATCTCATGAGTGACAGGGCAATCGCTAAGAGGAAAAATCTCCGAGGAAACGTTAAGGGATATTACGGCGCTAGTTCGCTTCAGATTCAGATGGCAATAAGGCAAGTTTTTGGTCATTTTTATTGGCTGCGAATGCTGTCGGAAAATCCATTGCTGAAACCCATTGCCCGCAATATTCAACCCATTCGATCGGGACACATATGCGTATACGTAATGCGGCGCGAAGAGGAAATGAAAAATGTAATTAAAAAAGTTTTTTCGGCCAAGTCTTTTGTCATGAGTTAAGGGGTTTTATTTCGGGGTAACGAGCAGGCCAAATGGCAAATGGCAAATGGCAGGGGAATGGCTGTATTTCGGTGGCAAGTGAACAAGCCTAAGTTGCAAGCCAGCAATTTGCAGGGGAGCTTCATTCGGAGGCAGAGTGGCGCCCTTTAAATGCACGCTGAGTGTCATTCAGTTGGTTGGGCATGTTGCAAGCTTTTTAGTTACCCACACAGATATGTACATACATGCACACACTCGCACACATACACACACACACGCTGAGAGCGATTCATGTGCATGTAAAAAGTGCTCATTAAAACATATCAACAAGCTTTATGACTGCTCCACCTCGTCGCACCCCTTTTCGCTCCCCTTCATCTCATCTCATGTCGCCGTCATCGGCACCACCGACGGCAGTTAAATTCATTCATAAACTACGTGACAAAACGAACGGAAATGTAGGAGCGGAAATTGCCAACAAACACACACGCACACAAGCACTCACACACACATGCAGCTACCCATTGAGACTCTGACGGGGGGCGGAGTGGGCGTGGACCGGGCCAGGTTGGGCGAAAAGTATTTTACCGCACGCCGTCGCAGTGTTTCCCTGGCATATGCAACTATTATCAAAGGAATTACACAGGAAAATACCCTGTCCATGGAGTCCTTCAGCTGAAGGAAGCGTTTAAGGAAGGATACGGTTAAGTGGGGTTTTAAAAAGCTTAAGGAGTTTGGAAATTGCATTATTAATAAGATCTGTACATTTTTAAAAACTCTACAGTATTTGTTAGTGAAATGTATTTTAATTGAAATTGTTATAATACCAATAAAGTCTCCATTAATGCATAAAAACTAATTCATTTTATTTAGCGAGGGTTAAAATTCACTATTTTATAGGGTAAAAAGATTGAAGTGAATGGTAAATTTCGAAAATAGGGGCAGAGTTTTTTTCAGTGAGTACAAAGATAAATTGAAATACATTTTTGTTTGGCTATAGAGTATTCTTCAGTTGATCTTTGGCATGTTCTTCACCTGTACCCAGTTTTTTATTTTTACTTTGTATACCGTCGAATGCATTTCGGTGTCTGCGTGGGAGCAGCGAAAACGTCGAATTGCTGTTCCGCCTGCCTCCCACCACCACCCACTGTCTCTCTCGCAAGCTTAAGAACCCCTTTTGGCGTTTTTCCCGCCCCACCATCACCAATCATATTAGATTCGCAATATTTTCCTTCACTTTCGCTCGGAGTAAGTCATCAACTTGTGTGACGGATGCGTGGGAGGTGGTAAAACTATCTTATAGGTAGGCGAAATCTCATAATATTGATGGTATTTCACCGGTGGGCATAAGGACACACAAAAAGGTACAAGGGAAAACCCCAACCAGGTGGGCGTAACGGAGAATGAGAGTTTTTCCTTCTGTCCTGATTGCAATTGAAATGGGATAGTGAGGGGTATAATATTGTTTGTGCCTCGGCTTTTGATGACAGGCAGTTCTTGTGCGAACCTTTGCACGGAAACCCCACCAAGAATATCAGTAAATAAAAATGCAATTTTCCAGAGCGCGCTTAAGCCCGGCTGAGTCCTTCGAAGAACTAATTTTCCCAGCCATTAAATTCACGTTCTCTCTTCACGTTCAACATTTTTTACACACTCCGACGCTCCCTCTCTCGCTCTCTCTCCTTTTAAGCGACTTAGAAAGAGCTTTTAGTTGTAAGCTAACAAACTAACGGTAAGCGCAATTCCAGCGTCAGCTGTAACTGTAAAAGTGAATGTAACTGTCATTGGCCCGGCCGAAGGACACCGAAAGGATAAGGAGCGAGAGCAAGAGCGCAAGAGTGCAACAGATAGACACACTTAAAATAGCAAACAACCCAATGAGCAGGCACTTAGTTGACCCAATTCGACCTTGACCCATTTTCCCTTGCCATTCAACCACCAGGGGGGAGGGGTGAGGTTCTCGGAACTACTATAATTAAATGTTAATTAGCAGAACCCCGCCAGTTTTTGTTCAGCTCGCAGCCATTTGAAGTCCCTCCTCTTCTCCGAATCCCCTCAAGCATTGCGATTACATTCGTTTCGTTTCGCTTCGATTCGATTCCGCAGGCCCATTCATCTCATCGTAGATTACAATCAATTCCAATCTGTCAATATCGCTTCACCTGCCCCACGTTTATTCCACACGCACAGCATACAGACGCAGTGCACCACCCACAGCCACCCACAGCTAGCCACTCTTGGCCAAATCCTGCGACCCACACCCATAGCCATCCTTGGACATTGGAGGTTTCTCCAGTCCGGGACGATAAATGTCAAAGTCAATGCGGTTAGGGCGGAATATTCTCTTCGTTGCCAACTACTTGTCCAGCGCTCAGTCAAGGTCCCATCGCCATGGTAACGTACAGTAGGACATACTCTTATTGAACAAGTAAATATGTATATTTGAGTGCTTTGCTATTTGATTTATTTTATGTAAATTTGATTTTTAAAGTGCCGGTGTATCTAATTTCTTAATCTGATGTTTTCCATTAAATTTTGTTTAAGATCTTCCAATTGCATTTAGTTGATCATAGCGAAGTTGCACTGTCAGCAAATTATGCAAATGGGTCAACTCTATTTGTCTCACTTTGCCTGCCACCTGTCTCCATCTCTCTCCAATTACCGAAGTCAGCCTTTTTCGTTGAATAATCGAAACGATAAATTGTACACACAATAAAATGCTTGAAATTCAATAAAGTTCACAATTTTACAGGACACCACACATTCGGGGCGTGGCATTGACATGTTAGGCATGCATACGAGGCATGTAGCATGTAGCACATCGCTTGTAACTGTAACTTGTTGCTATCCACCGCCAGAGCGAGACAGAGCACGAGAGGGACATGCATAAACATGATTTTATGTGCACACAACACGACAATAAAAATCACGCATGAATTTCATGGATCCCCAAACTCACAGCCCCTTCGCTTTTCCCCCCTCTCCCCTCCACGTGTCACTTGCATAAACAACGACGAGCAATAGAGAAAGCGGAGAAAGGCCGAGGGCGAGATAGAGATAGAGCCAGAGAAAGAGAAAGAGCGAGAAAGTGTGAGGAGTCGAATAAAAAGGTCGTCGTGAGAGTACAAAAAACCTCAACACGAGTAAAACAAAACGTAATTACAACAAGGACTTTTCAACAGCAGCATTTTGCACATTGCAACAGCTTTGTTTAGTGAAAGGGAGAGAGGAGAAGGTGAAAACAACAATGCCACGTACGTGAAATGCAACAATGTGCCACGCACGTATGTATGCATGTGTGCGTGCGTGTGAGAGTGAAAGTGAAGGTTAGTGACACTGCAAAAAATGAGGCACATTGTATGCACATAATCGTTGCATTTGGTTATAAATGATAGTGGTTTTTCATACAACATATGTTTTTATGATACAAAATATTTTCAACGTGTTTAAAATATTAAAATGTACTTTTGGAGATTAGGATCGAATAACATATTTTAATTTTTTGTCTCTTGCTTTAATTTAACATATGTATGTATTATTTGAATTAAAATGCACCTTGTTTCCTCGAAGGATGTTTCATAAATTTCGCTTTTGTGTTGCGAAAAACTCGGGCTTAGCCGGGCCAAAACCGAAACGAACGAGAAGAGCAGCCCAGGGGGCAGGGAAAACTGGATACTGTATGGTGAATAGTGGGCGGGGCGGGTGGTGGGATTAAGGACGGGCTACACTTGAGCTTTATTGCATACATTAAGGGGCCAAGGTGCGCCGCAGAGCAACACATGCATGCAGCGCGTGTTGAAATGCGTGTGGCTGAGATTGTGTGTGTGTGTGTGTGAGGGGGAGGGGGTGACTCACTGTTCCTACGTCTATTTTCCTAATGGACAATGTCGCTATCTATTGCCACGAAGAAGTACACAAAGGCAGACCCACATATCTCAGTGGAAAACTATAAATCAAGCCACAAATCCAGCCAGCGGGCGCAGAATAGTGAAAAACATATATGCACATACATATGTACATATGTTCCATATATAAACATATACATATGTGCATATAAGGCTGGAAGACTGATGGCCAAAGTCAGGAGCAGCTCGTTTGTTAGGATGTGACACAGTTTGTAAAGAAGTGCGATTAAATGAATTTAAATAATAAACTATCTGAAATAATGCGAATTTAAGCTGAAAAGAAAAACACAATGATTTACTCGAATATCCAAATATACTTCCGTTTTAAGATATATAAAGATATAAAGATAAAGATATAAAGACATATAAAAGATGCAACTAACTCATACTACATGTTAGCTGCCTCAAAAGTGACTCCCATGTGGATATTGTTAAAAATGTACTGCTCAGCTGGTGCCCGATTTCACTTACTGCCTTGGCGGCCATTATTTTCGGGGATGAGTGAGAGGGGGAGAGGAGTCCTCTCCTGAATCCTTGCAGGCTACCACATGAATGCCAAGTAGGCGTCGTGGCGTCATGGCAACAATGCAACCTGGGGGCTGGCACATTCTGGGAGGCTCATTGTTCGGCACTTAGTCAGGACGATGTCGGCAGCAGAGGCTCCACCTTCTCGCTCCTGCTCCTGCTCCTGCTGCTGCTGCTGCTCCTGCAACTGCAACTGCGCTGCCACGTCAATGTCGATTAGATGATGCTCCTCTAAGCTGCCGGCAATCCCCGCCTGACTAACGAGCGGCTGATGCGACAAGCGCCATTTGGCTTTTGGCTTGGTCGGAGGGGCGGAAGGCGGAAGGGCGAAAGGATGAAGTGCGGTGGGGCTGCTGGCGGTTGGATGCACCTGCAATAACAACCTGAGGACACGGCCAGCGAGGAGATGGCGTCGACATCCTTGACATGCTTGCGGGATGCCATGACAATTGTGCCACGAATCTCGACCTTTATCGCTGTCTTGTATGTGCCCCGACATACCCAAATTTTTTCCACTTTATGCACCGCCGAAAACTAGTTCTAATTTCAATAATATTAAGTGATTTTAGGTAAATCTTCTTAATATTCAGTTTGCACAAAATGTAGTATTATTCTTAACTTTTATATGGAACAACTTTTTAAAGTCCGCTCCATAGTTACTGCTCATAATATTTATAAAACGTTACGAAAATTTTCTTGCAGTGCACTTGTGTCTTTCCTAATTAAAAGACCACCGTTTTGATCTCAACGATTCATAATAGTGGCGTAACACAGTTAAGCACTTTATGGCATCGGCTTGCATCGTTGTTGACAGCCATGTCTGTGTGTGTGTGTGTGTGAGAATGGGAAATGGTTTTTGGGCGCACTTCCTGCGCCTTTCTATCACGTCTGCATTGTACTGCAGACAGGACTCGCATTAAAAATTCAACTGTCTGTCAATTATGGGTTAAAAAAGAAAATACACACTTGATGCTGTCTGCCAGCGAGGACACAGATACATACGTATGGATATTTTCACGTATACGGGCAGGATAATTGGTACATATGTATATGTAGAGAGATAAATCTATTGAATGAAACTGGCTGCGACTTGGACTTTGAGTGAAAGAGTCGGGCACCCACGCAATCGCTTTCCCTTTCTCTCTCTCTCCTATTTCGTCTCTCTTCCTCTCTATCTCTCTCTCTCCCTCTCTCTCTCGGGAGTTTTCCGCTCTCGCATTTTCCAGGAATTGAGTGGAAAAAGGAACGGGAACAAACATGCGCATCCCCGAATATCCTTGAAAATGCGAGTCTCGATTCCAGATTTTAATTCATTATGCTCCAGAATAACTCAACTCAATGCCATCTTGGGCGGGCGAGGGGGAGGAGTCCAGCGAACAGGAATTTTTGGACCAGCAGCAGGACTCACCTGGCTGGCAAAACTCCACCTCCCACAGCCCACCACCCACACCCATGGAAACCACGGCTCACGTTGCTAATGTCACCATGGAGACAACGGCTGCTGAACACTGGGGATCCTGGGGATCCTGGGCGCCCTAGCGTAGGCTATGCAAATATCTCGACGAACAACAAAGTAAAATTCGCTCTGGGCCAGCCAACTTCCACCGCCCTCCCCCTTCCCCTGCCAATTGTCCCTTCGCACACAAGCCGGGAAAATTTGCATGTTTTTCTTTCTGTTCTGTCTGTTTTCCCGACAGACTTGTGCCGCTCCTGCCGCCGGGTTGGCAACTAGAGAAGCCCGCCCAGCCAAGTCAGTCAATTGGGCCCCACGTTCTCCACGTTCCGTACTCCCTGACCCCCTGACCCCTGACTCCCATACACATTCACATTCACTTTCGTTTTGGCCGCCGTTTCAGCGGCGCTGGCAGGAGAGCATTTTGGGGCTTAAGCTTCCGCCCAAGGATGTGTTGACTCGATGTTGGGGAAAATGCATATTCCCGGGCACGGAAACCATTATTGCGTTTAGCCGTGTTTTACTTTCGAATAATTTCAGCTGGAGTCTGCGGAAAAAAGGGCTTAACTGAAAGAATAACAGATTTTCTCAACACATTCGAAATTGGTTGCTAGCTGTCAATAAACTTAAAACCAACTCTGATTTGTTAAGCAAAGCGATTAATGAAGTAATTGAATTTATGCATGTAAGCCCCCCTTGCGACAAACTTACGCCTACGCCACTGTTTTGCATACATTACGCCGTTCGAGGGGCGTGAAAGAATAGGAGGGCGGGGCTTCGAACGTCGAGCCTTCGGGTGGCCTGTTTGTAATTCGCTTGGCAGTCGCCAGGGGCACAATTATTTTTTACCTTTTATGGGGCATCGTGCGAACGGCGGCGCCCCATCAAAACGCCCAGACTTTCTCTTTTCTCGTTTTTTCCTTTTTTCCTTTTTTTTTTTGGTTTTTTTGTTTTGCATCGCTTAAACGCTTTTAGTGCAGGAAAGTATTGGAGCAGCGAGGCATTCAAGTGTCTGGCAAACAGGCGCGGAAAACTCTCGCCAGCGATTTTAATTTCGCCACCGCTGCTCTGCGGCAAGGAGATACACCAAAAGATACTTTAGCTGCCCCTTTGCGGGTGGAAAACTATTTCCGGCATCATTCCCATTATTCCCATCAGCATTACGGTTGGCTTTTCGGCTCAAAACAGCTAGTTTGGCTTAATCCGAGAATTGCTATTAGATATTAGTTAAAGTTAATTCATTTCGTAGCCTAAGTTTATTTATGCGATATTAAATAAGAACAGACTATGTGCGCACCATTGAACAACTATTAAATGTTGTTTATTCGAATTTCGAAATGAACCCATAAATAGACAAATAAAGCAGTTTATATGCAAACAAAAAGTATGCCAAATTTACGGCCAGTTGTTAATAAATCAATAACTTATTTTGTGAGCTTTCGAAAAAGACTGTTAAAAATGAACAACAATTTGGTGTATGCTAATAAAAGTTGGTGAATACAAATTTTAAAAAGAAGGAACTAAAGTGACGTGAAAAAGCTGTTTCGATTGTGGAAAAGACAACATCTGATTGAAATTGAGTAAGGAATTTCCCGGTAATCACAAAGTCGTTGGAAGCCAATACAGGGTCGTAAAGGGAATGGAAATTCCCGAGTGGAATTGCCAGCTGAGTTATGCTAAGGTGCGCGTCCTTCCGTTCGTCCTTTTTCAGTCCTCTCCCGTTACTGGCTTCCTTTTTATGACATTTTTAAGTAAGTCGCCGCGCGCAGCTTGCAAGTCTCGAGCCTCAAATCTCGAAACCCTCCCTCGCGCCATTTCATCTTCCTGTTTTCCCAGCACCAACTTCCCACGACTTTTATTTTCCTTTTTGTTTTTGTAATTGAATGCGCTAAGTTACAGCGAATTTATGCTTATCAAGTTTTGTTTCTTCTCCGCTCAGCTTCGATCCCCTGCCAGCGATATTATCTACCCTCCGCTTTTCCGGAGACCCACGAGTGCTGTTTACGGTTATTTAGGCGCAGGCACTAAGTTGCCCTGCCTGCTCTCGTATTTTTTTACGATTCCACGGGGCGGAGATGTCGGCGGATTGGCGGTATAAAAAATACTTATTTGCAAACTTTTGTGGCGGCACCGCTGACTCATTCAAGGATGACAATGAGGAGCAACCGGATGCGGGAGTGGGCGGCGCTGTTGCCTACAGGTGCCCCACGGGCGGGCGCGGATTGTGCCACCCACCGAGGCGATGGGGTCGTGAGTCACGGGTGCACTGCGCGAAACATTGAGACATTTAGGTATATATACAGTTTAAGAGAACTGTAAAAAGAAGACCCTTTCATGATAATCCTTCGTAGGATATGATACATCTACGAGGCCACCTCTAGTGCACCAGAAGGAAGCCACAAGGAGAGCAAGGTTGGTCCATCGGTGGCGCCACGGAAGTGCAGAGCGCGTAACTGAAACTTGTTTTCCTTGCACTGCAACTTGCTTCGCCATTGTCCTGCCTAACAGATACCACAGATACCTACCAGATACACATGCGGTTGCAGATACAGATACGCACACTGTTTGAGTTATAGATACAGCTACAACCTTGAAAGTTTCGTTGTGCGCGCGCGGTGAGCGGGTAACAATTGAAACCGGAAGCCCTAACCAGAACCAAAGTCACAGTCAGTTTCAGATTCAGATTCAGATTCAAATTCAGAGTCACAGTCGCAGTCGCAGGAAAAGTCTGGTTTCGAGTCTGAGTTATCCGATTTACCTGACAGAACAGAACCGAAGAGAACTTAACTGAAGAGAAGTGAACAGATGGTGGCAAGTTTTGTAAGTTGGCTTAGGTGAATGCCAATGAAAGATGAAAGAAGTTTCCCCATTGCCAGAAGTTCTGCGCCAGTTCTCAGGATATTAACAGGGATATTAACAAAGACATTGTGACCGAGTAATGCCGCAGCCACAGAAACAAGAAGGGAGTGAAATGGCACCAAAGCCCGAGCAATTCCAAGCTGAAATTGCTCGGCCCAGCTTTGACACGCAAATCCTATAGAAATTTATTTCATTTAAATGTACGAAAATGCGTAAAATGTCTTAAAATAAAATATATGACCAGCCATATATATGGCCAGCAACGGCTGACACTGTCAAGGTGCTGGAGCTCGAGCTGGAGCTGCAGCCCAGGACTCGAATTTCCACACAATTTATGCGTTTGCCAACTGGCAGCCGAAAAGCAGCGAAAGCAATAAGGCTGAATGCTGAAAAATTGCGTATTTCGGTGCCGTTCGGCGCTCGGCAATTTCCAACTGCTGATTTTCCAATCAGTGCACACTCTGATATCAGCTTATTGAAAATATTTGTCTTTGGCCGAACAATCTCGAGTCGCAATCCCCGCACAGCGGACTGTAAACTGCCGTCTTCATTAGTCTCTGTCGGAGTATCTCAAACGAAGTCGGGAATGTGGGCAGTGGGTGTTGGGCGATGGGAGATGAAAAGTGGGTGGTGGGTGGACAAATAAAGCGCAGATAGCGCAAAAGTCAAAGATACTTTCCACCAACATTCCCGCCGATGCTTAAGTAATAACTTTTCGGCGCAAAGAAGACAATGGCCCTTCAAAAGGAACCCGAGCACAACAGTGCGGAAAATGGATGAGGTTGCAGGAGGTCGGCGACGAGTTTCATCCGATGCAACAGGAAGCAATCAAGCTGCAATCAATAAAGCTCCATCAATTGGGATGTCTTTGCAATAACGTAATATAATGTTAATTTGAAATATTTTGTATATTTCACCTGGGCTTAAAAGAGCTCATGTGGCTGGAAAATTGTTCTTATCGTCAGCAAACTAAAAGCTACTCAAGTGTTAAAGCTCCATAATTGAAGGGAAAATACAAGTTTTTGTTGATGAACTTTACCATCGTTTTGCCATTATTTGAGCCTATGTGCTTCAAACAGATGTTGAGATTATAATGGCACGTTTCAATTTACTAATGAAACCCAAACTGGGTAGATTAATGGACTAATGATAGAACGATCTGAAACCCCCATCAAATATCCGAATTTCAACTTCAAATTCAAGCAACCAAACAGCAAAATGGTAACACAGAAAGTGAAGAGCTTCGAGAAACTCGAAAATTTGGAAAACAAGTCCATTAGAAATGGAGTTTTTTGTGCTGGGTGTACGCCAGTTCTTCAGACATAGATGTGAACTTAATTCAGTGCATTCAGAACGCCGTGGCAGTTGTGGCAGCTGTGGCAGCTGTGGAGCACTTGACGCAAACAACGTGAATTGAGTTGAATCGCGACGACCCGAGCCGCACGATGTTATTTTTGTCAAAAGGGGCACATGAGACTTCATCGGACCTAGGAGCCAAAGAGTAGAAAAAGAAAAACAAAAAAACCAAGAACTTCTCAACTCTCGATGCAACTTAAAAAAAGCCAGATATTGTGTATAACGTTTGTGGGTGGGGGGGAAGCGGGCGAGGGGCTTTGTTTTCCCAGCTCTGCACTCTTTTCGTGTGTATTTTCCAGCGAGTGCTCGAGTGACTCCGGGGAAAAGATGGTGGATTTCAAGTGCGGCCTCCTGGGGGCTCCTCTGCATAACAATTCTATTTTTTTTCTACTTTTCTACTTGAATATTTGTCTCTTTGCTGCTCCCCACCCGACTCCCTCCTACTCACCACCCACACTCCAAACGCGCCACGTCTGATTCTTTGTTTTTCCAACTTTTTTCCCGCTTTTCTGGCAATTGCAGAGCTCAGCGAGCAGTGAAAACTAAAAATATGGCCAAGTTTGGCTCAGGGCGATCTCCATGTGAATTTATGGTCCGCTGCCTGGGAATTTCCCGCATGTACGGCATACACACAGATACGGCATCCTATACACCCAGTCACCCACTCACCCACCCATCCGACATAATAGATATAACCATGGCTCTAGCTGAGTGTTTCTTTGAGAAGGAGGTAGGTGGTAGATGGTAGGTGGTAGATGGTAGATGGTTGGCTTTTACTTTTACATTCCGCTGCCATTTCTTGGCCTGCGTAAAGCGCCGTGAAAACGCTCGCAAGGAAATTGAAAAATCGGATGCGGAATTGAATAATGTGTCGGATGGGCAAATGGGTGAATGGGCGAATGGGCGCCATTCAGTTTGCAAGGCCGCGCAGTGTCACCTTGCCACAAGATTTATGCGCGGTGTGGTAAAGTGGAAAGTGGAAGGCGGTCGGTCGATGGAGTAGAGTCGAGAGGATTTCGCATTTGAAATTGATAGTGCGACATGAGTGGGATTTGTTCGAGTTTCGCCGCTCTCAGCGAAAAGCGAAAAAATCTCGAGCACTTGTTAACGCAAATGTTAGTCTGTGGTAAGGAGAGACGCTCAACAACTGCCAGAGTCAACAGTATAAATGGGGCAATAAGTTTGTGAGACCGGGGATAAGTTCTGACCCTTCACATTATGGGCACTTGAGGTTGAATTTCAAATTTATTGGGCGAGGCAATGCAGCACAAACAAATTTTTTATATTAATTATAGTTAAAAATATATGGAACGATTTTACAAAGTATAAAGTATGCATTAAATGTCTAAATATTTCCAGGTTTTCTCTATCTACATAGATCCCAATTAGGTTAATAAAAGGAAATGTTTTCTTTATGCTGGCTAAGTATAAGAAACTGCAAAGGTTTCCTTTTTTTAAGACCCTTTGCCCCTTGAGCTTAAACCAAGTTTAACCGCTTGCTTTAATATTTACAATTATTTAATTAGTGCCCACCTAAGCAAACCGGGGCCAAAAAGGGAAAGTTGTTGGCCAAGGTAAATGGCGCTGGAAGACAAACAAAGACGGCACCCAGATTCCCGATGTAAAGGGAAGGGAAGGGAAGGGACGATGGAGCCCGAGCCTGAGCTTCGTGAATAGTTGTCTTGGAGCACTCACCTTTAATTATCGCCAGAAAGATCAACAGGACAAACAGCGACAGCGACGCTGGCAGCGGGGAGTCCATGTCCTTGGTTTGTTTGTTTCGCGTGGCTCTCGGGTTGAATGGCTACCGCCCCGCCCCAGCTGCTCCTTCTGCTGCTTCTGCTCCTGCTCCTGGTCCTGGTCCTGGTCCTCCCGTTTTCCGTTCCCGATGCGCCGCCTCCTTTCACAGCGGTCCTTGCTGCGGTTGAGCTGCCTTGAAGTGGTTGGCTGTCCCCGCCTCGTCACCTTGGCTAAATAGTTGGCCAGCGCTCCTGCGCCCGGTGCTTCCAACTGGCGATGATTAGCACAATGAATGAACAGGAGACAATGCGCCGCCGTGTGGGTCAGAGTTCAACAATGGGCGATGATGCAGTCTCCCTGCACTCCGTACTCCGTACTCCTGCCCACACCTGCTCAGTGCAATGCAGTTATCATGGAATGCTTAAGCAATTTCTCCCAAGAAACTAGAATCTCTCAATGCTATTAGTTTTTTGTTTTTGGAGGAAGCGCCTTTGATTATTATTTTATTCTGGTATTTTTCGAGCAAATATTTGGCACGCGTTTGCCGTCGACTTTCTTTGGATTTTGCTGCGGTTGTGGTTGTGGCTGTGCTTCCTCTTCCACTCTGGTTCCGCGTTGCAGATTTAATTTCCGGTCTTCGCCTGGTCACAGATATTTTTGCAGAATTTTGTTTTTCCGTCGCTTTTATTTGACTAATTCTCTTTCGCTTGCTCTTCGGTTTTCGGTTTTCCCTCTGCGTGTTTCCTTTCGAAATAATTTACATAATTTGCACTTTTTTCTGGGTCGCTTATATGGTTTTCATTTTCTATTTGAGTTTGTTATTTTGTTGTTTTTTTTTTTTTGGATTTTGAGAAACCTTAGGTAGCAGTTGTTGTTTATTTTCTGGTTGATTTTATGTTTGTTGTTGATCCTTATATTTTGTAGTACAGCTTAGTATCGTTGTTTCGTTCAGTTGTAAGATGTTAGCTGTAGGAAAAAATAAATTTATTTAAAAAGGAGTTTTACTTATTATAAATAAATAAATACGATAGTGTTGAATTACATTTTATGAAAATTTTCTCTCTTGCCTAAAATTATAATTTAGTTAATTCCGTTTTCCTTCAATCCCAAGTGCTAAGTCCCCTTTCAATTGATGAAGATACCTCTTTTCTCATTTAACGCGATTTGCGTTAACCCCCCTTGGACGTAATCTATTCTGCTTTTGAGGTTTCCCTATACACACAATCCTGGCTCAGTTGGGTCCTTTGATATCAGATCCCTTGCCACAACTTAGCGAAGCGAACTGCTTACCGCAAAGCAAAGGACCTCAAAGGACATATACCTGAAAATCGGACTGAAACACTGAAAAAATGGCTACAAAAAGCTTAGCTGAGCTAATGTTTAATTAAAAAAATATATACTGTGGCACTCATTAGGGGTTTTTCTAACCCATTTCCACTGTGTGAACTGTGGGACGAGGTGCAGCTGCTCCGTCACTTCGGAGACCTCCGATAACCCCGCCAAAAACCAACAAAACCACTAAACCACCCATTGCGAGCCCAGCCATTGATTAGTTTTTGTTTTCGGTCAACAAACTTGAGTAAATTAAAACAATGAATTTGCGTAAAAACGCGAGTCGAACAAAAACAACAAGAAGGGAAAAACCGAAGCAGAAAAATAACAAAAGCAGGCGATGCGCAAATTAAAACACTGGCTACTGGCTTTCGCGGCGCGGATGGCAAGGGTACAGTGGGTGGTGGGGGGATGTATCGAAGGGCGGGCTGGTGGGGGGCGTGGCCGGGCATTGGGCCGAGAAATGCAGTAATTGAAATACATGCGGCGATGGCGGCATCGAGGCTGCGTGTGGCATGAGCTGCTATGCCGCGATGCCGCGAAAAATAAATGAGAACGCAGATTTACTGCATCACATTATACCCCTTAGGGCAGCTTTTAATTACATAATTGGTAAGCTATATTATAAATAAATATACAATGTAGAAATAATGTTTAAAGTTTAGCTCCGTCTATTTAAACAATGAGAGTTATCATAGTTTTGGGCATAGTTTGGGCTACCTTAATGAGCAAAAGTGATTGATATAAAAACTAGAAAGTATTTCTCATCATGAAAGTTAAAATTTACTAAAGACAAGACTTAGATCACATTTATTTTATAGACCCAAAAACTATTCTATGCACCCGTTACATACTGCGCCAGGAACACAGGACACCCTTGCTGTCCTTAACTACTGGGTGCGAAAATCGCAGCATGCTTTCAGGCGCCGGCCATCAGTGCCGTAGAAAGCCACAATAATTTACACGTGCTCGATGGTCGCAGAGGGAGAGGGAGTGGAGGTGGCGGGGGATGCGTGAGAGCTGGCTGGGATGCCGTAGAAACCGCATCATCTGGGATAAACTAAGTCCCGGGGTTCGGAAGGTTGAAAAGGGCATTAATTATGATGGAAAATTAAAATATTCAACTTATTTGATTCCCCCAGCGGAGCTGAAGTCAAGATGGAGCCCGGCCCCAAAACAAGGCAAGTGTTCCAGTGTTCCAGGACACTCCACCCCTCACGTTCTATGTCTTTGTCTATGGCAGCGTCAGCTGTTTGTGTAATTAGAGGTTTTATGAGTTATGTTCGTGTGCGTGAGCGTGAGCGTGAGAGACCAGGGTTGAGGTGAATAAATGCTGGGGCGCTGAGGGTCCTTCGTCCTTGTCGCGGTTAATTAATTTCAAGTTTAGTTTCAGCCCGCTCCCATTTGCCGTTTGTGCGCGGTTTTTGGCACAAAGCTGGCAGGTAAAAAGTTTCAAAGTCAATTTAATGCTTCGCCAATGATGAGAGGCAGTCGCCGTCGTGCACAATGAGCCCTGAAATTGAAGGAGTAAGTCCTGCTCGGAAAACCTCCTCCTCCTCCTCCTCCTCCGTGTACTAGTCACCCCATTTGCCGATAAAGCTGTTGCAGCCACATAGGCGCGACAAAAATCGAGGTAAAACAAACCAAAAAAAAAAGAAAAAAAGTGGAATCTGGCTTTGGTTGCGGCTCCCTTGTGGATGGGAGCTTTGCACATGTGGTGGCTGCATTTTTTAGCACACTCCACAAGGCCTCAAATTACCTACTGGCCCCGATGTGTGCCACAAGTGCCTCACTATATCCGCTTTGAGGTTTCAACTTTTTGCGGTCGTTGGTTCATAATTGAACCCTTTGGTGGCCACACACAAACACACACACACCCACACACTTGTTCGCGTGGCAGGATATTGCTGCACAAATTTGCTTTAGCCCGCTGCAAATTATGCTCAAGGGAATCCACTTAGTGGCTTAGTTGCCAGGGATTAAAACAATGTAAGCCCTAATACACACGTGAAAAATTTTAGCCTTTCCCTTTACATCTCTAGGAACCTATAAATACAATGAATAAACCAAAAGTATAAGAGCTGCAGCTTTAATTTATTTATTTTCACTATTTAAATGGGCAGATTTTCACACCAAATCAAAAAGCCGTTTTCGAGCAATATCTTTGCCATTTTGCTCCGTGCTGGAACTCAAACTTTGATTGACTGCGTAATATTCGTTCAGCAGGCTAATCAAGCGACTAAGTGCGACTCAAAAGCCAATCAAAGTAAAACTGCATGGAAAATGAGCTTTCAGCATAGAGTTTAGAGTGTTTTCGATTTTGGAACGCTGACTGACAAGCTGCCAGAGTGACAGACTGACGCACTCAGACGCCGCTGTTCATTCATTCATTCATTCAGTTGCTAACATGGCGATAAGCGTACACATTCAATACGCACGCACACCAACTCCCACTGTGAGCACACTGCACACACACACCCACACACCCACAAGTGCGCTCTCGTATGGACGCTGCAAATATTGCCATTGAGCGAGCGTCAAAAGTCATTTCGACAAAATACTGCTGCATACTTTGGGGCGCTGCTTTGCGAGTGAGGTTATTGGCGCCTCTTCTCCCTTTCGAGAGCGCATTTCGCTGAAGTGGGCGGGGGGGTGCAGCCGGGTGGAGTCAAGGCTTTTGTTAGCACAAAGCCAAAACAACAAGTGCTATATAATTACAACAAAAAAACAACAACAGCCACACAACATCTACAACACAAGCAACAAGGGAAATGCAAAAGTGCATTGAAGAGAAAACTGCCGAACGGAAAGAAGCTTATTTATTGTTTTGGAGCTGCCAAATGGACTCGTGAGTGCTCACGAAGCTGAAGCTATAATAAGATTGCTCCACATCTGGATTCATCGGGTTAATTATTGAAACGGTGTGTGACAGAAACGTGAGGCATTCTATTTTAGGCTGCGTTTGGCATTTTTAAATTTAAGAGAATTATAATGACATTCCAATAAAACTGTTCTAGTTCCCATTTAGCACGTTCTTTTTAGGAATTATTTTTCTAAAAATAAGTCAAATCAGATTCAAAGAAGGCTTAAAACGCTGCCTAAGTCGTGACCTTTGCACCCGAAAGCAAAGCCACGATCCCATCCCCAGCCGCCTGTTGCCCCGCAACTGGGTCAGACATCGCATCGGTAATGAGACTGCCAATACCGCCGATGGATATGGTGATGTTGATGGTGGTGATGGTGAGCAGATGAGCGGATGAGGATGACAACTACTGCGAGGAGCGGTGGAATGGAGATGCCGATGATGGCGGCGAGGATGAGAATGATGTGCAGCTGACATTATAAACAATTTCGCAGCCATTGGCGCAGTTTAATTAAAACGGCGACCAAAAATATTCAACTATAATCTATTGCAGGCAGATAAGAGCGAGAGAAACGGAGAACGAGGCGGAGAAGCGAGTTAATTTCATGGCGCAAAAAGGAAATGGCACAGCAAACAAAGGCAAAGACAATGGCCACGGCCAGGAAAACCGAACCGAGTCTGCCACGATATGGGAGGCGGACAAGGGGGTTCGAGCGGCGAGGGGCCACTGAGACAGAAATTAAATTGGAAATGTTGTACTTCGTGCAGCAGACAGGCTAAAAGGAAATACACCAAAGGCATCCTGCAAATGCAAAACAAAAAACGTGGGCGGTGGGCCCTCGAATGGGTGAGTGTGGGTGTGTCTACTCTATCTGTGTGCGTGTGTCTGTGAATGTCTCTCTGTCTGTATCTGTGCATCTGTGTGGGTAGGGGCAACAACAAGTGGCCAGGACACGGCAAGCGGAAGCTGTTGCTGCAGGATGCAGGACCCTGTGCTATTATACAAATGGAGGCGGCCTCTTATAAGTTGGAAATTGTCTCAGATTTAACAGGAAGAAAAACGAGGCAAAAAATAAGCATCAGCAAGGCGGCAGTGGCAAAGGGAGGGGGAGAGAAAAAGACCATACACGAATGAGGGCTCATGAATTTTCCCGGAAACGACGGACAAATGCCCTCGAAACGAGATCCCGTTGAGAGAAATTTAATAAACAATAATTCTGCATGCAAATCCGCACTTCTATCCATGGTAAATAAAGCTGCAGCAAAGCCAAAAGTGTAAATATAAATCCGAATCCCATTCCAAAGTCGCATCTGTAGCTGGCCAAGTTCTCTGCAAACTTGTTTAAGTTTAGGTGCACGGAGTGCACTATCTTTCAAAGCGACAGACAAGACAATGTGAGATGGGCGATGGAAGTGCAACTGCAGAGCTGGAGGTCCTGGGAAGCCAAGGGACACCACATCCCACAGCATCCTGGAAAAAGGAGCCGCAGCAAAGAAGGGCGAAGGCTCCGTAGTAGAGGCAACATTATTTAGGTTTAATCAGCAAAGCAGATTTGCATACGACAGTTTGGCTGCAATGAAATAAACCAACTGGAATTCAAAGGAGCCAGAGATATCCCAGGGATATCCAGAGCATTGGACTGAAAGCGGAAAATACATCAAACAAATGAGGGGGTAGTATGGAAAACCATTATAAGCCCCTGACAACTGGGGAAATGGACTTTTCAGCCAAAATGTCACTTGGCCAGCAAATCCTGTTTGAAATCCACGAATTAACAGCAGGATGCAAGTCGATGGAGTCCTCTAAAATACGTCATTTTCACATAGAAAAACAGCACTGCCATTATAATTTAAGGGTACAACTCGTTGAATTTTTAATTGATGCTGAGCCAGCGAATTACAAATTCGTAACTTCCCCTCAACGCAAATTTGTTCATCATCCACGTTTTTCAGCGGTGCCAATTTTCCGTTCCCGTCGCGAATTAAAATCAAATTAAGCAACTTTTGGCACTGCACTACGACAGAACCAGAAAAATACAGAATGTGTAGCCTTTTAAGGCTACAAAATGCATCGTGTTCCGCTTGCCATCAAAAAAAAGTTGTTGACACGAGAAAAAAAGAAGTAAGTAAAACACATTTTTTGGCCAGCAACGTGTGTGGCAGCAATTTAACAAAACGGGTAAAAAGCGTCAGTCAAATGCAGCAATGATGGTAAGAAATGCGCCAAAAAAAAGCCTTTTTATACCCATGCTGTAATTCTACTTTCCGTTACAGGGAAAATTGCTTTCGGTGATTTTTATTGGATTTTCGTGTGTAATATGAAATTCATAACAAGCAACTACGAATGGTCAGCATCAGTCCCAGAAGGCAGACTAAATTGAAGGAGGACAGACAGTCAGTCGACTCCAATTGCATCGGCGACGATTTCCACTTTTTCATCCTGCTGCCTTGATGCTATTTTAAATTTTCCAGCTAGTTTACTCTTTTTCACTCTTTTTAGTTCCGACAACGCTGAGCTCGACACTATTTGATTGCCGGCCGACCGAGGCGTCACTCAAGTTGCAAGTTTTTCCATTTCCCTAACTAATCTTGGACAACAGGGAATATTGGCAACATAAAGCCATGCGTATACGTAATATTTCATATAAAAAAAAAGACTTTTTAGATAACAAACTGCATGTTTTAGTTTTTTAAATGAAAATTTAGATACAATCTTTGACTTTTAATTAAAAATTATAAATAAAGTCCGTTTTCCCAACAATCAGCAAATTCTAATCAAATTGCTTAGGCAGCAGCAATTTACATTCGGTAAATTTTGCGAATAAATATTTCAGGCACCCGATTCGTAATCCCTATCCAGTTTTGTACCTTCTTTCAGAAAATGAACTTAATTGAATTTAGTTGCCATTTACACCACTCTTCTTAACCTTCTAAAAATCCCACACTATCACTTTTTCTTTGGCGCTTCATCCTGCTTGTATCCTAGCAATTATTCTTGCTCCACACTTTTTCCATGCAGACGGATGTTTTTCCAGCAAGAGTATTCCCTATTGGCTCTGAATCAATTCTAAACGGATCAAGTCCTTCCCTTTTTTTTATCTCTGTACATATACTTTATACGAGCATCTATGAGCATTTGCGAGTTAGCACAACTTGTCTGTTGCAAAAATTGTGTGGAAAAATAAATTTCAGCATTTGCTAATTCGTTGAATTTATTGTCCGTTTCATTCCTTTCCATTTCATTGCGATTCGCTTCGCCCAAAAATTGTACCCATTCACCCAGTTCTACTTACCCAGCAATTTTGTCGAAATGAAGCTTGAAGTTGCTGCTGTCTAAGAAGTTGCTGCTGTGTTGCGGATGTTGCTGCTGCGGATGTTGCTGCTGCGGATGTTGTTGGTCTTCTGGTTGATTTTGTTGCTGCTGCTGGTAGAGTTGTTGCTGACTTGTGCAGTGGTCGTTGTTGCTGCAGCTGCAAACAATCGGCGACCTTTTCGCTTTTACAATGGAACAAACACAACAAAATTGTTGATGAATGTTCCATAATTAATATGCCAAATTGTATTGAACTCGTTCTCTTCGTTCGCCTTCGAGTGGTGTTTGATTTGATTCTTCTTTTTTAAGGCTTATTGTTTAGGATTATTAGAGTGATTTAAGTTGATTTGCTTTAGTTGGATGCATTTAGTTAGTGGCATTTAAGTTGGGACAGTTGTTGCAGTGCTGGTTGCAGTTGTTATTGCTGATGAGTTGATGGCAGTTGCGAGATTGATGATGGAATTGCTTGATTGCTTGCTTGCCAGACTGATTGAAGTATTGAATCTGGGTTTTTGGATTGGAATTTAGCTGGCATGTTTGCTGCATCGTCTCATTCGCTCAGCAGATGCAACGATACTGATTCGGATACAGATACAGGTGCGGATGCGAATGCGAATGCGATTGCGATTGCGGATACGGGTGCGGATGCAGAAACATGGATGCGAGAGTAGAGATTCAGATGAGTTTGGTTTCGATTTAGCATAATGCGTTAATTAAAGCCACTGCTTTTTTATTTTAATTTTCCGTTTTTAATAGTTATGAACACATTGTTGCTGCTGTTATTTGTTTTGGCTTTTCCTCGTGCTTTTTAATTTGCATTCATTTATTTTTGTTTAACATTTTCTGAGTGTTTTTTGTTTTTTGTTTAATATTTGCATATTGCCTTTATGTGGTGAGTATAACGAAAAAACTTTTATTTAAATTGGATTTTTATCTGTATGGCAGGTCAGAAAGAGATAGAAAAGAGCAAGAGAGGGAGAGAGAAAGAGAGCGAAAGAGAGTGAAGTGAATATTTAAGTACTTAAATGTTTATCGATATTAACTATGAGGTGTATATGTATTATCGTTTAATTTGCCGCAAGTCAATCAATCTGCCGCTTTTCCACTTTGCCCTCAAGAATGCCGATTATTGAATGCCCACTATTTTGATTGATTTTCCGCCAAATTCCCAAGCACAATAGACAACTTAATCAGAATACGCAATGTAATCAGCTTATTAAGGGATTGGCTATCCATTTCGAATACAATTGTATCTTCTCGTTGCCTGTTGCATGAGACTCAAATAGGAACTTTGGCTCCAAATACAGAGACTTAAGCATTTTTGTCGTTTTGCCAATAAAAATTAAATTCAATACCAAGTGACCCCAGTCATGGCACCCAGAACAATCATGGCGCGGCACTTCCTGATATGACCACCATTGCGATTCATAAGACATCATCCCATTCCATTGCAAACGCCCATCACGTGCCACAATTTACGGTCAAAGTTTCGAGGGTCGCAACACTCGCAAAACTGTTGCGACTGCCAACTAAACATTAGTTTAATGTGAGTGTCTTCCTGCCAGTGCCTCCTGCTCCACAGGACCTCCTCAGTGCCATCGCAGGACCTCCTGCAGACCCCTTCGATAACTATAAGTACTGGTGTTTGGATGGCCGAGCGCACAAAGTTTGACAAAAGTCACTTAAAGCCGCCGCAGCAGCCATTTCGAATATCCGTTATGAGAACACAGGGCAAACTAAAAAAATGTAATAAAGGAGAAAAAAATGAAAAGAAGACAACTAAAATAAAATGAAATGGAGATGGGGATGGGGAAACTCGGTAAGAAATATATAGAAGAGTTCCAACTGAAGCTACTCGAATGAGGAGAGCCCCTTGAGTGAGTTGCCAGGCAAAAGTTTGTTTTCTTTTGTACTTTTGCCATAAATCAAATAGTTATCGATGACCAGAAAATTAGATAACTTTAGATTCTATGAAAAATATTTAACCTTAACTTGTTATTTAATTTGTATATTAAGTGCTTAAATTAAAGCGAATGCAGAATTTACTTTATAGTTATAGGCAAAAGAATATATAAAGTGCATAAAATGTTCGTTAAAAAATCCTTCTTATTTTTTAAACATTAAAATAAATAAGTAAAATGAAAGCTTTAAAAACAATTTCGAGCCTTTGGTCCCATCGAATATTTCGTAATTCTCCAACTTCGCAAAAAATTGACCCCTAATCCCTTTTAAGCGCTCTCACTTCCTTCACTGCTCGGTACACCTCAGAGCTCCGAATCGTTCTCGGCGAGTTCCATCAACTTAATCTACCCAAATAATACCCTGGGGACGGGGGCCTGGTAAAAATGATAAAAAGAGTTGAGCCACTGACCAAGAGACACCGAAAAAGAAGCAACAACGGCAGCCGAAAAAAAACACCCAGTCACTCAGCTAGTTGGGCCTTTGTTGTTGCTTGTCCTGTCGCTCTTGGTGTTGTTGTTGTTGCTGCTTGCCTGTTGTTGGTAGACAACGTTGTTATTTATGACAATTTCATTGTCTTGTCCACTTGCTGCCCTTTTTATTTCCGTCTTTGCCTTTTGCTTATTTACTACCATCCATACCAATACACAGCCAAACAGCCGTGCACACCGACACACAGGAAGCTCACACAGACAGGGGAGTGGGTGAGATGGCAAGAGGGGGAGCGGGAGTTAGAGAGAGCGAGCTGGCTTTTGTGTAGCATACTTTTGTGCGCGCGGCGTTATCAAACGTTTTCCGCGCTGTTACTCTAGGAATCGGTGTATTTTTCTTCCTTTTTTTTGTGCTAGGACATCTTTTTAAACAGCTCTATCCGTGTGCCCTGTCTGGTGTGAGTGAGTGTGGGTGAGTGTAGGTGAGTGTGAGTGTGTGCGGCTGTTATCAGTGGCACAGGACTCAGGACTCATCGGTCCATTGATGGAACGTTTGAGTGAGTTTTGCCGAAACTCGTTTTGAGCAAAAGAGAGAAAGGGACTCGACCAACTCAACTTCTGTTTACACTTGGAAGAGCACGGCAAACGGAGTCCTGCCAATTGTTGCAAGCCCTTTGTTGTTGTCTTGCGGGTGAAAGCTTGCTGAAAACCCCTACATACACACGCACACCAATATTTATGTATAACCAATTCGTTTTGCTTCCATTTCGTTTTTTTTTTTTGGCAGTATTTGTTCAAAAATTTATGAAGCTTCTGCTCGGGCAAAAGTGGCTTAGGAATTTATTTAATTAACCCCAAGTTCCTGCCAAGGAAAAGCGCCAGCAAAAGCTGCTTTCCCCCTTTTTTCTCTGTATGACAGCAAAATTGTCCTTTAAGTGTTTTATGAGTGCGGCATGATTTCAAATGATTTCTATTTCTGTGTGGTATCTCTGCTCGTTTTTTTCTTCCCATTTTTTTTTTTGTTACGTGCTCCAATTCCCACGCACACATACACACACAAGTAAAGAGAAAAAAAATATGGACATGCTTAAATTGTTATTTTATTTGAAATTGTCGCTGATTGAAAAGAAAGAAGCAGTGAAATCTGTTGATTTAGCTAGCAGAATAAAACGCATGATCCACTGCCTTTTGATTCGTTGATGTATTCAGGATCTGGTTAAATGTGATCGAATGGATGATTGTTTTGTACTGTGTACATAGTCATGCATACGCAAACGTAACAATGGCTGGCAAAAAAATGGGGAGAGAAGGGAAACGGCAGGATAAGTAAACTTGCAACTTGTTTGCGCTTTCACCACACACACAAACACACACACACATATATTGTATGTTGCTGTTGTTGCTTTTGCCGACTGCCTGCTGATTAGAAATGCTTTTGATGTACGTATGATGAAAATTGCGGCTTTTCCACTGCGGCAAGTGCAGCAACCTGATTCAGACGTAATGAGCAATTAAAAAACTTTTCCCCTTTGTTTGCCAATTGAAACTTGGACAACGGGTGAAATTTCCGAGATCTAAAGTTAGCAATTAAATAACTGCTTTTTAATGAAGTTAAATTTTCGACATATTCTAACAAAACGTGTGTCGATAAAAGTTTTAAGTGAAGTTTTTAACTGGTTAAAGATAAGTATTATTGTCTAACAATCTTATTTTTACTTGAAAAAACAAAAAGGAAACTTGTAAAATTTAAAGAGATAAAATATATGCTGTATTCTTTATGATAGCCATCATATGATTCCTTTCTACTGTACAACTCATTTCTAAAAATGTAATTTGTCTGCCGCTTTACTTTACTAGTCGAAGTTATTAAAAGTTTATTATGCAGCATGTTAACTTTTTTGGAATTCTTACCGCACACTTTATTAACTTTTCTTTCACCCAAACCAGAGAGAAGTTTAACTACAATACAACTTCGAGCTCCATGAAATATAATAAGTAACTTGAGACCTTCCCGCAGCAGCATTCGTAAAAATGTAATTACCCAACCGAAAGTTGTCCATATTGTTGTGCAGCATTTCAGGGGTCTACTAACAATTTAAAGCTTACACCTGTAGGTATTTCCCTGACCATCGTAAACTATTTGCTGACCCCTAAAGCAGCCCCACCTCTGGCTAATTACTTAAGCCTCTTATTTCAGGCCAATAAAAGAGGAAAGAAAAAGTGCGTACGCATAACTCTGCACTATATGCATAATAACTTTTGCTTTAAGGATAAGTTTACGGGAGCAAGGATACCTCTCACTCCGCATCGTGATGAGGTTTATACTTTGTGCATTCCCTTGGGGCTCTGTGTAGTGTTCCTTCCTTTTTTTTTAAGCAAATTTCTGTGAGTCCTCTTGCATGGCCTTCAACCCCAACTGTCTATCCGAAAGCCTACCCCACTTTTCCGACCCCTGCCCCTGCCCCTGCCCACTTTGCATGTGTTAAACCAAAAAGTTGTAAATCTTCCAACTTACGTTTAGTGCAACAAAGTCGCGCTTTCGTATGATGAACATAAAAGAGTGAGCAACGCAAAAAATATAAACTTTACTCACACATGCACAAGGGCACAGATACTCGTACATGGAAGAGAGCAGGGCAGGGCGGAGAAAGTGGAGAAAGTGAGAGATGGCAAGAGGCTGGAGTCTGGAGTCTGGATTGGAATGGGTAGCGGTTAAGTTAGTGCTGAGGAAAAGCGCCGAGCTCGACAGAATTCCATGCTGGCGACGAAGATGTTGTTAAAATAAAATAGAAACGAAGGCAAGCAAACGCAGGACAAGCAATAAAAAGTGCGTAAGGAGAAAAATAGAAAACGACAGAGAGCAGAGAAGGATAAGGGGAGAGGAGAGGAGAGGCAGAAAGAAACGAGAAAGGGGGAGGCCAAAGGACGGGAGGCAGGAGCAACAACGATGACGATGTCGAAATTAATACGAAGGAATCACATTAAAACTTCCACAAGGATCCAGAAACAAGGAGCAAGGACTCAGGACTCAGGACTCCTTGAAGCTCTCGTCAGACGAAGCTTTCGGTTGGGTTAAAGACGAAACATATTGTGCGTAGACGCCAGTAAAAAGGACGAACAGGACGACTCACCCATACACACGAACACCACCAACTGCCAGCAGCCAGCACCAACACCAATACCAATACCAACACCAACACAGACAACGTGTTTGGGTTTAAGTGTTCCGGTGCAGGTTGATGACGGGGGTTGGATTCGGGATTTTGGATTCTCGCAGACAGATAGACACGCACCCACACCCACACCCACAGCCACACACAAGTGTATACACACGCAAAGTGGAGCAATTTCGACAACTCCATTTGCATCGGTATGTGTGTCAGTGGGTATGTGTATGTATTTGTTTCCCATTTATGTGTGTCGGTGCGCCCTCACCGTTTAGAATAAAGGTACTTTCACGCACACAAACACACAGCGCATTTTTTCATTTCGGCTCTTTATTATGTCTGCTCAGCTTCTAAATCGAACAGGACAAAAGTGGCGGAAGCCAACTCAAAAAGGACACAGTTATCCGAAGCGAAACGTCTTGAAATCATCATAAAGAATCCTGAGGCAGGTCAAACTAGAAACGGATTTCGTGCAGAGATAGTATGATTCATTTCACAAACTCTCTCCTCTTTGCTTTTATTACAGATTAATGATAAGGATAATAAGGCAATAAGGATAAATCATATTATGCCAATTTAAATTTCAAAAAATATTTGGTTTTTTAAATAATAAAACCAGTTATAATTTATTAACTTCGAACTTCTATAGTTTCACTTCCTTACAACACAATCTAAAGCAACATATATTTAATATTCTAGGCCGTGGGGTGAAATCGTTGATCGAAAATAATACTTTTGGATTGCTGGAAATTTGAGCATTTGAATCTATTAGATTGTTTGGCAAAAATATGTGGCCTGAAGCTGGCCATGGTGCACACTTGATTTGATTTTATCACAATAGCACATAGGTGAAAACATAAAAATGACAATAAAAAGAGAAACAATTGAATTGTCAAGTGCCCCGGATTTGCTATTCAATCTATTTCAGAACCAGTTGTAGTGAGCCCAATTCTGTATACAAATAATCAAAAACAAAAGCAATAAAATGATTAAAATATTTATTACAGTTTTTTTTTACCTTTAGGCTCACATACGAGTAGTATATCTCAATCAAAGGGAATATTAAACCACACACAAAGCATAAATTGGATTTATATTTCACTACATGAGAGATAAAGGCGATTACGTTCATATGCCATGGGCGTGTAATAAATAAGGTAATAAATTTGATACGTTAACTGACTTACGTTAATGAAGTTATTAGCTGAACACTTGAGCGAATAGGCAGTGACTTTTCAAATACGAATCGCACAGCAACTAAACTAGACACTTAAACAGGGTAAAACCTATGTCTTGAAACTGAAAAAATATATTTTAAAGAAAATGTTAAGAACCTATTCTAGAAATAGGGAACCAAAGTGCCTTTGAAAACATTCTTGTGCTTCTGCATAAAGGACCTTTAAGGGCCTTAAAGCAGTAAACTCTGGGGGGGCCGCCATTTCCCGCTTCAGGCGCCATTCGAGATGCCTCATTCGTTTCATGTTTCCGAGTGCCACCATCCCAATCCCATGTGGCACCACGCGCTCCGCAGGATTCCCGCGGCCCACAACCAACAACCCACAACGAACTATCGATGGGCTGCGGCCCAATTTTTAAACTACATGCCCTAAAATGTGAACTAGGCGTAGTCAAGCAAAATGATTGATGAAAAATCTGCGTGTGTACACAACTTGCCACTCAACACGACGCACACACACACACACTGTTGGCCACATATGAACATTCGCCTGTGCGAACTCACACAGACGCGCTCACATACATGACCACTTACGCCCACTTAGACACGCCGCGTTCTGGTTGCTTTTTTGTTGTTGTTCTTTCCTCGCATTTCGAATCTCACATCTCGCCTTCTACGTGTGTATGTGTGGCTGCCGCTTTCGCCAGTTGTTAGTTTGGCAGAAAAGTTTTCTTCCCTTTTTGGCCAAATTGAATGATAAGACGGCAGGGGGGAGGAGCCATGAAGGATGTGACGGGAAATGACTAAAAGAAAAGTTCTCGTCTTGGCCAACTGATTGATAACAGTGCAAATGTTAATTGCATAAGGACAGCAAGGACAGCCAGGACAACAAGGAATGTGAGAGCAGGAAGTATTGGGGGAAAAGTCCTCGGACCGTAAACCGCAAAACTGCAATTTCGTGTGAGAGCACTGACAACCATCTCGGCACAATGGTTTCGCAATTTAAGTTGTTCACAATTAAATTTTAATTATCGCCGCAGCAATCGAAAGCCAAAAACGCGCTCAAACAATCCAGCCACAAAAATGTGCGTTTTAAATCGCAATACAAGCGCGCTTAAGTCGCAACGAATTCGATTTCGATTCCAATCAGAGAACTGCATGGGTAGCCTTTTTTGCCACCTTAATCACACTCAACAAATTTGGGTATCGGGTGCCACTCACGCCGGTCACGGCGGGTACTTGCAAACACCCGCTCAAAATATTCGGGTGTCTGCAGGCACCCTGGTGTGCGCGCACCCGAATCAATGCGGCACTCTAGGTAGCGGGTACCGATCACACTCGCCACTCATAACGAAGGGTAGAGAAGGCAAACATGCAGAAAAAGGCAAGTGCCCAAAAAGAGATGAGTGGCAAAAACACTCATTTATTTCTCGGAAACACCCGGGTGTCTCGCCAAACACCCGGGTGTCTGGTAGACACTCGAGTGCCTGTGGTAGCATAATTCCTGAAAAACGAAATATATTATGCCCAAAATCTGAAGATAGCCTCTTTTTTTGCATTCTTTTTACAGAAATTTAAACAACGCAAAATATACTTTTCTTTCTATATATTATATTATTTGCTTTGTTAAAATTTGTAATATTTGCTTCTATAAATGTATAATTTTATAAAAAGAATAATAATAATATAAAAAAATAATAAATAAAATTGTATTACAAAAAAAAAACAAGCGAAAAAACAATATAAAAAGAATAGTGTTAATAATGTATAAATATTATTTAATAATATATGTATAAGATTGTTTTTTGTTAAGACATTAGGTAGATCAAAACGCAAAAACATGTGCCCGACCTTTTTCTTGGGTGTTCCCTTTCACCCTTCATTTCTGAGACCGTCTCGCTTCCACCCATACAAATTTTATGCATACAGAAAAGTACCTGCGGCCGATCGTTGCTTGCGCGTCACTCACCCTAAATTTTGTTGCACTGCAGACACCCGGGTGTTTTTGTGCAAGTAGCAAAAGACACCCGGGTGGCAAAACACCCGGGTGTTTGTCTTTGCTGAAAATAGAGTGTCTACAAACACCCGGGTGCTGAAATACCCGGTGTTTACCGGGTGCACTTAGGGTGCCGGTGGCTTGCTGCAGTTCTCTGATTCCAATTCCAATAAAACAATCAGTCAAAGCACCACCGAAAAGCGGAGCAGGATAAAAAGCCAAGCAAAAAATGTGCAAGCGAGTGGAACTAAAGGAAGAGAAGGAAATCGCCTGGGATTTCCCTCCGCCAGCCTGGGAAAATTGCTCCGATTCGTGGAGATAACTGTCAGAAGCAACAGTTTATAAGCCAAATACGAGCTCGAAAAAACAGAACAGAAAAACAGAACTGCACTTCGGGTTGAGCGCTTGGGTAGTTCGCTGGGAAACTTTATGTTTTGGCCTTGTGTACAGAATGTTTACACAATTTTATCATTCTGCAAATTCAGATGTTTTTCTTGTGGCTTGCCGCAAATCAAACAAATTTTCGCCAGCAAATGAAATGGTTTCCAATGCTAACCAAATCGTAGGCAAACGAAAATATTTCGCAAATAACAAAACCAACTTGGGCAACATCAAATTTTTAGCCCGTTTGCGGTGCTGCACATGATACTTCATTCCGAACTGTTCACATTCTTAATTTCTTAATTTTCTACTCTATTCGTGAAACGGAAAGCCAGTAACAATTCCCCAGGACATTCTGCAGGACATGCACAAGCACAGCGGCAGGCGCAACAATTACACGAAATATTGAGTGGGAAAAATCGTAGCATACTTTTAAGCTGTTGCACCGTAGCGAGTGCATTGGTTTGTGGGTAAATGGGGAAAATGGGGAAAGTGAAAAAGTGGAAAAGCGCTTGGGGAGAGAGCAACAATTTTGCTCGTTCTGTTTACCTTGGTTCGTTTAAGCAAACATTTTTAATTGGCTATGATTTAATGCGACTTTCTATTTGTCGTTTGTATAGATTTCGAATTTTATTCAATTTTATTTTAATTTTTTGGTTTTATTTGTTGTTGATGAACACACTCGATCTGAAGTTTTTTGGGGGAACGCACGCACACACACGCACAGACGACACTTACACACACTTGGACGCGCGGGAGCTGCCACAGAGGGAATTGGAGTATTTATTTTTGTTTTCTTTGTTGTTTTGGCAGTTTCTTCACGCACTAGCCAGCAAGTTTCTATGCACCTCGATACTGAGCGATACTGAGCGATACTGAGCGATACTGAGCGATACTTTGACTTTGGCTATGATTCGATTGCGATTTCGGTTCGATGTCGGGGCTTCCCCGCTAATTTCCCTCTCTGCACGGGACAGCTGAACTAACGGTACACACACGCCAAGGCAGGCGAATGGCGGCAGCTCGGAGTAAGTGCGTCCTGTCTGGTTGTACCCTAACGACTTAATGCGCTCAACGCAGCTTTTCACACGGCCATGGACCACGAGCCACGCAGCATCCACAGTCTGACTCAATCCGAAACGGAAAACGGAACACGAAGCTTCCAGCCGAGCGCAGCCGAACGTTCGACTCACTGAGTGAGCGTGTGTGAGTGAGTCGGTGAGTGAGTCCTTTGGCTGGGTCCTGTGTATGCTGTGCTCCTTTGCGACTCGAACCCGGAGCGCCTGGCGCCTGGCGCCGCGAGTGAAAGCTGCCCTGGAATGTTTACAGTCGAGTAACGAGCAACAGCAGGACCTCTGCCAGCGGAGACGCCAGCCGAGGCAGCGTGATTGTGGGCGTCCGTCGCTGGTCAATGTCTCTATACTATACCTGAAAAAATAATGGGCCTGGACAGGGACACGGCTCAGGGCACTCAAAAAAATATAAATATGCTCCATTCGAGGGAGCCACTGGAATCTCCGGAGATCTGTATTCTCATATGCTGACATACTTTAAGCCCACAAGAGGTACGACTATTAAATACCGAAAGAAAAGTCTAAGCCCTGTGGCACCGTTTATAATAGCATTTTAATGGACTTTTAAACGTTTTAGTTGACATTTCTCGCAATTAAGTTAAGAATCTGTATTCTTTATTAGTGTAGCAGCTACAGCTTCTATGACTTAGAACGTATACTTAATAATATTGCGTATACGTCGTTAATATCTAAGCGTTTAAGTTATCTTGATTACTTTCGATTACTCTATTTATATTGTAAAATTCCAAATAATATTTAATCATTAAATAAAGAACGTTTACTCAAGACTCAAAGTTCCCAAATTAACTTTGGAATACATTAATATATTTTTCCAGCGTAGTCATCCCTGTAGACGAACCCTAATTAATGAGCGACAAGTGCGCCAGACTCTGGGCTTTTAAGAAGTTGGTGCCGAAGCTCAGATGAAGCGCTGGTTGATGACTGGCTATATTTTAGTAGGCAGGAGACAGCGACAGCTGCACCGATTTATAAAGACACAGGCGGAATTCGGAGGAAATAATGTCACAGCTGGCTGGAATGAGAAAATCCAGCAATCCAGCAACAAAAACAAACTTATCATGTTTATCATTCCAGTTGACCTTGAAAAAAATTCGTTGAATGCCCATTGCGATAATCCCCCAATTGGCCTACTGTGCAGAGCTTATGGCAGTCGAGCTTACGAGCATGAATTATAGAAACCAATAAAATTAAGTGCATTAATTTATTTTCTTGCTCTTGCTGGCATACGAAATGGAAGTTGGCACTGCCAAAAGCCAAGGGCAAAATAATCAAATATAACAAAAACGATAACAGGATTATATTTGATGCATGCTGCACATGCATTCAAAAGCCGCTGGGCAGATTACATTTGTGGAACACTGTGTGTGTAGTTTGGAACCAACACAATGAAATGAGCATCGGACATCCTTTAATATCATTAATTGGATTAAATGGATTAATCAAGAGGACTCCTATTCCATGTAAAACAAAAGACAACTAAATGCGGGTAAAAAAAAGCAAAGAACGACTTTTAGTGACAACCATATCACATACTTTAAATATATATTAGACTGTTAGAAACTTGTTTGAATTATTAGACACATACGTAATTTAAAATAACATTTTGAGGCATGTAAAACTAAAGTTAATTTAGTTAGTTCGGTAGTTTGTATTTCTAAACGCAGTTGTCTAGTTCCTCTAATTAGTTGCTCTTAATTAGTTCATATTCTTGTAATAGGTATGCGATAGGGGTCGAGTCCCTGCTAGTTATCTGTACTGTCAAAATGTTATAGATGGCGCTTTAGTTGGCTCTGACTGTTAACGCAATTCTGTTAGATCTGACGAACGGTTAAATATAGGCACGAAGCCAAAAGTCAATACGGGTTTTCAAAGGTGCTCAAGCTTGGTCACTCTGCCTCATCGTGCGAATTAAAGTGGAACAGCTAAAAATGCCGGAAGAGAATAAAATCGACTTGTCCGGGGACGGCGGCGTCCTGAAGGAGATCCTGAAAGAGGGCACGGGCACGGAGACGCCGCACAGTGGATGCACTGTGTCCCTGCACTACACAGGTCGCCTGGTCGATGGCACGGAATTCGATTCCAGCGTCAGCCGCAACGAGCCCTTCGAATTTCCGCTCGGCAAAGGTGAGTTAGTTGCCGGCGATTTCGCGAAACTTCTATTCTAATGCACTCCTGGCTAACGGACTCCTTCAGGCAATGTGATCAAGGCCTTTGACATGGGAGTGGCCACCATGAAGCTCGGCGAGCGCTGCTTCCTCACATGTGCTCCGAACTACGCTTACGGAGCTGCCGGCAGCCCGCCCGCCATTCCGCCGGATGCCACTCTGATTTTTGAGGTACGAATTACCATAGATTAAATGCTCTTTCATGTCCCACATGCAACTTTTGTTGGTTATATGATTAGCTTTGTATTGAAAAATATTGGTTTTATATTAGTAACTTCTAACTAACGGTTAAATATTTGCTTCTTAGCTGGAGATGCTCGGCTGGAAGGGCGAGGACTTGAGTCCCAACCAGGACGGAAGTATTGACCGCACCATTTTGGAAGCCAGCGATAAGAAGCGCACTCCCAGCGATGGCGCCTTCGTCAAGGGTAGGTTAATCACATTCATGCGGTGACTATATCTCATGCGGTTATCCAAACGCAGCTCACATTTCTGGTAGTTTCGAGGGTCGCGTGTTTGAGGATCGCGATGTGGAGTTTGATTATGGTGAGGGTAAGGCCATTGGCATTATCGATGGTGTCGAAGTTGCCCTGGAGAAGATGAACGTAGGCGAGACCTCCAGGTAGATACCTTTGGCCACTAGAAACTTTTCGGACTAACCTATAAACCCCCGTAATAGAATCAAGATCCAGGCCAAGTATGCATTTGGAGCAGAGGGAAATGAGGAGTTCAAGATTCCGCCAAATGCCACAGTGGAGTACACAGTAAAGCTCGTCGACTGCGGCAAGGGACTGGAGGAGTGGAAACTGAGCGACTAGGAGCGCCTGGCTGAGGCTAAGGTGTACAAGGAAAAGGGCACCAACTATTTCAAGAAGGAGAACTGGGCTTTAGCTATCAAGATGTACACCAAGTGCAAGAACCTTTTGCCCAGCACTGCCGATACCAATGAGGAGGTGAAGAAAGTCAAGGTGGCCACGCACAGCAACATCGCTCTGTGCCACCAGAAGTCCAACGATCACTTCGAAGCCAAGCAGGAGGTGAGTACATGCGCTCAAATCGAATAATGAATACATCTGACTATTGTATATTAGTGCAATGCCGTTTTGGCTTTGGATGAGAATAATGTAAAGGCCCTCTACCGTCGTGGCCAATGCAACTTGACCATCAATGAACTGGAAGATGCATTAGAGGATTTCCAAAAGGTGAAAAAGGTAAACTTATATTTATTGCAATAACCACAAGTATTACTCCTTATTCAAATAGGTCATCCAATTGGAGCCTGGTAACAAAGCGGCTGCCAACCAAGTCATCATCTGCAAGCAGAAGCTTAAGGAGAGCAAGAACAAGGAGAAGAAGCTCTATGCCAACATGTTCACCAAACTGGCTGCCAACGACAAAGAGGTATTGCCTATAACTGAATAAAATCAAATAAAGTACAACATTTTTATATCGTCCTCTCGCGTGTCTTCGCTTTTTGAAACCGCCAATTTTTCACCGATCGTTAGACCGAACCTCCGCGGGAAACCGACGTGCTGAGCAAGTGCGGCGAGTGGTCTGAAGAAGATGCCAAGCGCGAAGCAGAATTGACGCTAGAGCGCGACAATATAATCATGATCTAATTCAGATCGGCTAGTGCTTTAAGAAATATTCCCCAGGGTTTATAATCCCACATCGAAAATCCAGTAATGTAATGAACAAATGGTCTTAATGCTTATACGAAATAAATAAACGCTTTGAGAGCTATAAATCGATGGTCAAGTATTTCGTGGTAGCAGCTTAAAGCTGGGTTTCGTCTCTCTATCCCGCAGCCACAAAGGCGATGTGGGCACCTGTGACTTAATATATTCTGAGGCCTTAAAACAGTGTCCGGAGCAGAATTTCTTGCGTTCTGTCAGATCGTAAACTTTGTTTTTGGAAGCGGAGATGCTGTACTTCTGCTTGGGAACGCTAAAATATGTAGTAGTAGTTATGAAGGATAGTTATAGGAGGAACCTCTGGACTCTGTTGGACCACTTACTTTTCTAGAACTGTCGAGCAAAGCGGATATCCACAAAGTTTGTTTATTTCCCGCTCGTCCACTATGTCTGAATAATTTGGGGGGCCAATCTCCCAGAGCTGCAAGTACAGGAAATGCTTAGCGCCCTCGTGAAGCTTTTAATTTGCATTATTTTACCAGGGACAGGAACTCGGGCTCCGGTATTCCGGGCTCCAAAAGCCGCACAACGATTTCATGGGCTCGCGCAATCGCGGCTCTTTTCTTCACCACCGCCGCTATAAGTTGTTGTCTGGAAAAGAGTGAGTACTTAACTCTGTGCTACTGAATATGTATTTATTTTAATTTACCTCAGTTGCTCGCCTTTGGCAGTAGTCATTTTTTGCGTCTAAAATTTGCAATTGAGATGGTCGATAACTTAGGCACTACATTCGATAGACATTTGATAGGAAATATTGTTGGCTAATATGCACTCATTCGATAGCAATCTCCGATAACATCGATATTAATATCAATGGAATGGTCACACTGTTTTCGCAAAACGTAAATAAAAAACAAATTGAATTGATAAGAAAAATGGTGTGCGAGAAATGCGAGGCAAAGCTGTCCAAAGTTTCAGCCCCCAATCCGTGGAGAACCAGCACAGCTCCTGCGGGAGGGCGTAAAATCAACGAGAACAAGGCTTTATCCTCGGCCCGCGAACGATACAATCCTATAGGAACTGCCTTGCCGCCTTGTCGGTAAGAAATCAACACTAGAATCCTTCTGGATATCTTATAAACAATTTTGAAATTTTGTCAGGATCTGCCGACAGAAAGTGCACCAGATGGGATCCCACTATTGCCAGGCGTGCGCCTACAAAAAGGCCATATGCGCCATGTGCGGCAAGAAGATCATGAACACCAAGAACTACAAGCAGAGCTCAACGTGATGCAGTTTATCAAAGGTTTCACTTAATACTAAACTAGCCATAGACAACATAATAATTATATCGTATAGTACAACAAATGCCTTAATAAGTCAGTTCTCGGATGGCGTCTTTTCCCGCTTTCGCTTAGCATTTTGGTTCTGTGAGGAGTAGCTCAGGGCATCTTTGTCGAATTCCAATGGCATAATGCCCAGGTCACCGGAATAGCGATTCTTGGCAATCTGGAGATACTTTTTGCCCCGCACAGAAGTCAGCCTCTTGTCTTGTATGATCAGTACGTTGTCCGCTTCTTGGGTGGCCTTTGCTGTTCCGAAAACCGAGCTGGTGGTCAGCTCGTCCTCTTGCCGCTCCTTGCGTGGATGCATTACGAGCGTCACGTGGACATTGTGCTTGGTGGCAAAGGAACGAAAGGCTGCTATAATGGAGTCCTGCTCCCAGAACTTGTCGCCTCGATATGATGACACGCCCATCATAAACTGCAGGTTGTCGATGATCACGTGCATCACGTCGTGTACATAAGACGCATGCTCGATGGCTTCCAGAACTGGCTTAAGGGGCTGCTGCCCGTGGAAGGTCATAAAGTATAGCGGCAAACGCTCAAACTCCGCTGCCCAGTGGTTAAACTCCTGCAACCGGTCGTCCAACGGGTAGCCCACATACTGGCGAAGCAGAGTGGCCGCCAGCCGTGTGTTTCGGATCTCAAAAGAGCCCCACAACGTGTTTACGCCCTGCATGGCCAGATCAAGGGAGTACTCGCTCATAAAGGTTGTCTTTCCACTTCCCGTGGGTCCTGTTAAGATAGTCAACTCTCCCCTCCGATGGCCTTTGAGCAGCTTGTTCAGAACCGGAAAGCGCTTCCACTTTACTCCATTGACCTTTTCGATGTTTTGCAACTCGCTGAGAATGTCATTTCGCATCGCTCCGAATGTTGTGATGGCCTTGTGCTGCACCGGTGTCGCTTTGGCCAGGATGTGGCGCAGATTGAGGCGTCGGCGCAGCGCCAAATGGGGAGCAGGTTCCGTTTCGGTGGGTCGGATCAACAGGCATCGCCTTTCGTCCAACTTTAACGCAAAAGCTCTAGCTGCATCCCAGCTGTGACTAGCATCGTAGTGCAACCAAAAGATTAGCTCCTTGAAGCGTTCCAAAGCGGGCAGACACTCTTGTGGTAGTGTATTCAATTCGTAGGGCAGGCATACAACGCAATCTAAGAAAAAATAAATATAAAAGCAATGAGTGGCGAAGGTAATTTTTATATTAACTTATTTATTTTTACAAAATATGCATGTTCTCTATTTTGAAAGTTATTTTGTTAGAATTTGCAACTATTCTGCAACCAATGAAAAATATTCCCAACACAGAGCTCACTTACGCGTTTCAATGTTCTGAGTAGCCAGGACAATAAAGTCCAGTAGATTGCTGACTAGAACCGCTTTGGTTTTGTTCGTCGCACCGTGGATCAGCAGGCCGGAGCTAGAGCTGCTCTGGTAGATCTCCTCCCGTCGATCGCCCAGATATAACACCTTTTCTCCCACCACAACTTGCGCGGCATTGCGTAACTTGAAATGGAGCAGCTGTTGCTGCGGCTCCCACTGTGCTCCAATGGCATTTAGTTGGTCCTCCTTCAGGCCTTTGATGCCCAAAGCTGCACAGGCCTCGGGAGTAACAACGGCAAGGTGGGGAAATCGGGATTCATAGAGCGGCTGCCTCTGCAGCGGTTGCCTATAGCCAACCGGCTTGGGCAACTGATAGGATAACAAAGCACTGCCCAGTGAGGTTTTTACGTCGCAGTTTGGGCAAATAAAAGCTCCTAAAGGGATATCGGATATAATACGGCTGTTTTTCCGAGGTGTACTTAGTGCTCTCACCAGTCCGCTTGTTTACGTAAGCCAGCAGCCCATGATCAGTGCCCTTTTGGGCGTTTGTCACCGGCTGCCTGTTGCGATCGCAGAGGCGACACTCCAGCTGCAAGCACGTGTGTCCCTCTTTGTGGGGCAAGTTGAGCTGCCGCAGTTGCCGCTTAAAGTCCACATACTCCTTGGGGTCCAGTGAGCACTCCGCCAAGCCGGAATCCACTGGGGTGGCGTAGTTTTTTCTCCAAACACGATGTTTTTCGTTATTTATACGCAACAGCGGTTTGATTAAACCGGCGCGTCTCATTGTCCATGTTATCGATATCGAATGTGGGGGGTGGAAAATAGGGATGACAAATTGGCGCTCAACTTTTGAACTCCTTTACCCACTAAATCATTTATATAACTTTGCACTCTCTCATGAGGCTGAATACGTTTTTATATTAATTACTTCTCTCTAATTAATATCGACCTGCTTATTTGGATTCTCATTAGGTTACAGTCGAACAATGCGCTTTCATTTATGCAAAATGGTTCTATAAATTTTGAAGCCCAGTTTAAAGCAAATTAGAAGGCATCGTTTTAAAAATAGTTTAATTAAAAACTTTATTGGCCAAGTACGGAAGATTTAATTTGTTGTTGCCTATTTTTTTTTTTATGAAATGCCTAGCGTGTGCTGTATTTTTACCACCCATTTCCCAATAACAATAAACAATGTACATAATTTTCGATTTGATTTATTAGCTTTTGTGTATTTGAAAACTTCCAATTATTCCTTGCAAGTCTGTCAACGGCATTCTGCAATAAAAATAAAATATAACATTAAAGTGCTTTATTTTAACTCAAGGGCAACAAAATATATATTCATTAATATAAGTCAGACGCCTTAGACCATCCTTAAGCCGAAGCTTTCTGGTGGAAACCGCAAAAGGTGTTGAAGGTAATCATCATTATATAATAATTCAAATATTGCTTAAAAAAAAATTACCGTATAAATGCAGTCGAATGAACGAGCTCACTTAGTTATTCTTGGCGTCCGTTAACACCATATTGCTGAGTTGATCTGGAAACAGATTATAAAAGTAAAGGTATAAGTAAAAGAATAGGATAAAGAATAAGTTTTTATTCAAATTTTTTTTTAGTCAGACGCCTTAGACCATCCTTAAGCCGAAGCTTTCTGGTGGAAACCGCAAAAGGTGTTAAAGGTAATCATCAGAAAGCGTGTATTGCATTCAAACATAAAAATGCTAGTGTAAATTAATTACCTTTATGGGTGATATCCATGTGCTTGCTGCAGCTGGACCCTACATAACCTCAAACCGGAATGTAGTATCTGAAAACAAAAAAATGTCATTAATATAGTTTACAAAGAGTAATTCTTAATATTTTATATATTTGGTTAGGTTTCAGTTTACAATTTTCTGCACGGTATTTGAGCTCAGTACAGGTCTGTGTATAAGATCATCAGAAAAGCATAAACCACCCAAAAGTACTATTATCTTACCTCCAATGCGGAAATGGTGTTCCAGAGCTCTAATGGCCCAAGGTGTCTCAACGGGCTCACATGTTGCCCCGAGGTGTCTCAATGGGCTCACATCTTGTCCCAAGGTGTCTCACATGCACGTGGAATGCACAGATCTTGATTTAGCCAAATGCTTAGGGTTTCCAATGTTGTTCACTGCAAGTAATATAAAGCTTTTAGCACATATTCTTGCCGAAACCAATGAAAGTAGGTTAAGTTATATGCCATCAGATCGCCGAATCATCTTAAATGAACAAATATTTAACGAGGCACTGAAAGATACAGCGCCAAGTCGAGAATTCGTTCCTTCAGTCTCGTCATCTGTTTCATCATTTGAGGCATACCACTTTTCCTTTTAAGCACTTTAATTTACTTTATGTAAAACTATCCAAGAGGACCACACAACTTACCATTTTGAGTCTTGAAATGAAATGAACGAATTTCGTCGTTGCACGTGGAAGGAAAAATTCTGTGCAAAGATGGCGGCGAACTATCGATGGCTTGAGATACAACCGTGGAAGTATCGTATCGGAAAAATGGGTTTGATTGATATATATTGTATAAGAATGTGCAAGATTTAACGATAAGCTGATATACTAATTCATTTCCATTGAATTATTCTTAAAACTCGTTTCCTATAAATATATGATGTCTCTTAATATATCTTAAGCTAAACATAATTGTCTGTTTAAATTTTAAAGTACAAGAATTGTAAAATATTTATATGTTTGCTCGATGTATCGATCGCATATTGCTATCATCACTGCTCTAGCCGAAACAGCTGATTATACCAAAATACTTTCCACACGTGTGCCACTTCTTAAGTTATATTGTTTACTTTTTTAAGGAATTTTAGCTCACTATGGTACATAATCCTTTCAAATCTATTTAAACGCGTCCTAACATCTTCACTTTTCTTAAAGGGAAAGCACAAGAAAACGCAGAAGGTGAAGAAACAACGCAATGCACAGCTGAAGCGCCTAATGAAACCCACAGACGCCCGGCTCAAGGATCAGATCCGAGTGAAAAGAAAGAAGGCTGAGGATCCGCACCAGATTAAGGTGCACGAGGCCACTCAGCAGAGCTCCGCCCTCTTCTTCCAGTACAACACCCAGCTGGGACCTCCCTACCACATCGTCCTGGACACGAACTTCATCAACTTCAGCATTAAGAACAAACTGGACATTGTGCAGGGTATGATGGACTGTCTGTATGCCAAGTGCATACCCTACATCTCCGACTGTGTGCGTGCCGAGCTGGAGAAGCTGGGCAACAAGTACAAGCTGGCCCTGCGTATCATCTCCGATCCCAGATTTGAGCGACTGCCCTGCCTGCACAAGGGCACCTATGCGGACGACTGCCTCGTGGAGCGTGTGCGCCAGCACAAGTGCTACATTGTGGCCACCAACGACAAGGACCTCAAGAACCGCATCCGCAAGATTCCCGGTGTGCCTATCATGTACGTGGCTGCCCATAAGTACGCAATTGAGCGTATGCCAGAAGCGTATGGAGTCAAGGCGTAGACCCTCTTTGTTTACCTATCCTAAGTGTAATTTTTTAAATATATTCTTATATGTAAGCAGCAAGCAATGTGTTTGATTCTTCCTGAAGATATTCACTACTACGTTGTCCCGTTCTTATGCAATGACTCGAAACATAACTGCCAATAAATTGTATTTAAAAGCTGGTACGTGTAACTACAATTTATCCACAAGTCGACCGATTCCCACAATAATAACAAATGAGCAAAGAATTATATTTAAAAGTTTATGACTTTATTCAAAAACTCTGGATTGATTGGCCTCGAAGGTGCTCACTTAGGCTTCAGCGTGCAGACGAGGAGTGGGCTTGGACAGGAAGTCCGAGTATGCATGGTAGGGAGTGGAGCCCAGAGGCATCTCCTTCCACAGATCGGGGGTCAAGTAGGCGTACGTCTTGGCGATGGCGGCGTAGGTAGCCTTGGCGAAGTTGCCGAGGGTTCCAGTGGAGCCACGGGCCGAGGTGTAACAATCCTCAATACCGGCCATGGTCAGCAGCTTCTTGGGCACGGGGGCCGAGACGATGCCGGTACCACGGGGGGCGGGGATCAGACGCACGGAAACGGAGCCGCACTTGCCGGTGACCTTGCAGGGCACGGTGTGGGGCTTACCGATCTTGTTGCCCCAGTAGCCACGGCGCACGGGCACAACGGAGAGCTTGGCCAGGATGATGGCACCACGGATGGCGGTGGCCACTTCCTTGCTGCACTTAACGCCCAGACCAATGTGGCCGTTGTTATCACCGATGGCAACGAAGGCCTTGAAACGGGTACGCTGACCAGCACGGGTCTGCTTCTGGACGGGCATGATCTTCAGCACCTCATCCTTCAGCGAGGATCCCAGGAAGAAGTCGATGATCTCGAACTCTTTGATGGGGAGCGAGTAAAGGTAGATCTCCTCCAAAGACTTGATCTTGCCCTCGCGCACCAGGCGTCCCAGTTTGGTCACTGGCACCCACTCCTTGGAGTCCTCCTTTCCACGTCCGCGGGCGCCGCGTCCACGGCCACGACCGCGTCCACCACGACCACCACGAGAGCCAAATCCGCCACGGAATCCACTACGGGCTGGAGCTGCGTCCGCCATTCTGAAAGAGCAGAGTTACAAAAATAGGTTAGGATCACGTCTATAATGAATCTTTCAATTTTCTGGGCCCAGCCAGACACCTAAGCACATATTTAAGCCTATGTCTTTTGGTTTCCACCGCAGAAAGATGTAAAGGTGTTCACCATTCTACATATTGTCGCCATTTTGAAACACGTGGTGTCTCAAAGGGGCAATTGATTTTTACGAATAATTCACTCAATCACTTGTATTTTGAAACTTTAAACTAGGTTTTAGCATTTTTAAAAACATTGGCTGTGATATGGTGCATGGTGATTAAATTAAAGAACATATATTTCCCACTTTATCGAAGTGAAAATGCTTACTTGTAGGTCTATCAACTTTATTGGGGTGAAGACAAAAACGAAATGGCCGAGCCATCCGCTTAGAGCTGGTTCAACCACCCCACGATAGTATCGGTAACGATACCGATACACATGATATCGTATGGAGAATCGATATATACATTAAATACCTAATTGCTGAAACGTCGTGTCTCGCCCGGTTAAATACAAAATACACTGTAATAAATAACTTATTATCCAATAATTTATTATGTTTATTATTTATGTTAAAAAATAAATTTAATTTCGTTCTCAACATTTTGTATAAAATGGACACAATAAAATAGATATATGAGGTCAAAGGGTTGAGCAACAGGTTTTATTTAAGAAAGCCTAATTTTTGGTAGGTGTCTTTGCCAAGCAATTGCAAAAGAAAACAAAAGTATGTAGTACTTTGAATAATAACAGTTTTTTTATTAAATGTTATAAAAAATAGCAGCCTTTTCAGCCCAGCATTCTATCTCGTTAATTTTTTTTCACATTTCCATAGATGTAAACAATAATTTTGTATATTTTTACATATTGAAGGCCGACTTAATTTTAGAGCTTAACTATCGCCCGAAGAAGTTTGGAAGCCCACCAAAAGGATTCGGCAATTGTGGTAGTGGTGGCAAATTAGGAAGGGAAATTTCGGGTAAGGAAATTTCTGTGAAGTTTACTTCAGGCAATGGCGGGAGTGGAGGCAGCGGTGGAAACGCTGGAGGTGAAGGAGGCAGAGGTAATTCGGGAACAGGTAACGGCAGCGGCAGCGGTGGAAGATTAGGAAGTGGAATAAAGGATGGACCTGTATCAGCGGGCTTGTGATAATGAATATGGTGATGATGGTGGTGAATATGTTGCTCTTCGGTAGTGGATGATTCCGTTGTAGTTTTGCTTTGATTTGAAGAATTGGTTGTAGATTCTACGGATGTTGGTTCCTGAGTGGTTGTATTTATTGCAGCTGTCGTCCTTTTTGTTGTTTGTTCTGCAGTTGTCTTAACCGATGTGGTTGGCTTATGAGTTGTCCTTTCGGTTGTTGCCTTCTTAGTCGTAGAAGTCTTTGTGGTAGATGTTTTACGAGTGGTTGGTTCTGCAGTAGTCCTTAAAGTTGTTGATCTCTTTGTCGTTGGTTTATGCGTCGTCTTTTTGGCAGTTGTCTTCTTGGTCGTTGGTTCCACCGTTGTCTTATGGGTTGTTGTCTTCCGAGTTGTTGGCTCACGAGTAGTCCTTTTGGTTGTTGCCTTCTTAGTGGTAGTAGTCTTTGTGGTAGATGTTTTACGAGTGGTTAGTTCTGCTGTAGTCCTTAAAGTTGTTGATCTCTTTGTTGTTGGTTTATGCGACGTTATTTTGGTTGTAGTCTTCTTGGTCGTTGGTTTTACTGTTGTCTTATGGCTTGTTGTCTTCCGAGTGGTTGGTTTATGAGATGTCCTTTTAGTTGTTTCCTGCTTAGTAGATGGCTCTTTAGTCGTAGATGTTTTACGAGTGGTTGGTTCGGCGGTAGTCCTTAAAGTTGTTGTCTTACGAGTGGTCGGTATTAGAGTTGTTCTCTTAGTTGTTGACTTCTTAGTGGTAGTAGTCTTTGTGGTGGATGTTTTACGAGTGGTTGGTTCTGCAGTAGTCTTTAAAGTTGTTGATCTCTTTGTCGTTGGTTTATGCGTCGTCTTTTTGGCAGTTGTCTTCTTGGTCGTTGGTTCCACCGTTGTCTTATGGGTTGTTGTCTTCCGAGTTGTTGGGTGTCGAGTTGTCCTTTCGGTTGTTGTCTTCTTAGTCGTAGAAGTCTTTGTGGTAGATGTTTTACGAGTGCTTGGTTCTGCAGTAGTCCTTAAAGTTGTTGATCTCTTTGTCGTTGGTTTATGCGTCGTCTTTTTGGCAGTTGTCTTCTTGGTCGTTGGTTCCACCGTTGTCTTATGGGTTGTTGTCTTCCGAGTTGTTGGCTCACGAGTTGTCCTTTTGGTTGTTGCCTTCTTAGTGGTAGTAGTCTTTGTGGTAGATGTTTTACGAGTGGTTGGTTCTGCTGTAGTCCTTAAAGTTGTTGATCTCTTTGTTGTTGGTTTATGCGACGTTCTTTTGGTTGTAGTCTTCTTGGTCGTTGGTTTTACTGTTGTCTTATGGGTTGTTGTCTTCCGAGTGGTTGGGTGTCGAGTTGTCCTCTCAGTTGTTGCCTTCTTAGTGGTAGTAGTCTTTATGGTAGATGTTTTCGGAGTGGTTGGTTCTGCAGTAGTCCTTAAAGTTGTTGATCTTTTTGTTGTTGGTTTATGCGTCGTTCTTTTAGTTGTAGTCTTCTTGGTCGTTGGTTTTACTGTTGTCTTATGGGTAGATGTCTGTCGAGTGGTTGGCTCACGAGTTGTCCTCTCCGTTGTTGCCTTCTTAGTGGTAGTAGTCTTTGTGGTAGATGTTTTACGAGTGGTTGCTTCTGCAGTAGTCCTTAAAGTTGTTGATCTCTTTGTTGTAGGTTCATGTGTCGTTCTTTTGGTAGTCTTCTTGGTCGTTGGTTTTACTGTTGTCTTATGGGTAGATGTCTTTCGAGTGGTTGGTTCACGAGTTGTCCTCTCGGTCGTTGCCTTCTTAGTGGTAGTAGTCTTTGTGGTAGATGTTTTACGAGTGGTTGGTTCTGCAGTAGTCCTTAAAGTTGTTGATCTCTTTGTTGTTGGTTCATGTGTCGTTCTTTTGGTAGTCTTCTTGGTCGTTGGTTTTATTGTTGTCTTAAGGGTTGTTGTCTTTCGAGTGGTTGGCTCACGAGTTGTCCTCTCGGTTGTTGCCTTCTTAGTGGTAGTAGTCTTTGTGGTAGATGTTTTACGAGTGGTTGGTTCTGCAGTAGTCCTAAAAGTTGTTAATCTCGTTGTTGTTGGTTTCTGCGTTGTTCTTTTGATTGTAGTCTTTTTAGTCGTTGGTTTTACTGTTGTCTTATGGGTTGTTGTCTTCCGAGTGGTTGGGTGTCGAGTTGTCCTCTCAGTTGTTGCCTTCTTAGTGGTAGTAGTCTTTGTGGTAGATGTTTTTCGAGTGGTTGCTTCTGCAGTAGTCCTTAAAGTTGTTGATCTTTTTGTTGTTGGTTTATGTGTCGTTCTTTTAGTTGTAGTCTTCTTGGTCGTTGGTTTTACTGTTGTCTTATGGGTTGTTGTCTTCCGAGTGGTCGGTATAAGAGTTGTCCTCTCAGTTGTTGCCTTCTTAGTGGTAGTAGTCTTTGTGGTAGATGTTTTACGAGTGGTTGGTTCTGTTGTAGTCCTTAAAGTTGTTGATCTCTTGGTTGTGGGTTCATGCGTCGTTCTTTTGGTTGTAGTCTTTTTAGTCGTTGGTTTTACTGTTGTCTTATGGGTTGTTGTCTTCCGAGTGGTTGGGTGTCGAGTTGTCCTCTCAGTTGTTGCCTTCTTAGTGGTGGAAGTCTGTGTGGTAGATGTTTTACGAGTGGTTGGTTCTGCAGTAGTCCTTAAAGTTGTTAATCTTTTTGTTGTTGGTTTATGCGTCGTTCTTTTAGTTGTAGTCTTCTTGGTCGTTGGTTTTTCTGTTGTCTCATGGGTAGATGTCTTTCGAGTGGTTGGCTCACGAGTTGTCCTCTCGGTCGTTGCCTTCTTAGTGGTAGTAGTCTTTGTGGTAGATGTTTTACGAGTGGTTGCTTCTGCAGTAGTCCTTAAAGTTGTTAATCTCTTTGTTGTTGGTTTCTGCGTCGTTCTTTTGGTTGTAGTCTTCTTGGTCGTTGGTTTTTCTGATGTCTTATGGGTTGTTGTCTTCCGAGTGGTCGGTATAAGAGTTGTCCTCTCGGTTGTTGCCTTCTTAGTGGTAGTAGTCTTTGTGGTAGATGTTTTCCGAGTGGTTGGTTCTGCAGTAGTCCTTAAAGTTGTTGATCTCTTTGTTGTTGGTTCATGCGTCGTTTTTTTGGTTGTAGTCTTTTTGGTCGTTGGTTTTACTGTTGTTTTATGGGTTGTTGTCCTTCGAGTGGTTGGCTCACGAGTTGTCCTCTCGGTTGTTGCCTTCTTAGTGGTAGAAGTCTTTGTGGTAGATGTTTTACGAGTGGTTAGTTCTGCGGTAGTCTTTAAAGTGGGTTTATGCGTCGTCTTTTTGGTCGTCGGTTCTGCTGTTGTCGGTTCGGCTGTTGTCTTATGAGTGGTTGTCTTTCCAGTAGTTGGTTTCCGAGATGTCCTTTCAGTTGTTTCCTGCTTAGTAGATGGCTCTTGAGTAGTAGATGTTTTATGAGTGGTTGGTTCTGCAGTAGTCCTTAAAGTTGTTGATCTCTTTGTTGTTGGTTCATGCGTCGTTTTTTTGGTTGTAGTCCTTTTGGTCGTTGGTTTTACTGTTGTTTTATGGGTTGTTGTCCTTCGAGTGGTTGGCTCACGAGTTGTCCTCTCGGTTGTTGCCTTCTTAGTGGTAGAAGTCTTTGTGGTAGATGTTTTACGAGTGGTTAGTTCTGCGGTAGTCTTTAAAGTGGGTTTATGCGTCGTGTTTTTGGTCGTCGGTTCTGCTGTTGTCGGTTCGGCTGTTGTCTTATGAGTGGTTGCCTTTCCAGTAGTTGGTTTCCGAGATGTCCTTTCAGTTGTTTCCTGCTTAGTAGATGGCTCTTGAGTAGTAGATGTTTTATGAGTGGTTGGTTCGGCGGTAGTCCTTAATGTTGTTGATCTTGTTGTTTTGGGTTCATGCGTCGTCTTTTTGGTTGTAGTCTTTTTGGTCGTCGCTTCTACTGTTGTCTTATGGATGGTTGTCTTTCGAGTGGTTGGCTCATGAGTTGTTTTCTCAGTTGTTTTCTTCGTAGTGGTTGGCTCTCTACTAGTCTTTGTAGTAGATGTGGTTGGTTTTGCGGTAGTCTTTGAAGTGGGTTTATGCGTCGTCTTTTTGGTTGTAGTCTTCTTGGTCGTCGGTTCTGCTGTTGTCGGTTCGGCTGTTGTCTTATGGGTGCTTGTCCTTCCAGTGGTTGGTTTATGAGATGTCCTTTCAGTTGTTTCCTGCTTAGTAGATGGCTCTTGAGTAGTAGATGTTTTATGAGTGGTTGGTTCGGCGGTAGTCCTTAATGTTGTTGATTTCGTTGTTTTGGGTTCATGCGTCGTCTTTTTGGTTGTAGTCTTCTTGGTCGTTGGTTCTACTGTTGTCTTATGGGTGGTTGTCTTTCGAGTGGTTGGCTCATGAGTTGTTCTCTCAGTTGTTTTCTTCGTAGTGGTTGGCTCTCTACTAGTCTTTGTAGTAGATGTTTTACGAGTGGTTGGTTCTGCGGTAGTCTTTGAAGTGGGTTTATGCGTCGTCTTTTGGGTTGTAGTCTTCTTGGTCGTCGGTTCTGCTGTTGTCTTATGGGTGGTTGTCCTTCCAGTGGTTGGTTTATGAGATGTTCTTTCAGTTGTTTCCTGCTTAGTAGATGGCTCTTGAGTAGTAGATGTTTTATGAGTGGTTGGTTCGGCGGTAGTCCTTAATGTTGTTGATCTCGTTGTTTTGGGTTCATGCGTCGTCTTTTTGGTTGTAGTCTTCTTGGTCGTCGGTTCTGCTGTTGTCGGTTCGGCTGTTGTCTTATGGGTGGTTGTCTTTCCAGTGGTTGGTTTATGAGATGTTCTTTCAGTTGTTTCCTGCTTAGTAGATGGCTCTTGAGTAGTAGATGTTTTATGAGTGGTTGGTTCGGCGGTAGTCCTTAATGTTGTTGATCTCGTTGTTTTGGGTTCATGCGTCGTCTTTTTGGTTGTAGTCTTCTTGGTCGTCGGTTCTGCTGTTGTCGGTTCGGCTGTTGTCTTATGGGTGGTTGTCCTTCCAGTGGTTGGTTTATGAGATGTCCTTTCAGTTGTTTCCTGCTTAGTAGATGGCTCTTGAGTAGTAGATGTTTTATGAGTGGTTGGTTCGGCGGTAGTCCTTAATGTTGTTGATCTCGTTGTTTTGGGTTCATGCGTCGTCTTTTTGGTTGTAGTCTTCTTGGTCGTTGGTTCTACTGTTGTCTTATGGGTGGTTGTCTTTCGAGTGGTTGGCTCATGAGTTGTTCTCTCAGTTGTTTTCTTCGTAGTGGTTGGCTCTCTACTAGTCTTTGTAGTAGATGTTTTACGAGTGGTTGGTTCTGCGGTAGTCTTTGAAGTGGGTTTATGCGTCGTCTTTTTGGTTGTAGTCTTCTTGGTCGTCGGTTCTGCTGTTGTCGGTTCGGCTGTTGTCTTATGGGTGGTTGTCTTTCCAGTAGTTGGTTTATGAGATGTCCTTTCAGTTGTTTCCTGCTTAGTAGATGGCTCTTGAGTAGTAGATGTTTTATGAGTGGTTGGTTCGGCGGTAGTCCTTAATGTTGTTGATCTCGTTGTTTTGGGTTCATGCGTCGTCTTTTTGGTTGTAGTCTTCTTGGTCGTCGGTTCTGCTGTTGTCGGTTCGGCTGTTGTCTTATGGGTGGTTGTCCTTCCAGTGGTTGGTTTATGAGATGTCCTTTCAGTTGTTTCCTGCTTAGTAGATGGCTCTTGAGTGGTAGATGTTTTATGAGTTGTTGGTTCGGCGGTAGTCCTTAATGTTGTTGATTTCGTTCTTTTGGGTTCATGCGTCGTCTTTTTGGTTGTAGTCTTCTTGGTCGTTGGTTCTACTGTTGTCTTATGGGTGGTTGTCTTTCGAGTGGTTGGCTCATGAGTTGTTCTCTCAGTTGTTTCCTCCGTAGTGGTTGTCTCTCTACTAGTCTTTGTAGTAGATGTTTTACGAGTGGTTGGTTCTGCGGTAGTCTTTGAAGTGGGTTTGTGAGTCGTCTTTTTGGTTGTAGTCTTCTTGGTCGACGGTTCTGCTGTTGTCGGTTCGGCTGTTGTCTTTTGGGTGGTTGTCTTTCCAGTGGTTGGTTTATGAGATGTCCTTTCAGTTGTTTCCTGCTTAGTAGATGGCACTTGAGTAGTAGATGTTTTATGAGTGGTTGGTTCGGCGGTAGTCCTTAATGTTGTTGTTTTGGTTGTTTTGGGTTCATGCGTCGTCTTTTTGGTTGTAGTCTTCTTGGTCGTTGGTTCTACTGTTGTCTTATGGGTGGTTGTCTTTCGAGTGGTTGGCTCATGAGTTGTTCTCTCAGTTGTTTCCTCCGTAGTGGTTGTCTCTCTACTACTCTTTGTAGTAGATGTTTTACGAGTGGTTGGTTCTGCGGTAGTCTTTGAAGTGGGTTTGTGCGTCGTCTTTTTGGTTGTAGTATTCTTGGTCGTCGGTTCTGCTGTTGTCGGTTCGGCTGTTGTCTTATGGGTGGTTGTCCTTCCAGTGGTTGGTTTATGAGATGTCCTTTCAGTTGTTTCCTGCTTAGTAGATGGTTCTTGAGTAGTAGATGTTTTATGAGTGGTTGGTTCGGCGGTAGTCCTTAATGTTGTTGTTTTGGTTGTTTTGGGTTCATGCGTCGTCTTTTTGGTTGTAGTCTTCTTGGTCGTTGGTTCTACTGTTGTCTTATGGGTGGTTGTCTTTCGAGTGGTTGGCTCATGAGTTGTTCTCTCAGTTGTTTTCTTCGTAGTGGTTGGCTCTCTACTAGTCTTTGTAGTAGATGTTTTACGAGTGGTTGGTTCTGCGGTAGTCTTTGAAGTGGGTTTATGCGTCGTGTTTTGGGTTGTAGTCTTCTTGGTCGTCGGTTCTGCTGTTGTCTTATGGGTGGTTGTCCTTCCAGTGGTTGGTTTATGAGATGTCCTTTCAGTTGTTTCCTGCTTAGTAGATGGCTCTTGAGTAGTAGATGTTTTATGAGTGGTTGGTTCGGCGGTAGTCCTTAATGTTGTTGATCTCGTTGTTTTGGGTTCATGGGTCGTCTTTTTGGTTGTAGTCTTCTTGGTCGTTGGTTCTACTGTTGTGGTATGGGTGGTTGTCTTTCGAGTGGTTGGCTCATGAGTTGTTCTCTCAGTTGTTTTCTTCGTAGTGGTTGGCTCACTACTAGTCTTTGTAGTAGATGTTTTACGAGTGGTTGGTTCGGCGGTAGTCTTTGAAGTGGGTTCATGCGTCGTCTTTTTGGTTGTAGTCTTCTTGGTCGTTGGTTCTACTGTTGTCTTATGGGTGGTTGTCTTTCGAGTGGTTGGCTCTTGAGTTGTTCTCTCAGTTGTTTTCTTCGTAGTGGTTGGCTCTCTACTAGTCTTTGTAGTAGATGTTTTACGAGTGGTTGGTTCTGCGGTAGTCTTTGAAGTGGGTTTATGCGTCGTGTTTTGGGTTGTAGTCTTCTTGGTCGTCGGTTCTGCTGTTGTCTTATGGGTGGTTGTCCTTCCAGTGGTTGGTTTATGAGATGTCCTTTCAGTTGTTTCCTGCTTAGTAGATGGCTCTTGAGTAGTAGATGTTTTATGAGTGGTTGGTTCGGCGGTAGTCCTTAATGTTGTTGATCTCGTTGTTTTGGGTTTATGCGTCGTGTTTTGGGTTGTAGTCTTCTTGGTCGTTGGTTCTACTGTTGTGGTATGGGTGGTTGTCTTTCGAGTGGTTGGCTCATGAGTTGTTCTCTCAGTTGTTTTCTTCGTAGTGGTTGGCTCACTACTAGTCTTTGTAGTAGATGTTTTACGAGTGGTTGGTTCGGCGGTAGTCTTTGAAGTGGGTTCATGCGTCGTCTTTTTGGTTGTAGTCTTCTTGGTCGTCGGTTCTGCTGTTGTCGGTTCGGCTGTTGTCTTATGGGTGGTTGTCCTTCCAGTGGTTGGTTTATGAGATGTCCTTTCAGTTGTTTCCTGCTTAGTAGATGGCTCTTGAGTAGTAGATGTTTTATGAGTGGTTGGCTCGGCGGTAGTCCTTAATGTTGTTGATCTCGTTGTTTTGGGTTCATGGGTCGTCTTTTTGGTTGTAGTCTTCTTGGTCGTTGGTTCTACTGTTGTCTTATGGGTGGTTGTTTTTCGAGTGGTTGGCTCATGAGTTGTTCTCTCAGTTGTTTCCTCCGTAGTGGTTGGCTCTCTACTACTCTTTGTAGTAGATGTTTTACGAGTGGTTGGTTCTGCGGTAGTCTTTGAAGTGGGTTTATGCGTCGTCTTTTTGGTTGTAGTCTTCTTGGTCGTCGGTTCTGCTGTTGTCTTATGGGTGGTTGTCCTTCCAGTGGTTGGTTTATGAGATGTCCTTTCAGTTGTTTCCTGCTTAGTAGATGGCTCTTGAGTAGTAGATGTTTTATGAGTGGTTGGTTCGGCGGTAGTCCCTAATGTTGTTGATCTCGTTGTTTTGGGTTCATGGGTTGTCTTTTCTGTTGTAGTCTTCTTGGTCGTCGGTTCTGGTGTTGTCGGTTCGGCTGTTATCTTATGGGTGGTTGTCCTTCCAGTGGTTGGTTTATGAGATGTCCTTTCAGTTGTTTCCTGCTTAGTAGATGGCTCTTGAGTAGTAGATGTTTTATGAGTGGTTGGTTCGGCGGTAGTCCTTAATGTTGTTGATCTCGTTGTTTTGGGTTCATGGGTCGTCTTTTTTTTTGTTGTAGTCTTCTTGGTCGTTGGTTCTACTGTTGTCTTATGGGTGGTTGTTTTTCGAGTGGTTGGCCCATGAGTTGTTCTCTCAGTTGTTTCCTCCGTAGTGGTTGGCTCTCTACTAGTCTTTGTAGTAGATGTTTTACGAGTGGTTGGTTCTGCGGTAGTCTTTGAAGTGGGTTCATGCGTCGTCTTTTTGGTTGTAGTCTTCTTGGTCGTCGGTTCTGCTGTTGTCGGTTCGGCTGTTGTCTTATGGGTGGTTGTCTTTCCAGTGGTTGGTTTATGAGATGTCCTTTCAGTTGTTTCCTGCTTAGTAGATGGCTCTTGAGTAGTAGATGTTTTATAAGTGGTTGGTTCGGCGGTAGTCCTTAATGTTGTTGTTTTGGTTGTTTTGGGTTCATGCGTCGTCTTTTTGGTTGTAGTCTTCTTGGTCGTTGGTTCTACTGTTGTCTTATGGGTAGTTGTCTTTCGAGTGGTTGGCTCATGAGTTGTTCTCTCAGTTGTTTTCTTCGTAGTGGTTGGCTCTCTACTAGTCTTCGTAGTAGATGTTTTACGAGTGGTTGGTTCTGCGGTAGTCTTTGAAGTGGGTTTGTGCGTCGTCTTTTTGGTTGTACTCTTCTTGGTTGTCGGTTCTGCTGTTGTCGGTTCGGCTGTTGTCTTATGGGTGGTTGTCCTTCCAGTGGTTGGTTTATGAGATGTCCTTTCAGTTGTTTCCTGCTTAGTAGATGGCTCTTGAGTAGTAGATGTTTTATGAGTGGTTGGTTCGGCGGTAGTCCTTAATGTTGTTGTTTTGGTTGTTTTGGGTTCATGCGTCGTCTTTTTGGTTGTAGTCTTCTTGGTCGTTGGTTCTACTGTTGTCTTATGGGTGGTTGTCTTTCGAGTGGTTGGCTCATGAGTTGTTCTCTCAGTTGTTTTCTTCGTAGTGGTTGGCTCTCTACTAGTCTTTGTAGTAGATGTTTTACGAGTGGTTGGTTCTGCGGTAGTCTTTGAAGTGGGTTTATGCGTCGTCTTTTGGGTTGTAGTCTTCTTGGTCGTCGGTTCTGCTGTTGTCTTATGGGTGGTTGTCCTTCCAGTGGTTGGTTTATAAGATGTTCTATCAGTTGTTTCCTGCTTAGTAGATGGCTCTTGAGTAGTAGATGTTTTATGAGTGGTTGGTTCGGCGGTAGTCCTTAATGTTGTTGATCTCGTTGTTTTGGGTTCATGCGTCGTCTTTTTGGTTGTAGTCTTCTTGGTCGTCAGTTCTGCTGTTGTCGGTTCGGCTGTTGTCTTATGGGTGGTTGTCTTTCCAGTGGTTGGTTTATGAGATGTTCTTTCAGTTGTTTCCTGCTTAGTAGATGGCTCTTGAGTAGTAGATGTTTTATGAGTGGTTGGTTCGGCGGTAGTCCTTAATGTTGTTGATCTCGTTGTTTTGGGTTCATGCGTCGTCTTTTTGGTTGTAGTCTTCTTGGTCGTCGGTTCTGCTGTTGTCGGTTCGGCTGTTGTCTTATGGGTGGTTGTCCTTCCAGTGGTTGGTTTATGAGATGTCCTTTCAGTTGTTTCCTGCTTAGTAGATGGCTCTTGAGTAGTAGATGTTTTATGAGTGGTTGGTTCGGCGGTAGTCCTTAATGTTGTTGATTTCGTTGTTTTGGGTTCATGCGTCGTCTTTTTGGTTGTAGTCTTCTTGGTCGTTGGTTCTACTGTTGTCTTATGGGTGGTTGTCTTTCGAGTGGTTGGCTCATGAGTTGTTCTCTCAGTTGTTTTCTTCGTAGTGGTTGGCTCTCTACTAGTCTTTGTAGTAGATGTTTTACGAGTGGTTGGTTCTGCGGTAGTCTTTGAAGTGGCTTTATGCGTCGTCTTTTTGGTTGTAGTCTTCTTGGTCGTCGGTTCTGCTGTTGTCGGTTCGGCTGTTGTCTTATGAGTGGTTGTCTTTCCAGTAGTTGGTTTCCGAGATGTCCTTTCAGTTGTTTCCTGCTTAGTAGATGGCTCTTGAGTAGTAGATGTTTTATGAGTGGTTGGTTCGGCGGTAGTCCTTAATGTTGTTGATCTCGTTGTTTTGGGTTCATGCGTCGTCTTTTTGGTTGTAGTCTTCTTGGTCGTCGGTTCTGCTGTTGTCGGTTCGGCTGTTGTCTTATGGGTGGTTGTCCTTCCAGTGGTTGGTTTATGAGATGTCCTTTCAGTTGTTTCCTGCTTAGTAGATGGCTCTTGAGTGGTAGATGTTTTATGAGTTGTTGGTTCGGCGGTAGTCCTTAATGTTGTTGATTTCGTTCTTTTGGGTTCATGCGTCGTCTTTTTGGTTGTAGTCTTCTTGGTCGTTGGTTCTACTGTTGTCTTATGGGTGGTTGTCTTTCGAGTGGTTGGCTCATGAGTTGTTCTCTCAGTTGTTTCCTCCGTAGTGGTTGTCTCTCTACTAGTCTTTGTAGTAGATGTTTTACGAGTGGTTGGTTCTGCGGTAGTCTTTGAAGTGGGTTTGTGAGTCGTCTTTTTGGTTGTAGTCTTCTTGGTCGACGGTTCTGCTGTTGTCGGTTCGGCTGTTGTCTTATGGGTGGTTGTCTTTCCAGTGGTTGGTTTATGAGATGTCCTTTCAGTTGTTTCCTGCTTAGTAGATGGCACTTGAGTAGTAGATGTTTTATGAGTGGTTGGTTCGGCGGTAGTCCTTAATGTTGTTGTTTTGGTTGTTTTGGGTTCATGCGTCGTCTTTTTGGTTGTAGTCTTCTTGGTCGTTGGTTCTACTGTTGTCTTATGGGTGGTTGTCTTTCGAGTGGTTGGCTCATGAGTTGTTCTCTCAGTTGTTTCCTCCGTAGTGGTTGTCTCTCGACTACTCTTTGTAGTAGATGTTTTACGAGTGGTTGGTTCTGCGGTAGTCTTTGAAGTGGGTTTGTGCGTCGTCTTTTTGGTTGTAGTATTCTTGGTCGTCGGTTCTGCTGTTGTCGGTTCGGCTGTTGTCTTATGGGTGGTTGTCCTTCCAGTGGTTGGTTTATGAGATGTCCTTTCAGTTGTTTCCTGCTTAGTAGATGGCTCTTGAGTAGTAGATGTTTTATGAGTGGTTGGTTCGGCGGTAGTCCTTAATGTTGTTGTTTTGGTTGTTTTGGGTTCATGCGTCGTCTTTTTGGTTGTAGTCTTCTTGGTCGTTGGTTCTACTGTTGTCTTATGGGTGGTTGTCTTTCGAGTGGTTGGCTCATGAGTTGTTCTCTCAGTTGTTTTCTTCGTAGTGGTTGGCTCTCTACTAGTCTTTGTAGTAGATGTTTTACGAGTGGTTGGTTCTGCGGTAGTCTTTGAAGTGGGTTTATGCGTCGTGTTTTGGGTTGTAGTCTTCTTGGTCGTCGGTTCTGCTGTTGTCTTATGGGTGGTTGTCCTTCCAGTGGTTGGTTTATGAGATGTCCTTTCAGTTGTTTCCTGCTTAGTAGATGGCTCTTGAGTAGTAGATGTTTTATGAGTGGTTGGTTCAGCGGTAGTCCTTAATGTTGTTGATCTCGTTGTTTTGGGGTCATGCGTCGTCTTTTTGGTTGTAGTCTTCTTGGTCGTTGGTTCAACTGTTGTCGTATGGGTGGTTGTCTTTCGAGTGGTTGGCTCATGAGTTGTTCTCTCAGTTGCTTTCTTCGTAGTGGTTGGCTCACTACTAGTCTTTGTAGTAGATGTTTTACGAGTGGTTGGTTCGGCGGTAGTCTTTGAAGTGGGTTTATGCGTCGTCTTTTTGGTTGTAGTCTTCTTGGTCGTCGGTTCTGCTGTTGTCGGTTCGGCTGTTGTCTTATGGGTGGTTGTCCTTCCAGTGGTTGGTTTATAAGATGTCCTTTCAGTTGTTTCCTGCTTAGTAGATGGCTCTTGAGTAGTAGATGTTTTATGAGTGATTGGTTCTGCGGTAGTCTTTGAAGTGGGTTTATGCGTCGTCTTTTTGGTTGTAGTCTTCTTGGTCGTTGGTTCTGCAGATGTTGGCTCTGCTGTTGTCTTATGGGATGTCTTTTCAGTGGTTGGTTTCTTTGTTTTCGTTTCAGTAGTTGTATTTCGGGTTGTCGGCTCTGCTGTCGATTTAGTCGTGGTTGTCTTCAGTGTTGTTGTTTTCTTAGTGGATGTGACGGTATTTGAATTTGTGGTTTCCGTTGTCGAAGACTCAGTGGTCGAAGTATAGCCATCACCCGGACCAAGTGGACAGCCCGGAAAATAAGGATATAGCCAGCAGTAATCAGGGTATTCTGCAGCAGATTCTGTTGTTGATTCGTCCCCTAATTTAATTTCACTGCCATCCAACGCGGCATTGGCAGTTTGCCAAAGGGCCAGCCAAATTAAACAACTTAGAAAGACCTGCAATTTAGAAAAAGGTTGCTATGCGGTAACTAAAAGTATTTCCGACTTACCATTGCCACTATTCGAACAAGACTCTGGATTTTTGAGCCTTACTTGGTGCTTAAATAGGAAGCTAAGAAAATGGCATAGCAGTGAGCTGATAAGGTCGTCTGGGGTCGGAGTTCAACACAGCTCAGCAGGTAAGCGCAGGTCAATACTACAAAACATAGAGATAAGCTTCAAGAATGTTTATGCATTTGAAGTATACTGTTTTGTTTTCCTTTTTGTTCTCATGACATGACCAATAATGCGATACCCCGCATAAAATAAACTTGCACCCTCGTTTGACTAGCTGTGATTTATTACACATAAATATATGGATTCACATAAATGTTGAGCCTTAGATTATAGCAGAGTCCGAAGATACCGAAGCCAAGCATTCGATCTTATTTGGTACTGTGCTTGGTGTGTAGTGTGCAAGTCTCGGGTTAGTTTCTCTCTATAGATGGTGCCGAAATAAATATTGCTTATGTCTAGGTACAATAAGATAAATAGAACAGAAGTTTTCCAGGCCCTAAATGCAATGCGACAACAGAATCTATAGCTGATGGTGTCCTGATGATTGCAAAGTGCCCGTATCCCCACCATGTTACCAGGTCCAGATCTGGTTCCAATTATTTTCTCATAATCAAGACCTAATTGTTAGTGTGCGTGTAGTAGAGAACCGTATTGCCTGGTAGCTGCCAGTGGGAGGCCTTCAGCTCGATGAGTTGGAGGAGAGTGCGCCGAATGGAAGCCGCAGATTCGCCGGCATTCAAAAAGGCATCTCGAACCAGACCCATGAGTAACTCCAGTTGCTGTGGCAGTTGCTGCTCCATGTCCTGCCCAATACAGGTCAGTACATAGAACAGGCACTCAATCTGAAATTTATTATTGTATATTACAATTTAACCAACAATTTCATCACAAACTTACCTCTGAGAGTGACCTAATGGGTGGACGCACGCAATCCTCGCAGCATTTGGACAGCAGACTAAGCAGCACCAGTGGTGGAGGAGTGCCCTCGTGGTGGGTGCGCAACTGGAGCTGCCGACGTTTGAGTTGACAAAACATCTCCGTGAGGAACGCCATAAAGGCGGTGAATCGAACCCGTGATGGCGACTTCATGCCCTGTATGGCAAACAGCAGCTGGGTACGGGATAACCGATTCTATAAGATCAAGTGAGCATGGAAATTAATGCTTAATCCTCCTACCTTCTCACGCTCCTGGTACCACTGACGGCATGTGTTGAGCAGCGCCTCGAGGAACGTTTCCTTCTGCTCCCGGGCGATGATGTTCAGGCACAGCCGTGATATTGGCAGGGCGAAGCGGCGACTCTCCACCGCACGTTTGATGAACTGCGATGTCAGTTCCATAAGACAGCGTGAGTTCAGCTTATTGGGATCCTCCAGGGCCGTGTCAATAAGCGCCTGGATCTCTGGGGTGAACTGTCCTATGTCGGCAACCTCGTTGCCCAAACCGAGTCCCAATCCGGCCATTCCCCGAGTTAGGGCATCCGCCGACGACAGCGATTTGGAGCGTTGCAGTGCATTTCCATTCATGTACGGATCTACTCCATTAATGTTCGCCTGGTAAGGCTGAGCATAGTTGTTGTTTTGCTGACCAAACTGATTATGGGAAGCCACTTTGTGACCTCGCGGCTCAGGTGCAAACTTTACACGATTTGTTGTCTGGAAAATAAGAGTTCATTTATTGAAATCTTTCTTTAAGCAAAATTTTTAAACTAGAGCTTACGTGTAGTATATTTCCACTGGAGGGCGAGTTCATGAGCGGCAGCTGGCCGCTGAGGGCACTGGTATTGACTGGATACGTCACCAAGATCGAGCGATGGTTGGTCTTCAAGCCCGGCATGTTGCCAAGGGAGAGTCCAGCCTGGCGGCGATTCACGTTTCCGTACTGACCCACAACCGGTGCAGCTGCGAATCCGGGTCCATTGGTGGGCGGGAAGATCAGCGACGAACTGGAAGAATGTTGTAGACTGTAGTTTAGCTCTGCAAGGAGACGGGAAGAGGGGTAAACAATGGCATTAAATGACTTTGCATTACCGATTGCTGAGTGCCTCGGCCGGTGCCCCGGAGCTGGTTGTCATTGTGAACTCCTGGGCATTGACGTTCAGCTTGTTGGCGACACCACCGATAGCACCATTCGAACCATCACCACCGACACCACCGGCTGGAGCAGCCAGCTCTCCGCGCACATCTGAGACAGAGTCAAGTGGGGATTTTGGGTGGGGATGAGGGTCGGTATACCCAAGAGTGTATGTGATGATGTGGGGGTAGGACAACATTGTGTGGAGGGACGGAATATACAGGGTATGAGACAGAGATATGAAAAGAATCAAAAGAAAAATGTGGTCTCAGTAAGTAAGAATTGGAACTGATAGGCTTGCAGCAAAAAATAGAGCATCTTAAGCTGGGCTGGCTGAGAGTGTATAACTAAGATAGGATTGAACTTGAGCTATTCCTACTGTTATTCTATCATATGCCACATACACTAGCATTTTGAGAAATATGTTGAAATAACGGAAGTAATCCTTATACAATATCATTATAATACATATCGTTATATTCGTATGTTCATGTTAATGGAAATGTAGTACCTTTCACGTCTAAATTCATATATTATATGTACACTTGATGTGTTTGTTTTTTTAAAACCACCACACAATTAATAACGATTTAATATCCCCGAAATATACAAGTCCTGTTTTATATTGAGTTCTATAACTTCTATAGCACCGAGCACGCCGCCAAGCACCCAAGCGAAAAAGAGAGTTTATAACGAATGGCTAAAACAACTCACTGGGAGGTCTGTAGATATCCATGGCTGGTTTGCCTCTCATCTGTCCCGACTGATTGCCAGGTACGTTGAAAGCCAGACTTCGGCGTTTGTTGATATTCTGAAACCACAAACAATAATATAAATATGGCTACTTGTTGACATCGATATGGCATACCCACCTGCTGATTCGAGGTGCGCACAAAGCTGCGTTCGCGGGAGATAACGCCGGGCTGAAATTCCGGTGACTTGCGCACCTTCCGCGGATCATTCTGTTGGCCATTCAGGCTGACCTGGGCCAGTTCCACTTTTTCGGCCATCCTGCGATTTTCGAGTAGTGCTTCTGCTCTATGTGGGTAAACTTAATTGAAGATGAAAGCCTAATCTTTGGTAGATTATCCTCCGGTTAATCGGTTCACAACTGGGATTCCGTCGAATAAACGTCTAAATGTGTGGCTTCAGTATTTGAGTAAATTTGTACATATCACAATAGTTGGTTTCCTTTCCTCCTTTGTCGAGTTGAGTTCTCTTCTTAATACGATGTGAGGGCTATCTTCCCCTTTTGCAGATTCAGATTGCTGGGTCTGAAATCCAATTAATATTTAATCGCGACAATCCAAAGCCTTAGCCCTGAGCCCTGAGCCAAACCCGTAACATGTTCACCTACTCATATATCAAGTAAAGATACACAAAAACTGTTTACCCCAGATGCGAGAGGGAGGCGCAAACTACTTGATCTCTGCGAGCAACCGGCTTTATGGCCGAGCGTAGGAGTTGCATCTGGTTTGGGGCCTCGGGCTAGAGCACTTCGTCTCCGAACGTGACATCAGCCCCCGAGTAATTCTTATTCTGCGGCCCACAAGGAGTCCGGAGTGAGTCTCCGCGAAAGATACATACATCATGGTACAGTCAGACCTCTAAGACTGTGCACTGCCACTTTGAAATCGTATAACAAAATGATCTTTCACTCTTTACTTACGGGGGGACTCACTTCTATCAATAAAACTATGAACTTGTCAAGAAGTGGTTATAAACGAACCTAATGTTGCTTAGCGAATCCTACATAGGCTAGTTGCCCTGTGAGTGACTACTATCAAAGCAATGTGAACTTGCCGCGTTAATTGCTCGACAGTCTATTCCCAGATTGGCAAACAGAATGCTCGGAATAAGCTGGGCTGGTATTATGAATCAGCGGCGGATGGACGGATACTCACCTTTTAGTGCAAAAATGTTTCTTCCAAATTGTTTCGTTGTTGCTGCGACTGCTGCTGCTTGAGCTTTTGTTTATCTCAGTCTATAGAGTATATAGATGGGTTGATTTGTGCGTTGTTGCTATTCGTCGATTCGATTGTTGCTTAGTGCCGCAGCTTAGTTGTTCGTATAAAGATATTTATCTACTTCGTAGATACGCTCTTTCGTGTCTCGTTTAATCATGCTTGGCATGCGCCAAGTCAAGCCGTAAACAGTGTCAGAAATAATTAATATTTCGAAGCGTCCCTCCACGCCCAAATAGATAGTTATGGATTGCGGGCTTCCAGACACAGATACAGATACAGCGGCAAATGCAAAGGCACCGATACGCATACGCACTCACACAAACGCACTGTGATCACAATTGATTGTAGTGCCTATTGTTGTTGCTCTGTTGCTGTGGCTGCTGTGCGGGTGCAAGCGAGAGGGGGAGATGAGTGATATGAGCGGGTGGCTCGTTAAGTATACGCACCGTTGGTATCGTCTATTTTCGGTTTGTCGCTTTGTGCTGCTTGTTCTCGGCTCGTTGTCTGCTCGTCAATTATTACGATTCCGTTTTGGTTTTGGTTTTTTTGTTTTTGTTCGCGTTGTTGTGTTCGTTCGTTGGTTTTTCTTTTTGTGTAATTTTTCTCTCATTTAATGCAGATCGCTCGCTATATATGTACATATATATATTATAGTTATTGTTCGGATTACTCACACTTGCACATACGATCGGTCACTACACGCATACCAGTGCGTCCAAAATGAGGGGGATTATTAATTGTTATTTATATGTTTCTATACTACTGTTCATGTTTAGCCTGCACGCGCTGTTTGTTTTCACCCGACTTGTGCGCCGTATTCTTTGGCAATTGCCAAAAACTGCTCACATGTGCCGCCGCATCTATATTTATAGTATATGACAGCGCTGCGAGTGATGACTGTATCGCAGCACTGTGTAGATACATCTATAAACCTATATGCAGTTGGCGTTTCTTCCGTTTCCGCTGGTCAAAAACAATAATATCAGCGGGCTGGCAGCAAGATACAAAAAAAACAAAACGACTATTTCATATTATTGGCCCGATTTATTTAGCGTTCTAGTCGCCGCCGCGGCAATATGATTTCCGCTCGCAAACAGTTTGTCTATTTTTAAATAGAATTCAAGAAAGTATTCGGGTAGGAAACGTATGTACTTATGCATGAATCACATAATCCCGATTCGTAAAACCGAAATATAAAGGATCGGATATACAAGGGGATTTAAACACATTTAACTATGATACTATGGGGGTTTTGGTGTTACTTTAGGTTTCCATAGGTTCGTTGCTGTCGATCGAGACACTATATCTGCGGGGTATATCTATTTATCGATGTACGCCGTATTATGTAGGCATGTATGTATATTCGCACGTATGTATGTATGGATGTGAGTAACGCTGCTGGCTGCTACACTGGGCGCAGGCTTTAACTTAAAAATTAAATCATCGGCGCGAGCGATCAGTTGAAGACTAAAGACTTGATGTATCGCCGCGCCAGCTGAAAGCTCTTCAAAACAGTTTGGCTCTCTGGAAAGCGATTCTCCGAGTCTCTTTGCACCACACAACCGAAAGAATCTCGTGGGAAAATGCGAGAGCGATCCGTTGAGGGTTGTCGAGCTGCTCGAACAGCACAGCAATATGGAAATAAATGCACATGTTGATCGCATTCGTACACAAATGTTCTTTATCCTTATAACAAGAGTTTCAATTCGATACATAAACGCTTACAGAAAGGAAAACTATTCAAGATGACAAATCAATAAAACAAGAATATAAACTTGTCTTGGCCATGGTTTATCGTGGAAATGTTGTTGTTACTAGTGAAGAACAGTTGTCGTCTTGACGGTGAAAAATTGCTAACTCGATTTATGATCCACTTTTGTCTAACCTTACGCCAGATCTCACGTTCCTTGCAAACAAGTTTAAAATATATAAATACAATATTGATCGGTATAAAATTATTCAAAAGATGTTAACACGATTTGACAGCAGTAGGACGAATAGACCAAGTTGATCCAATGCTGGCGCAGAATAAATATAGAGGTGGGGACAAGAACGAGAATGTCGACAACGAGGATGCCTATTTGGCGGGTGAGGCTATGGAGTTGTTTAGTGAATTGTTTAGCTGCTCCTCCTGATCCTTATCCAAACCAAGCGCTGTGGTCAACAGCTTGACCACACATCGCTGCTCGTGCACCTCGCCCTTCTCGTTGGAAGTGATGTCCTTTTCTAGTTTTAGCTTCTCTTCGGCGGCCATCAGGATGCCCTCCTCGATGGTACTCTCGGAAATGAGACGGTAAATGGTCACCGGACGCTGCTGTCCCATGCGGTGACACCGATCCTCGGCCTGTTTATCGTTGTACGGGTTGAAGTCGATATCGTGAATGACACAGGTGTCGGCAGCCGTCAAGTTGATGCCAACGCCACCGGCTTTGGTGGAGAGTAGGAATACAAAGATGTTATCGTCCCCATTAAAGTCGGTGATCAAGTCCTGGCGGACATTTACGGCGGTCGAACCGTCCAGGCGACAGAAACCAAACTTTCGTATTCGCAGATACTCCTCCACAATGTCCAGCATCATGGTGAACTGACTGAAAAGCAGCACACGGTGTCCTTCTTCCTTTAGTTTAGGAAGCAACGTATCCAGGTACCGGAATTTTCCAGAATCGCAGATCAAATTATCGGGTATCTTCACGTCGTAAAACTCCTAAAAAGACACAGAAACTTAGCAATTCGCTTTGGGATGCATATCTGATAGTCGCTTACATGCTTGTTCATCATCTGATAGACCTGAAAGTCAGACATGACTGCTAGCTCTTCAAATATGTATTGCTCATTGGTCTTTTTGAAAGAACTGGCATTTGCCAAGCGCTTAGAGAATCCACGCAGGTTAGCGTCGGTGAAGTAATGACGCATCAGCAACGGATGGTTTGCAATGCGGCGCATCTCCATCATGATCGCTATGCCGGCCCTTTCGCTGCTGCTGCACACCTCGCCCTTGTTGTTGGAATAATAATCGACCAGCTCGTGATAGTAATGTTTTTGCTGACTGCTCATCGGCACTTTTTCCTAAAAACAAATACCGATTTAAAGGTTGTATAATATTGATATTCGCCTGTCGTACTTACCACCAGGCTTAGCTTCTTGGGCAGGTTCTTGAGGACATCTTTCTTGAGGCGTCTGAGCACAAATGGCTTCATGATCCGCTTTGCTCTCTGTATTTGTGTTTCCTGGAACTGTGACACCTCGTCCTGATCTCCATCGCTTTTTCCCTTCTGCAAAGCATATGATAATATATCTTGTTTTATTTTAGAAAATGTTGGTTTTCACCTTAACAAACAACGACTTTATGTCCTCGATGCTCTTGGCGAAAAATTTGGGCATCACGAAGCAGAGCAAAGAGATTAACTCCAGCAGATTGTTCTGCAGCGGAGTTCCAGTGAGCAGGATTCGCATCCTAGCATTTATGGTTATAAGGTTAGCATAGCGTTGCGTGGTCATGTTCTTCAGCATATGTGCTTCATCAAAAATTACGTAGTCTAACTTGCAAACCCGGAACATTTTCCTCTCCTCCGGCGTGGATCCAACAATGTGATAACTGTCAATGTAGTTCATAGTTATAGTTTAGATTCTTGTATGCCTTAATGGTTAGTTACGTGGTGAGAAGAACATCAAAGCCAGTAAATCCATCCTTGGCAAAGCGCCCTCGCATTCTCCTCCGCTCGTCCTGCGAGCCATGGTACTTTTCCACCACCAGTTCGGGACACCAGCGGCTTATCTCCGCTTCCCAATTGTCCAGCGTGGACGAGGGAACAACAATTAAATGTGCAGCCTGGCTGAGACCATTCTCCTTAAGATATGCCAGAAATGCAATAACCTGAATTGTCTTGCCCAGACCCATTTCATCTGCCAATATGCCATTCATTTCTTGTTTGTGCATTACGGTGAGCCAGTTAAGGCCAATTATCTGATAATCAGCCAACTGTAGACTGCAAGAGAAAGGAAAATAGAAACATAAATGAGACAGTTTGCTGGTTATGGCTTACCCGCTGCTAAGAAGCTTAGGCTGCTCCACAATGCCAGCACCATTGGAAATCGCCTTCTCCAGACGCGACACCATGTTGTTGCATTTGCTTAGAATGGTGGCCACCGTGTTCTGTTTGTTAATCAGCTCTTGAGCGTAATTCAGAAGATCACCTGACATTCTGATGCTCTCCAGCTTTTTACGCAAATCAGCCCAATCACTAAATGGTCGCACATCAATGATGGCTAATGCCTTTTTCTCGGACAGCGTTTTAACAGACTGCAATTCAATTAGCGAAGCGTCGTTCATAAACTGGAAAACTTTTTTGCGTTGCCCTGTCATCTTGGTGGACATCTCGCTATCGCTATCATCACTGTCGTACACCTGGTCCTTGGACTGCTTCACATCATCATCGTCCGAATGGTCGTTATCCGAGAAATTGCCTTGTGAAGTTCCACTGGTCCCGTTTGAGCTGGGTTTTAGCTTGGGCTTCCCCAGTGGCCCATTCTGGCCCTTGGGCTTGCAGTTTTCTCTTAGGTAGCGCACGGAGGCGGCCACATCCCAATTAGTGCGGGAAAGGGACTCCTGGATGGCCTACGAAACACAAGATTAAAATTGATTTCAATTAAAATAGAAAATTATTGCATTAAAAAAATAGTCATTTGAAGGTATAATAAGAGCTAAAGATTTCTAATGTAAACTTGTAGTAAAACAAATTATTTAATTAATGCCAGGAGGAGTATTTGAAAATATTTAAAGGCAGACCATAAAAAGTGGGAACAGTACGCGAGGGTTATTGCTGTTCCCACTCCCGTCAGCGACGCCCCTGGTAAACGACAGCTGTTCGCAACGCCGGCCCCGAACCGAATCGCCATGTTCCCCGAACACAGATGCAGAGACGCACGCTTCCCCGCGAATCCCCCTGGTTTACCTTGCTGGGATTTCGGTCGGAAACCTACCATTGTGTCGAAGTGGGGCGAAATCTTGGCGGCCGCCATGTAGCGTTCCTCCTTTTCCTTGACAGTCAGCTCCAGTTTGGTCTTCTTGGGCGTCTGGGAGTCGTTGCCATCGCTGTCACTGTCGGCCATTACCTGGATGCGCTTCTTGCCGGGCACACGCTCTGAAATCAGGCAGTTAGTCACCGTGTCGTACCACTCGGAATTTGAGCTCAGCAAATACCAGTTTTCGCAGGACCCGCGACGGCAGAGGAAGCACTCTTGTTGATGCGGAACTGACGCAGGTCGCTGAGGCTCGACTTGGAGGGCGAGGACGCTGAGGCCGACGCGGATGCGGCCACTGGGCTGTCCGACATCGTGGGACAAGGCGAAACGCTTCCTGGCAATCTGTCAATCAGTCCTTATTCACGAATTTTGTTTGCAACTCCTACAATCTTGAGGTGGTATTTGTGAATATTCGCATGCTAGTGCGGCCGTTCGATTTTCCCGATAAAACCTATTTCTATTTGTTCAATGAAATGCAGCCACACTGTGCCGCCCATTTAAATATTAGCTAAAAGATTATTATACTTTTAAATTTATTTTTATCGAATTGTGATTAAATATCTAAATATTTAATATTGAATACGATGTTGTCAACCTAACCATAGGTAATTTTAAAAGTCGCCTACCTTTTTTAATTTTATTAAAAACAAAAGGAACTTTACAAAAATAATACTAATCTGGCGGGAAATTAGTAAAGGAGTTGCCAGATGTTATGAATTTACCGCAAGCCTGGCTATCGGTCGACAATCGAAACATTGGGACGCGTTGCAACCCTTGCTTTTTTTCGCTTGCTCTTGTAGGTTAATTGAATACACTTTTATTGCAAATAAACCGCTTGCCGAGCCGAGGGCGAACCGAGAAACTGGCAAACATGGCTGGCGGCAACACCCCGCGTGTGATCCAGGTGACCAACATAGCGCCGCAGGCCACCAAGGACCAGATGCAGACGCTGTTCGGGAACATTGGCAAGATAGAGGAGATCCGCCTGTACCCGACAATCCGTGATGTCTCCTGTCCGGTGCAGTCGCGCATCTGCTATGTGAAATATACGGAGACGACCAGTGTGCCGGTGGCCCAGCACCTGACCAACACGGTCTTCATCGATCGCGCTCTGATCGTCATCCCCGTCCTGGCCATTCCCGAGGAGTACCGGGCGCTGGAGATGCTCAAGAATGGCACCATAGTGCCGGGGCTGCAGAAGCCGGACTCCAAGCTACCGCCCGAAGTCATAAATCGCATCGAAGGACAGCTGCCCCAGCAGGTGATCAAGACGTACGACCCCAAGTTGGTGGAGTTCAATCTGCCGGAGTACCCGGCCTTACCTTCGTTCTACGATGCGCGCAAAATCGAGGAGATCCGGCGCACCATTATCGTGTGCGATGTTAAGAACGAGTGGCGCCTAGACGATCTGATGGACTGCTTCCAGCGCGCCGGGGAGGTAAAGTACGCCCGATGGGCCGAGAAGGATAACAAGACGTACTGCATGATCGAGTTCTGCGAACAAACCAGCATTATTCACGCTCTGCGCATGCAGGGCCAGGAGTTCAAGGGTGGCCATCTGAGCGTCTACCACTCCACGTACTCCATTACCAAGCCGGAGGCCAAATCGAATGAGGCGGCGCAGGCTGAGATTGAGGAGGCCATGACCATTGTGAAGGAGGCGCAGAGTATGATCTCAGCGGCCATTGACCCGGTGATTGGAATGCTCGCCAAGGACAAGCGCCGTAGGTCTAGATCACGGTCCCGTTCCCGGGAACGTCGCACCAGTCGCTCCCGCTCGCATCGTTCCACATCTAGGCGCCGTTCCAGACGTTCCGGCTCAAGGGAGCGACGCAGTGTATCCCGTTCACGCCGCTCTCGCTCGCGGGGCAAGCACTCGTCTCGTTCTCGCAGCAAGCGCTCAAGGTCCCGACACCGTCGCAGCTCCTCGCGTTCCAGGAGATCACGGTCCCGCGGCGGCAAGCACTCTCGCTCCTCAAGGTCGCGTGGCAAGCGCTCCAGGTCCCGTCATCGCCGCAGCACCTCACGCTCACGAAGCTCTCGTTCACATGGCGCCGGTGGAGGAGGCAGTGGTAACGGAAAGCGTTCCCGATCCCGCGAGCGCAGCAAGAAGTCACACCGCAGCGAGAAGCGCTCTTCGCGTTCTCCCCGATCTAGAAGCAAGCGCAGCTCTCTCTCGCCACCGCCAGCGACCAGCAGTAAGTCACGCTCCAGTCACAGCAAGGACCCGGTCGTCGTCTCCTCCAAGTCATCCCGGCGGCGCGACCGCTCTCGCACTCCCGAAACTCGCAAACTCAAATCCATCTCTGAGGACACTGAGGTTAAGAGCTCACGCTCAAGCGCCGATTCAAAGTCACGCAAGTCGGTTAGCGTCGAGAAGTCGGACAACATGGACATCTCCAACTCGCCGTAGACATAGAGAGATTGCATACTACTTTATAATAAATACAGAACTTAAGCAACCCCGTCTCCAGTACAACCCGACACCCAATGTCCTCAATGAGATTTCAATTTCACTCAACTCTGTCCTAGTTTCCAAGCATAAAGTCTAATTAAAACTGAAGCATTTTCTTTCTTAAGGGAAAAACGTAGTGTATACAAATATCCTTAAGGCCACGATATCAGGAACATCGCAATTATCTAATGCTGCCTGAAGATCTTTTAAGTTTTTGCTAAGTACGGATTGTTTATTTAAATATGGAAACTATAACAATCTTAATGTCTTACTAGGAAAATCGGTACAAATCCAAGTTTAATTAATAAATAACTTTGTAATGACGTAATATATACTTTACAATCCAAAGACCGACTTCATAACTTTGTATGCTCAACATTTTGTAAAGAGTACTCAAGTATGCTTATTTGCTTTGATAAAGATACATTAAGCACAAATTAAAATTAAAGTCTTGTATGTGAAAACTAGAGAGATTGATTTTCATCAAATATCGAAATTCACCGATGGTGACTAATGGGAAGCAACGAGCTACGCATGTTTTCGCTCAGTGTATTATACAGCTGTAATCGGTGGGCTTGTCTCACTTTGTTTGCCAGAGAGCCGGGAAAAGCTTTTCGAGCTTTCATCCAATAATATGTCGGCAATGGCGGCGAGTCGCGACCAGAAGTGGAAAGTTATTGCAGTGCGATAGTCGCTTTTACTTGTATTGAGTTATTTGTTGTTTGATTTAAGAGTGAAGCACTTACAAAATGTCTGCCGCAACCAAAGGTAACTATGTGCATCCTTTAGGATATCCCTATGCTTTAGAGGTCCAGGATAAGAGGTGATCTCGCCTAAGAGATCTGTACTTTGGACTCGTTGATGTCTTATCTGATGCTATGCCCCCCGCGCGTCCAGCCGGTTGCACTTTGGACCTGTTGAATCGAAAACAAAAATCCGTTTTCGTTAGTGCTAAATTTGTGCTATCAGTATGCCTACGCACATTATATATGTTCTACATATGTTCGTATGTATCTTCTCCTTTGTTAGGTATCTATATTGTGGCTGCCAAGCGAACGGCCTTTGGAACCTTCGGTGGATCCTTGAAGGGCATCAACCAGACCCAGTTGCAGACCACTGCGGCCAAGGCTGCTCTGGATGCTGCCGGTCTTAAGGGTGAGCAGGTGGACACCGTCATCGTGGGAAATGTGATTGCGGTAAGTTGGATTAAAGATGAAAGATCCTTTAGCAGGAAAACCTAAGGCGTCGGAATAAAACAAAGATGAGTTCATAAACTAAATAAAATATGTAGATGTGATGATCTTGAATATCTGGTTATGTAAATAAAATAACTTGATAGAAAATGGTTAATTATTGTTTAATAGTAACTCATGAGGTTAAGAAAACCAAACTACATGCATACCGATTTGTATTTATTGTTTTGTTGCAACTTGTTAAGGATAAAAATCTCTTTCTCTTCCTCCTTGCAGTCCTCCTCCACGGATGGTATCTATGTGCCCCGTCATGTGGGTCTCAACTGCGGTGTGCCCATCGAGAAGCCCGCCCTTGGAATCAACCGGCTTTGCGGTTCCGGCTTCCAGTCGATCGTCAACGGAGCCCAGGACATCCTGGTTGGTGGTGCCAAGGTGGCTCTTACCGGCGGTGTGGAGAACATGTCCCAGAGCCCATTCATTGCGCGTAACATCAGATTCGGTACCACCTTGGGTGCCAACTACAATCTGGAGGATGCTTTGTGGGCTGGCCTCACCGATACCTACTGCAAGCTGCCCATGGCTCTGACCGCTGAGAACCTGGCCGACCAGTACAAGATTAGCAGGGAGCGTGTGGATGAGTTCTCTCTGCTCTCACAGAAGAACTGGGAGAAGGGCCAGAAGGAGGGAGCGTTCAATGCCGAGATCACACCCATCAAACTGAAGGTCAAGGGAAAGGAAGTGGACTTTGTGGTGGACGAGCATCCTCGTCCCAAGACCACCATCGAGGGTCTGAACAAGTTGCCTTCGCTGTTCAAGAAGAACGGCGTTGTGACGGCTGGAACAGCATCCGGAATCTGTGATGGTGCCTCCGCAGTGATCGTGGCTTCGGAGGAGGCGCTTAAGGAGTACAACCTGAAGCCCCTGGCCCGTCTTGTGGCCTTCTCCTTTGTCGGAGTCAAGCCTGAGATCATGGGCATTGGCCCAGTACCCGCCATCCAGAACGTCCTCAAGGTTTCCGGCAAGAAGCTGGAGGATATTGACCTGATTGAGATCAACGAAGCCTTCGCTGCCCAGACATTGGCTTGTGCCGATGCCCTGAAACTGGATCCCTCCAAGCTGAATGTGAATGGAGGCGCCATTGCCTTGGGCCATCCTCTGGGAGCCAGTGGCTCTCGCATCACTGGTCATCTTGTGCATGAGTTGCAGTAAGTTTCCGAAACCTTTTACAACCTGTCATAAATTTATGTATATTTTTTTGCCTTTTTCCAGGCGCAAAAATCTGAAGTACGGCATTGGATCCGCCTGCATTGGTGGTGGTCAGGGCATCGCCCTTCTTCTCGAGGCTGTTTAATCTTACAGCTTACTGTAATAGTTGCCCTGCATTTACACTTAAATTAGTGCTGAAAATTCCGTTTTAAAACTACCCGATAGCAATAAAGAAATTATTTTAACTTTACAATTTATTAAATCATCAGCGAATGGAAGTTGATCAGCTTTCTACAAGAAAGACAAGTTGGTGTTTATACTATAAAATTTCTATGCTCGCACTGCTGGAAACGCCAATAGGACGGGGGTTGGCGGATGAAGGACCAGCCCGGTGTACCAGGAAATCTCTTGAAGGGCCTTACATTACGAGTACATGAACATGGGATGACATGGCGGTACCTTCGCTCAGTTCGTCTGGGTGCTGGTGGAGAAGAGCGCCAGGGCGCCGCTGGCGATGCCCACAGAAAAGATGTAGTTGATAAACGGCGTCGAGTTCTTCAGGATGAAGAAGCTGATGAAAATAATAACGGCCAGGTAGATGGCGTTGTTGTAGAAGATGGAGAAGGTGGTGGCCTCGTAGTCGGCCACCTCGTTCTTCTTCCACAGGATGCGCTCGTCCTTTTCCTTGCGGGTGACCTTCTTGTCATCGCCCACCTGACGGTTGACCTCGCGGGTCACAGCCTCCTCCCGCCTTCCAGCGATCTTGTGCTTCAGCTGGAACTTGATGTTCTTGTAGGCGGTGGCCATCAGATAGGTGCTGGCGGCCGTCACCAGGACGAACAGGATGGAGCTTGGCCACAGGTCCATGTTGTGGATGCGCCAGAAGAGCCCTGCAAGGAGCACCCCACATTCATTCACAAAGTGTCCCAAAACATACAACGTGTCACTTTACTCACAGATTGGAACGGCCGACACGATAAAGGCATTGCCGTAGAACAGCGCCGACGACTTGGTGCTCACATTGCGGCTGAAATCCTGCAGCAGCAGCTCCTCTTCCTTAGTGAAGCCAGAGGACTGCACTTTCTGTTGTTTGCCGGATCCCATTTTCGGTTGGATTTTCGTAGAGAAAGTAGCGAAGAGTGCGGTAAAGTGTACACGAATGCAAACGCAAGTCGGCTCGGACGAATTGTGACGTGTAAACGTCAGAAACCAGGGTTGCAAGCTGCAGTGCGGCTGTCAGTGACAGTCGATTGGCTATGACAGCGCTGTCGTCTATCGATATCTACGGGCGGTTGAGATTTGTGGCGGTTATGAGTATTTATTTGAATTTAATATGACGAAAGGATCACTATTAGAATTTGTATAATAAAATAATAAGGCTGAGATGCTTCACATTTTCTTCATTAAATGTTTATACCACCACTTTTTTTTTTTGACAACTATGAGTTTTCATTAGAATTGAACATGGAATTCATTAAATCGGTTCCATACGTTCTTATGTATTATTAAAAGTAACTTGATAGTTCATATTATGCCATTGGGTGTATTACAGTACCTTACTAATAGTACAGATATTCGAAGAAGAGTATAAATTATTCGTGGTAAGATGTTTGTTCAATTCGATCCCCCAACTACGCCACTGACTACTCGACTATCGATAGCGCAACAGGTTCTTCGGCAGCTGAGTTTATTTGTTAAAACTGCACCGCTTAATAATATTCATAGGTAAATAAAAAACTGAATAAGTTTTGAAAGTTTATTTTGTTGTACTTAAAATGAATCTGGATTTAAAATTGAGCTGAGAAAGGAGATTAGGCACATAAAAAAATTGAAACCGGCATCCGTCCAAAGGTCACTCTCAGTTGTTTACGTCTTTCGTGCTTGCAGATCAAAATGATGCGATCGAAAGTCCTGAGCTTGGTGGCCCGTGCTGGCTCCAACCGTTTGATGTCCACTGCCACCAAGTTGACCACTGTGGAGGTCAACGAAAAGACCGGCATCGCCACCCTCACGATGAACCGGCCACCCGTAAATGGTCTTAACTTGGAACTGCTGCAGGACCTGAAGAGCTCCATTGATGAGATCGAGGGCAATAAAAGTCGCGGACTCATTTTGACTTCGGTACGAAAGATAATAAATCATTGAACTATAATATATTAAATACATATTTCACCCGTAGTCTAGCTCCACAATATTCTCAGCTGGTTTGGATATTCTGGAGATGTACAAGCCGGATAAAGACAGGATTCGCGCGTTCTGGACGCAACTGCAGGAGACTTGGCTGGCTCTCTACGGCAGTAGTGTTCCCACAGCAGCGGCCATCAACGTGAGTTCCTTGCAAGTGTCCTGGAATCATTCAGTAAAAGCTTTGCTCCGTATCCGTAGGGACACTCCCCCGCCGGTGGATGCTTGCTAGCCACTTCCTGCGAGTATCGGGTCATGGTGCCAAACTTTACCATCGGCCTGAACGAAACACAACTGGGTATTGTTGCGCCCAAGTGGTTCATGGCCTCTTTCCTGAGCGTCTTGCCACAAAGGGAGGCGGAACGCGCCCTCAACCAGGGTCGCATGTTCACCACGGAGGAGGCCCTGAAGGTGGGTCTCATCGATGAGACTGCCAACAGCAAGGAGGAGGCAATTGAAAAGTGCGTCGCTTTCATTGGCACCTTTGCTAAGGTCAATCCGCTGGCCAGGTCACTGACCAAGCAGCAATTCCGAGCTGCCGATCTACAGCAACTGCAGAACGAACGAAAGCAAGATCTTGAGAAATTCCTGTTCTTTGTCAACCAGCCAGCGGTACAGAAGGGTCTGGGCATTTATCTCGAGGGTCTGAAGAAGAAGGCCAAGAAGCAATAGGCCAATGATTATAAACATTTTTTATATAGTAATAAAGTTGTTTGAACCCAATTTATAACGAATTCATCTGAAATATGTTTTTCTTATTCCACAAATACCAATTGATTGGTTTTTATTTATTTTAACTGAAGTAAATAAAATGATTAATAGTTCTTCTATCTATAAGTATCATTTAAGGAGCTGGTAACACACGGTAAAGTATATTGTTATGATTTTATGATACATTTAAGTTCATATTCTGTTCAAATAGGTGTTTAAAGTTGATTGTATTCGATAACTAAAAGGCGGCCGATAACAGTTGGCTGGAAAATTTCCATCGAAGATCAGTTACTTACCAGCTGTGGAGATAAGAATTTAAATAAACTTTTAGTGAAATTATCACAGAGGTATGTACATAAATAATTAAAAATATTTGATATATAAATATATCAATATGAATATATTTTAGATATGACTAAAATCTAATTACTCCCCTTGCAGGTTAAAAATAAACACTTGAACAAAGGTCATCTTGCAATCTTATCAAAGAGAAGATGCTGCGCTCAAATCTCTTAAGATTGGTGGCCCGCGGGTCTCCAAGTAGGTGGATGTCCAGCGCCACCAAGTTGACCACCGTGGAGGTCAACGATAAGACAGGAATCGCCACCCTCACCATGAACCGGCCTCCGGTGAATAGCCAAAATGTCCAATTGTTGTTGGACCTGCAGTCTTCCATCAGCGAAATCGAGAACAACAAAAGTCGCGGTCTTATTTTAACCTCAGTGAGTTCGATCATTTATAAAATATGTAACTATGCAAATAATACTTTAATTGCTTATAGGCCAGCTCCAATGTGTTTTCAGCTGGACTGGACATCTTCGAAATGTATAACACGGACGTGGAGCGACTCCGAACCGTTTGGACGGAATTGCAGAATGTGTGGATTGCCCTGTATGGAACCAGTTTGCCCACGGCGGCAGCCATCAATGTAGGTATCTTATCTTTAAGAATGTATATAATAAAATGTATTAATTCATAATCTTTTAGGGCCATGCCCCCGCTGGCGGTTGCCTTCTGGCTACGGCCTGCGAGTATCGAGTGATGAGGCCCAACTTCTTAATTGGATTAAACGAAGCCCAACTAGGGATCATTGCACCCAAGTGGCTGATGGCCGGATTCACTAATGTATTGCCCAAACGGGTGGCAGAGCGAGCTCTCACCCAAGGACGCATGTTTACCACGCAGGAGGCTTTTGACGCTGGCCTGGTCGATGAGATCGCTAGCTCCAAGGAAGAGGCTGTGGAGAAGTGTGCTGCCTTCATCGGCACCTTTGCTAAGGTCAATCCCTTGGCTCGTGGACTGACCAAGCTCCAATTTCGTGCCGACAACATTAAGGAGTTTGAGAAGATACGCGAAAAAGATGTTGCTGACTTTGCAGCTCTGGCCTCCAGCCCAGCGGTGCAGAAGGTTATGGGTACTTATCTTGAAAACCTGAAGAACAAGGGCAAGAAGTAGAATACCTGACAGAAAGGGGTTTTTGTTTTATAAAATCTAACTTGCAATACGTATTGTTGATCTTTCTACATGCATTTAAACTGAAACTATTGAAATTGAAAAGTCGTTTCGTGCAGTCATTTTATATAGTAATTTAACAAATTGTTTATATGTAAACCTGAATAAATTTGATTTTTAGATATTAATATTCTTATGTATGCTGAGGACTGAAAGAGGTAACTGTATTCTCCTCACTAAAGTATATTGTGACAATAAGTAATAGTTTCAAAATACAGCCTTCAAAACTATCTCAAAATTGCTCGATAAACACTTGTTGATCTCGATTTGCTGTTGCCGTGTAAACTTTGCCTGGAAATGCCGACCAGCTGATCGTTTCGGCTTGAGTGTTTGTTTTAGTTATTTGGTTTGCAACTCGACTTTATATATGATAAACAGGTTAATTTGTTTAAATTCCTGCCTGTCGCTCAGTGCGTGATTGCTGCTCCAGATCCAAAGTCGTCCAAGTCATGTTGCGTAACAGGCTGATAGATGGAGTCAGGCGAATAAAACCCATTCTAAGCGGGGGGCAACCCCTGCGATCCCTTAGCAATGGGGCGACCTCAAAGCTGACCACCATAGAGGTGGATGATAGGAGTGGGATCGCCACTCTGTCAATGAACCTGTCGCCGGTGAACACGCTGACCATGGAGCTGATGCACGACCTCATCGATTCCATCAATCAGATCGAGAGCAACAAGAGCCGCGGTCTCATCCTGACTTCAGTGGGTTTGGGTTTCCCAAATTACACATTTTCCAATCCTATTTATATGTAAATGTATGTCATTTACAGAGCAATGACAAGGTCTTCTCCGCTGGCCTCGACCTCAACGAGCTGCTGAACCCGGAAGTGGAGCGATTGCGATTATTCTGGACCCGGTTCCAGGATTTGTGGCTGGCCCTCCATCTTTGTGGCCTTCCAACAGCAGCGGCAATCAATGTATTCTTAACTTTTTTAATGTTATAACGTCACTAAACTGTAAGCCCCATTTCAGGGACACTCTCCTGCCGCTGGCTGTGTCCTAGCCACCGCCTGTGAGTATCGCGTCATGTTGCCCAATCTCTTCATCGGTATACATGCCACCCGGTTCAGCTTCGTCATCTCGAAGTGGATGATGAACTCGTACCAGAGCGTCTTACCCCGCAGAATTGTCGAGCGGGCGCTGAATCAAGGTAAGCTCTTCGCCACCCAGGAGGCTCTGGATGTGGGTCTCGTGGACGAGATTGCGTGTAGCAAAGAGGAAGCGCTCTCCAAGTGCGCAGCCTTCATAGGCACCTTTGACAAGGCCAATCCCGTGGCCAGGTGCCTAACCAAGCGAATGTGTCGGGAGCCGGATGTGCGGGAGCTGCTCCAGGATCGAGCTGCGGATCTGAAGGAGTGCGTCGACTATGTCACTACTCCGCTTTTCCAGCAGGGACTCTGCGCACACTTGGAGGGTCTTAAGAAGAGAAAATAGCGATCTGTTATAGGAATGTGATCAAATTGCATTTATTGTGTATGTATGTAAATTTGTATTAAATTAATCCGAAGGGGCTTCCTGGTGCAATTCACCTGGCAGATTGGCCAAAGCCTCTGTCATCATTTCCATAAAAGAATTGATCTCTAGAATCTTGGCGCGATGGCGATCCACCTCTTTGCTGTAAGGATATAGTATAGGCTTATAAATATCTCTTATGAATATAGAGAGAACATACTTGTTAAGATTCATGATCATGTCATCTATGAACTGCCTGCTGCGTTGAGCCATGCGATCCTCACGTTCATCCACTCGCGATGCGTGGGACGTCCTCATGCCCTCCACCAGCTGAAGCACCGCCTCTCGATCATCCAAACACTGCATAAGCTCTTCGGGAATGGCATTCAGTTCATTGCGAGCCAGCTTGGTGGACAGAAACTGGGTGACAATGTCCGTCATGTTGTCGGCAAAGTGGCTACAAAGATCGCGCAGCTGCTGGAAGATCACCTGGGCCTGCTCCACAAAGTTGGCCATAAGGTCGGAGATCTTGCGATTAAAGTTTAGCGTAGAGTCCTGATATGGAAAATATTAATATTTAATAGCTTTTAAGTAACTTACTTAATTCACCTCAACCGCCTCGTGCAAATGGAGCTCCTGAGCCATCAGACTTTCCCACATCTCGGTCAGCGCATCCTCAAAGTGGGCCGTTAGGGTGTCCAGCTGGGCCTGCAACTCCTCCAGATCATCGTCCCGTTGATCCAGCTCTCTCCACTTCAGGCGCATCTCGTCGAAGGTTCGCTCCTTGTACTGCAGAAACTCTTCGATTTGCTTTTGTCCTTGTGCCTGCAGCTCCTCCTGTCCCTCATGCAGGTTGGCATTGAAGTCGCGTATCTCCTCGTCGCGTTCGCCGAAGCGCTCCAAGCCCAGGCGGTAGATCTGCTGCGTGAGCTCGTACACATCCTTGGAATACTCCTCGCACAGCTCTTGAGCAGGTGCACCCACCAGCATCAGGATGCGTCCATTCCCATCGTCTCGCCACAGGGAATCGTACAGCTGCTGACCATCCAGGTGCTCCACAAAACTGGAGGCCAGCCGATCCGCCTCGGCCATTTCACGGGCCTCCGTTTCCAGGCCCTGAATCTCGCGCTCCTGCTTGTCCTCGATTTCGCGCAGCTCTCGACTGTGGATACATGGAAATAAATTCCTACGCTTGGAAGCCTTGGATCTGGGAAACCACTCACTAGAATCTTTTTTGGGCCTCCTCCCGCGTCTCCGCCTTGATGAAAACGTATTCGTAGTAGTTCAGCTGGGGCAGGATGGCGGTCACATAGAGGGACAATGGAAAATCCGGCTGCTTAGCAATGGGATTACCCTCTAAATTAAGAACTTTTAGGCTGCTCACAAAACGTAATCGTTCGATCTAGGAGAAAAGCAACACTTTAATTTATGAACTTGTCATTTTGACACTATTTTAAATGTAGTGTTTCGAATTAGTTATTTATAATATTATCGCAATGGAATAGAATAAAACCTTACGCCTTCCACCGTATCGATGAGGTTGTTTCCAATGCTAAGGATAACAAGTTTCTGCAAAGTGTGTATGCTTTCGATTTTCCTGATGCGATTGCTAAACAGGGAGAGCTTTTCCAGGTTGACCAGTGCCTCCAGATTCTCAATCCGCGTGATGTAGTTGAAGCTGAGATTCAGATCCGTGAGGGCAGTCAGCATTTCGAGGTGCTCAATCACCTCGATTTTGTTGCAGTTCAAACAGAGCTTTGTGAGATTCGGCATCATCCAGAGATGGTCGATCCTAAGGATGTCTGAGAAAAGGTTCTTGGTTTCGTCTTATATTTACGTAAGTTAACTTTCTTACTTTTGAATTCCAATCGCATGGTGGTAATGCGATCATAGACCACTGGTTCCAGTTGGTGGAGTCTTCTCGCCTCGCCCTTTTGGCCCTCCTCCAAATAGGCGGTTTCGATCATCTGACGATCTATGATGCCCGGCTCCGGGCAGTTGATCTCCTCCAGGAAGCCCTTCAGGGGCTCCTCCTCCTCCTCCGCCTCCGTCTGCTCCTCCACCGCAGCACTCTCACCTGGCTGACTGCTGACCGGGTCGTCCATTGTCGATGGCTCTCGCAGAACATATCCCCAATCCGCGTGGTCACGAAAGTTGGACTCGAGCGAGCGAGGTTGCCATGGGCAACCCACAAAACATGGCCCTGCCTAGTTACCTGCGTACGTGTTCCACCCCCAAAGGACTTCGGGATCTGGCGGAACCGGAGACCCAGTCAACCGGCTCGGGGACCCTCGGCTCTCTTCAAGCTTTCTCTCCCGGATTCGGAGGGTGGTCTAGTTAGGGCTGCGGTTGCTTGGGCCGTTCCGTTGTTGTGGATATCGGGTCTGTCAGTTGTTAGTGCTTGCTTATTAAATAAACTTCTGTGCGCAGAGGATATCCGCTACGGGATAGCAGCCATTTATCTCATTCAATTCGAACCAACACGTTACATCTAGCCACTTCGGATTCAAATGCAATTACGCTTGAGGTACGAGTGATAGGACAACTCTTGCACTTGAGTCCTTTGGTGTGACTGGTGTGCATTGGAAGGGAATCCTTTTTGTCAACCCCCCGTTCAATCGATAAAGTGACCCCGAACATTTAGCTTTGTTTATTTGCTTGTACGCTTTCGCGGTGCGAAAAGTCTCATAGTCGCTTATCGGATATAGTGGTGCATATAGTAATCGGCTAATCGGGCGTCGGATGTGCGTGCCTAGAGTTTAAGTGAGTCAAATGTGAGTGGTTCAAGGCTGTGACTCGGCTGTGAATCCCAAGTAAAAGCCAGGTCGAAACGTGGCTCTAGTTGCCCCGAGACCCACCCACTTATCACCCACCCGAAATCGCAAACCAAAACAATCCGTATACATATACTCGTATACACCCAAATGGGATTCTGAAGGTGGTAAAGCTACGTCTATGAATAAATTATCGCCCAAGGAACCAAATTCGCCAAATGACCGCAAACCAATTACGACACATGACCACACCGATTTGAGAACTAAATAAAGTGAGCAGCTTGAAGAACTTGGTTTGTTGAAAACGTGGAAACTGGCTTATAAAAGTGGCAAGTCCAATCAAATTAATCCTACGATCCAAGCATTTTAAAAAAGCAACTAAGAAAGACACGCAACTTATACATTTCTGGTTATGCTCGGTCTCAAAAATTCTAGACCATTTTAGGGGGAGAAAACTGACTGAAAACCCTTAAGGACTATTTTTTGGGGGTTACTACGGTGTTCTATAAGAACGTCCTAGCGCAAAGGAGTATCTTCCACCATTTTCGAAAATAAAAGGTGACTCAATCTTCACTTCAAGAAACTGTTTTCTTTTGTGTGCTTTACAAATTGCTATCCACTATTAAGTGTAATGACTTAAACGAAAATTGTCGATTTGAAGTCAAATATCATTTGTGGTTTGATTGGAAACCCATGTCAGCAATACCACCACTTAGATATAAACCTCTACCATCTTGGTTCCCAATCCATTTCCGTCTTCTTCTATTGCCTGCCACTGATGACCCTGATGGCTAATTCGTATTTGGGTTAAATAAATTTGGTCAAGTTCTTAGCCGGCCTCCGTGATCGATATATTGATTTTAATTACCCTAGCTCCCGAGGCTATAGCTATGGGCATCCGAAAAATGGAGACTCACGAAATGGCCAAGTTTGATTCGATTTGATGTTTAATGCCAGTCATTTAATTTAACTGTGATTCGTCGAAGTCCACATTAGTGGGCGGAACTCATAAGTTATTGAAGACACCTCCTTGAGTCGCGTGTTGATTGTAGTTTACGCTCACCTTTGCCCTTCCCGTATAGTTGCACCCGGAGAATGTGTGAAGTGCTGCCCCCATCTGCCTAAGCATGAACCGCTATATCACGCTGACCCAACTGGGAGATGGCACCTACGGCACCGTGGTCCTGGGCCAGCGCAAGGACACCGGCGAGAAGGTGGCCATCAAGCGCATGAAGCGCAAGTACTACTCCTGGGAGGAGGCCATGAATCTGCGCGAGGTTAAGGTATGCTCCTCCTCCTCCTTGAATTGGTGCATCTTGCGTAACTACTAATATACTCTATTCTCCTTAGTCCTTGAAGAAGTTGTCCCACCCGAACATCGTTAAGCTAAAGGAGGTGATACGGGAGAACGATACCCTGTACTTTGTGTTTGAGTACATGAAGGAAAACCTCTATCAGATGATAAAAGACAGAGATACTCACTTACCCGAACCGGAGCTCAAGAGTATTCTCTTCCAGGTGAGCTGCTTTCCACCTAAAACGAAAGATGTGATTAGAATATGATAATAACTATATTGTTTCCAGGTCCTTACTGGTCTGGCCTTCATGCACCGTCATGGATTTTTCCACCGCGACCTGAAACCGGAGAACTTGCTCTGCTCCGGCCCAGATCTCATCAAGATAGCCGACTTTGGCCTGGCCAGAGAGATCCGATCGAGGCCTCCGTTTACGGACTACGTATCGACGCGCTGGTACCGTGCACCGGAGGTGCTCCTGCACTCCACCAACTACGGCAGTACCATCGACCTCTGGGCCATGGGCTGCATTATGGCCGAGCTCTACACCTTTCGACCGCTCTTCCCAGGAAGCAGTGAGGTGGATCAGCTCTTCAAGATCTGCTCCGTGCTGGGCACTCCAGAGAAGGTAAAACCGTATTCCTTATTTCAACATTAAACAAATTAGATGTATAATGGTTGTTTTTTTACTTTTCAGGACGATTGGCCGGATGGATATCGCCTGGCGAGCATGATCCACTTCCGCTACCCGGACTGCATCAAAGTTCCACTGAGCAGCGTCGTCAGTCGCTGCAGCCAAAATGGATTGGATCTGCTGGAGGATATGCTGGCCTACGATCCCGACAAGCGTCCGACGGCGCAGCAGAGTCTGAAGTATCCATACTTTCACGCCCTCAAGCGGATATCGCCCACGGCGGCCACCAAGGCCAATGTACGGCTGAGCTCCAAGTATGCGGCTACCAATGGGCATCCGGTTCAGACGGTCTCCAACAACGTGCTTCCGGTGCAGGAGAAGCTGCAGGCGGTCACCGAGTTGCTGCACCAGACCAACAACAACATGAATGGCCACTCCAATCTGGGCAAAAACAACAACCTGGCGGCCAAGAATGGCGGAGTGCCCAGAAAGTACCAACCGAAGCTGAGCTTCCTGACCGGCAGTGAGTTGGGTGCGGGCTCACATGCAGACTCCTCCAGTCTGGGTGGAGCCACAGTGGACGGAGTCGCGGTGCCCCAGCTCCAGAACGGAGGAGAGTCCATCAACGACATCTACCTGAACCGCAACATCTCACAGCTCTTCGGATTGCCAGCGGGCAATCCGCAGCACCACCAGCAGCAGGTGCACCACCCGAATGTCTCCTTCAGCACCACCACGTCCCGGAATGCAGGTGCCATCTATGTGAATGGCAGCCACCTCAGCTACGACACGGCCAACATGGCCAACATGAATGCCAAGAACAATGCCAAGTTTGTGGTGGGCGCTTCCAATGGCGGCTACTACGTGCCTGTGGCCAGGCCATCTCTCCTCGGCCCCGATGCCAAGGTCTACAACGTGTTCTCCAAGGTCAGTGCCAGCCAGGCTCCACCGAGCCTCCTTGTGCGTCAGCCGCAACTGCAGCCGGAGGTGGCTGCTCCGCCCATGAGACTCTCGGGAAGATCCCGAGCGGCGGCCCAGGACCCAAAGATAGGTGCTCTCAAGTCCGACGATCTGGACCTGATACTGGGGTAAGTTCGAACCACAGATTAGGTGGCAATCGCAACATATTTTTAAACTTATTTTTATTGTTTATTGTCAAATTCTGAACGTTATTTCAAAAATTTTAATAAGGAACATTCTTTTTATGATTATATCATCATGTTGTAAAAATATTCATTGATGTTTACACGGTTTTCAAAAGTATCCTTCAGCAATTATGTTTCTGAATTTATTGATGAATGTTTATCGTTCAGGACGGAAGTAAATATTTCCAAAGTTTTAAGTTTTTTTGTTAAACTTATTTCGAGTTTAGAAATTTTCAAAGAGTTTTAAGGACTGCAATTGATGGATTCATTAGTACATGTTAGATATATTTGAGTGTGCGCACCCCTGGCACCACAATATGTTATGTTCTGGCACTGCACCCAGTTGATCCTGCGCCACTCCTCACCGTGTGTCTCTCCGTATCTCCCACGTGCAGTTCCAAGCTGAAAACCTCCGCCAAGCGACAGCGCAATGCCAAGGCCAACATCCTGCTGGAGGACCTGTTCGGACAACTGTCCATGGACTCGGACAGCGATGGCAAGTATCCGCACACGGTGCCGCTCACGCAGCAGGCGAAGAGCGGGAAGACGTCGACCGGTGGTCGCGGACCTGGACCGCGGGAGCGGGATCTCTTCGGGGAGAGCTTCCTGCCCAGGCCGGGATTGCGGAAGAAGGCCACCCAGAGCAGCCTGGAGGTGAACAACGGCAGCCACGCGGACTCGCTGTAAGTGGGGGGCATGTCCTTGGACATTCCCGCCGGCCTGCATGCCCTGTAATCATTGACCCGTGCTTCACAGCATCCTCATAATCATGATCCCTGCATCCTGTCTCTCTATCTCTCTCTCTCTACATTGTACTCTGTCTCTCTCCTCTCTCCCTGTCTCGCTCGCGCTCTCTCTTGCTGTCTCTGTCATCGTTTTGTGTGTGTTTTCGTTTGCTTGTCATTGTACATTGAACATTGAACACTTTGTGTGGGTGGCCCAAGTGATAACTCCTCCTCGTCCTCCCCCTCAATTGATGAAGAATGTCGCTTTTGGCCCATAAGGTAAAAACCAACATTCGCCGTTGAGCTGTAGCTGTAGCTGTAGATACGTATCCGTAGCCGTAGAGACTCTTAGTGCACCATATCATATCCATATCATCATCGCACATAGGGAAATCAGCTACGAATTCCCCAGTGGTGTCGAGCACTTTTGATTTGCCTGTCTTTTAAAATAAGTAATGTATAAGTAACAATATTGCTTTCATATCTGCAACAAACAGACTTCTAAATAGCTAGGACAGTAGTTTAAATTAAATCTAATTTTGAAACCCTAACAAGATACATTTGGAACTAATACTAATAGCATATATTATCTTTCAGGGCTCCAATCGCTCAAAAGGAAAAACCCGCTGTGGCGTCCAGTTTCCCCTGGGATGAGTCCAACAGGACGGAGGACGAGAAGCTGACGGCTTGGATGGTGGCCGAGAATGGTAACTTGATTTTGGGTAGTCACCAGCAAGCGTAGAAGTCGAGAGCACTCAATCACCACTCCAATCCAATCCACAATATGTAGTTACTTAGCGATCACCCAATAGGAGCTTTCCAATGGTAGTGCTAACTTGGGAGCACATCTAGAGAGTTATGGATCCGTAATTTCCAATATCCAACTATCCCTTTGCCAGGATCGCTGCTGGAGAACAAATTCTGAGAGGATCGACTTGCAAGATGCCGTTGTACCTGAAACAGAATGGAACTACTTTAAGTGCCTGTTGATCTGCGTAATCCCGAACTGAATTCAAATCCAAATCCATATCACCAACATCGAATCGGCGTAACGAGTTAGTCTAGTTTCGATATAATGTTATTGCTGTGATACAACTAAGCTAAACTATTGTGTAAAGTAGCCTACGATCTTGAGTCTCGAGTGTAAGTTGTACTTTAAGCTACTATACGATAATATAATCCGAGTGAGTTTTGAATCGCTTGCAAACGTTGGTGGCAAGTGCAGGGATTTGGTTTCATTTCCCTCATGGGCGATGTATGTATATGGGTTGCATAAGGCATGGGATTCGAGCGGGGTATTCGATTTCAGCTCCCATAAGTTGGCCACTGCGACAATGGGCCAAGATGCGTCTTATAAAAGAGGTCTGAGCCAAGCCCTTAGTCATCAGTCGAGTTCCCTCCATCGCTCCAGCTACAACTTCAACTTGTTCGCCATGAATGTCCTGGTAAGTCAGGACGCCATCTATCATTGCATACATATCACTATCTCTGGCTTAGAGTTCTAGCATTGCCGTCTGCCTGATCCTGAGCGCCCTCGTCGCTGTTCAGGCCGGGATCATCACCAGTCATCCGGATGAGCTGATTGCCAGTCCCGCCCAGTATGAGTTCCACTACTCCGTGCACGACAGCCACACCGGCGATGTAAAGGATCAGTTCGAGCACCGACGTGGCGAATACGTGACTGGCCGCTACTCCCTCGTGGATCCCGATGGACACCGGCGCATTGTGGACTACACCGCCGATCCTCTGCTGGGCTTCAACGCTCAAGTTCGCAGGGAACCGCTTTCTCGCTATTGAAAAGGGGGAACCTATGGGATGTGGTAAAGGACCTACTCAATTGACCGGATTCACGATTTGGCTACCTTAACCATAGGCACCAACTGAAGATGATACATTTGTATTTTTAGAATAAATCTAAAGGCTGTTCAATTAATATGCCTGTGGGCTACGAATCTTACACTCTAACAAAATCAAAGCAAAAATTAGAATTTTATAGGGCGATGTAGGATTATTATGAATGTTTAAAGGCTTTCCGATTTAATGAATCTTTAAACCTGATTTAAATTCTTATTATTATAGTTACTCTAAATTACAATCCATGTTGAAATACTCTATTCCATACTTTATTAGAATCCCCTATTGGTTGAATTGAAAATCCGTATATATTGAGTTTTCTAATCATGCATTTATTGCCTTCTATTTACACATAGTATTACACACATAGATGAGATAGAGGCCCCCAGTCATCGGGTTATGGCGCTTTCGATGACCGGATGCCGAAGAGTCTTAGTAGAGATTTCAGAGAATAGGATCAGAAGATAGGAAGGAAGTTCAGAGGAAGCTGGATATGATACGAGGTGTTTGGGCAGTTGGATAGTAGTAATAGTAATAGTTCAGATACAGATGCGGATGCGGATGGGTCGTTGTCGATGCGATGAATTCAGTGTTTGCTATCTCTCTCGATCAATCCTGCCCAGAACTTAATGGTAGAGGCCGAGAGGCAGTTTGGCGGGTGCGAGGAGCTTGGGAGCCGCATACGCCAGAGGCAGTGGAGCGGGAGCCAGGAGCTTGGCAATGGGCGCGGCCTTGATCACCTTCTGGCCCAGGGGATCACGACGCACCACTGCGTTGAAACCGTTGTGGGCATCCGAGGTGTAGTCCACGGTGCGCAGGTATCCATCGGCGTCGACCAGCGTGTACTGACCCTGGACCAGGTCGCCCTTCCGGGACTCCGTCTGGCTCTTGATGTCGCCGGTGTGCTCGTCGTGCACCGAGTAGGCGAAGTCGTAGTGGGCAGGCGCCTCCACCTCCACGGTCTTCAGCAGTGGCTTCACAATGGCAGCGGGTGAGTGGTAAATGGGCAGCTCGATGGCGGCGGCGGCTCCAACACCCAGGATGAAAAGCGATACGAGCTGTAAGAATTATCACAATTATTATATTTTTTAAATTGAATTAAAGTTGATGTTTTTCTGCACGCATATTCTTTGCACTTACAGCGAACATTTTGGCTTGGACTTGGATTTGGGGGATTTGCTGACTTGGTGGCTGCTGCGGCTCCTGCACTGAACTATGTCTCCAAGTGTCGCGATCGCAACTTTTATAGTCAAAGCACTGCTCTCTGGGCCAGCCACAGCCACCACCTCCATCCCCATCCCGATCTCTTGATGGGCGCCACGCTCCAAGCACACGCACCACACATCACACACTACACACCACACACTCGATAACCCACACCGAGCAGCACACACTCCCCAAAAACCGATCTGCGAACACCTCACCCAGCGAACCGGAATCCGGCTAATGCAAAATTGTTATTATACTTCTATTTCACTTTTTTTGGCAATGTTTGGCTGCGGTAATAAAACATTTACCCTGCTCCACTTTGGGCGACAATGTAGCCGCGGTAAGCTCTTGTCTCTGGATTGTCAATGGGTTCCTATGGACCTGCCTCTACTCAAAGCCAAGTGAAAGTTAAGGGATTTAAATTGATTAATATTGAGTAAATTATTACTATTATTATTGATAGGTTGTCATTAGTTGGCAATACGTTAACTTAAATGACAAAATTGGATTTCAAAATTTATATTTTTGGATGTCTAGGATTAACTATTATAAATTTGTATTTTTTAGATTTATAGGATTAAAGATTATTAATTTGTATTTGGGTTTACTAGGTTCCCTCTTCATCAAGTGATATTTCTAGCAAAGGTATTCGATAATGTGTAATGGAATATTTTTAATAGGTATACCATATTCATATTCATATAGCGATGGACTGACGACCTTAATTGAGTATTCCTACTATTTGTAAGAAATTTAAGGAAAATGTGCAAGCCAAGTACCTCTCTAACTCATTATTTCTATGACGAATGAGTAAACTTTTGGGCGGCTTCTCCTTTAATCCTCTCAACACCTAAAGTCTTACTCTTTCAATCAATGGCACCTCAAATTAGACACATTAAACCGCCGGACAAGTTGGCTGACTTATTGAATGGCTTCAGGTGGAGGGGTATGCGAGTATATGGGTTTATCGCCGTCACATCAAACAAATTGCACGTTGACATTCGCAGATCGCTCGATCGGCAGAAATGTAGCTAAGAGCTTTGCCGATTTTCCACTTAATTAATTAATCAAATTGCAACATCCGCCCGACTGCCGCCCAAGATCGCCGCTATGGCTATGTCTATGGCTGTGTCTGTGTTTGTGGCTCTGGATCTCGATCTCGATCTGGATGTGGGTCTGGGCTGGTCAGGTGGCGACGCCATTGCCTTCGCCTTTCACGCATGTGCTCTGCACACAAATCAATGCGACAAAGGCTCGCAGCAAACACGTTGCCAAATTCGATATGAAGTAATAAGCTGGTCAAGTCGGGGTGGGGGTCAGGTGGAGTTGGATGGAGCGAAGTAGCATGGTGCGTATGAATATCTTGCATATATCTTGCGCCACACTCGCTTAGAACCACATTACGATTGCGGTGCGCGTATTTAGACTCTGACTCTGAGTGGTCGCGGACCAATTTGGCATCCCCATCCCCGCCCTCTGCTAACGCACTTGGACAGATCGGTTCCAGCACCCCGTCGTCCCTGGCAATCGCCTGTCCGTCCACCTGATCCCAAACCCCCATCCATTTGCATGATCCGCGCGGGCGTGCCCGCTGTCGTTCGCTGTCCAGCGTCGCCCAACCCAATCAGCCAACAAGACATATAAATTTAAGTAGTCTCTATAAATAATAAGTTGTGTCTACTTAGCGACATGTACACCAGCGTAGATCGTGTCCGATGCCAGATACCAGAGCGGGATCGGGGGATTAGGGTATGAAGGAGCTACAAAGCGCACGTATGTTTTGGCAATTCTGTCAAATTTACCAAGCGAATGCTGTTTAATTCTTTCGCTAATGCACTTGGAGTGTTTGCATTGCAAATCTGAAATACGTAGGCTTCTACAGATTATATAATATATGCAATTATATTAAGAGGAAAAAGTTCAATGGCTTGTTGGCATTTCTAAAGTTTTTATTATCGATTTCAGCTGAGTTTTCTTGAAATATCAAAAATTGCAAATAGATTACATATGTATTTCACTGACATCTTTTTGGTTTTTTTGTTTTTCTCGTTAATTGTTCAGCTGTGACAATAATACGACGCACTACACATAATCATTTGTCTCACATATGAATTCATTATGTAGAAAAGGTTAAGTAAATCGCTAGCGTATTGTACTATATAGAGCCGTATGTGTTCAGTAATTGGCAATTTTGAAAACGTTGAATCTATTGGCTGCGCGTTGCCTGCTCCCAAAACCATTGCTCGTCCTTTAAATAATAAAATAATATAGAACACAATTACAACAATGAAAACGAGTGCATGGTCTTTGGCGCAGGCAAAAAGCCACTGAGGTAAAAAAAAGCAAAGCTGTTAACAAGAAAAGGTGCGGTGGTCACCAGACTGATGCCTACGCTCCTCATAATGCGCCCGGTTTCAGGGAGAACGATAGCTTGGGTCTGGAATTGTTTTTGCCTAATATGACCTTCTGCTCCTCTTTGACGCGCTTCTCCTGCTCCTTGCGCATGCGTTGCCGCTCCTCGTCCATGAGGCGCTGTTCCTCGATTATTGCTAACCGTTCTTCGGCCTACAGAAAGAAGAAATCAGTTACTGTCATACTTTTCAGGCTTTTTGTTTTTAGAATTCTTACCAGTTTTCTTTGCGCCTCTTCGATTTTGCGATTGTTTTCGGCCAAAATTTCTTCGAGCTCTTCGCGTTTTTGTTTTTCATCCTCCTATAAAACCCAAACAAGAAGACGATTAATAACAAATATCGATCTTTTAGCGGGAAGCTTAATGCTAATATAGAAATAAACAGTCTCTTGACATCAGCGATGCAAACTGTGCGACGAATTCGACGCACGTTTGTGGTTGCAGTTTTTTGCTTGATGAGCTGCAAAGGCAGTTAGAATCTAGTTTTATGTTTAACAATAGGTTACAAAGAATATTTTCGGTAGAAAGTAAAACATTTAGTAGTGTCTAATAAGAATGTTTAAAGTAGGTTGTTCTTTTAGTTTATTACAATTAAGGAGCACACAACATAAACAAATGTACTAGTATTTTCTAAATGGTTGGTCTTCATTTTGATTTTTTTTTTATCGTTGCTACTTACTATTTAAATAGGTCATTATTCCAGTAAATAGGCTAAATTTGTGTTAATTTATAGTTTTTTTGCAGATTTTCGATTTGGGTTTATTTTTGTGGAGTTTTTCGCTATTCCAGACGTACATAATTTGCTCGCAAAAACAAAAAGCTCAAACACAAATAAGTGGCAATCGGTACGGTCAAGAATCCAATGCGAATCCGGTTTAAAAAATCTTACAGACAGAGTTCTATAGGGCTAAGCACTGGGGGAGAGTCTTTGGGTCTGTATGGCGTCCTTTTGCCTGTTATCCTTACGGCTGCTGGGCACATCACATCGCTGGCGTAGGAAACTCACCCGTTATCAAGTGGCACTGATTTGTTTTGCATGCAGCGTACTGTTGGGACTAAACTCAGTCGGCCCGCCCACAACTAGAGTGCCTAACTACCCAGACTAACTTAGGGACACCACATCGATTTGCTTTGGAATTTCTTTTTTCTTTTTTTTTCTTTTTGTTTGGTGTGAAGGAAGTGCGTCCGAGGGCCAATCGCTTGGCAGCAGGCTTGCTCAACTTCCGGAATGGCGGCTCAACGTGAAGTGCACGCGAGTGTTTTGCGGGTAAGGGGGTCACAAAACACCCACTTGCATACGGGACAAGAGCAGCACGTTCGTTGCACGGGCCTACTGAAGCGGAGTTTGCGCGCATTAACAACAACAACGAGTTACGAGAACCAATACCAAAATTAAAATGATACAGTATGTGGGTAGGAACGAACAAAAGATGAAGCTAAGAGTATGCAATAGGTCTGCAATAATGGGCATCAAAACTTTCGACACATGCGACACTTGGCAATGTCGTCATTTTGGCTTTTTTGGTAGGAAAAATAAAAAATTACAAAATTATTGGCAAGAAGAAAAGGGGCAAAATCAGCCGTGGCGTTCTCATCTCGGCTCACTGAGTGGCTTGCAGCATGAGAGGGGCTCTGAAAAGGTGTGACTGGTTAGTGATGTAGCCGGTTCGGTTAGTGGGCGCCCTCGGCCCAGGGTTATGCAAGCAATCTAGTACGGGGATGCTGATGGGACATGGGTTGATGGATGAACAGCCAGTGAGCCGTGAGTGAGAGCGCCGCCGGATCGATTTCGCGTGACGTGGTGGAGACGACTGTTTGAACTGCTGTTTTGGGTTTATTCAAGTGTACGGTAGATGTGGCATTGTGTACGTTTTTCTGACAGTGATAGCAGCAGTCGTCCAGCGGAATCTGAATACGAGCACCTACCTCGCGCCGGCGTTCTTCTTCGCGTATCTGCTCGCGCCGCCGCTCCAGCTCCAGCATCATTTCGCGCTCCATCTCAGCCTTAGCGGTCTCAACGCGTCGATTGACCTCCTGTTCGATCTCGTCGCGCCGCTTCTCTAGCTCCTCCTCGACGCGCTTCTTTACCAGCATCTCAATGCGCTTGGCCGCTTCCTCCTCAATGGTCTTTTGCTCGAGCTCTTTTGCTCGACGCTGCCGCTCCATCTCGGCCAGGCGCTCGACCTGTATCTGGTTTTGCTGTAATGGTAGGTCATCATAAGCGATGCATGTTTGTAATGCGTACTCATGTATTCCACTTACCTCATCCAGCTTCTTAAAGCGGCTGCGCTTCTGTTTGCTGCGTTGCGACTCCTGCTCGGAGTATTGACTGTCGCTGCTCGAAGAACTGGAACGTTTCCGGGATTTCAGGATCGAGGGGGAGTGACGATAGTCGCGCTCCGTGTGTCGGTCGCTGCGGTGTCTGTCCCGCTCGCGGTCCCTGTCCCGTTCGCGGTGTCGCCCGTGGTTGTTCACCTCCGAGGATTTGTCTCTATCCGTTCTAGTACTGGGCCGCTCGTGGTCGTGGTGGGACTTACTGCGTTTTTTGTGCTTGCTCTTGTGGTGGCGTCGCTTGCCCGACGGACTGGGGGTGCGTGAACGTGAGCCCATGGCGCTGGTGTGTGTGATATAATCGGATTTCGAGCTGGTCGAAGCGCTTAACTTGGCTGCCACAACAAATCAATGAGAGCAAATACAATTTGTCAAGCGATTTTCACAGATGCCTTAAAAACAGTGTGCACAACGTTTGCAGATTTTACTGACATAATTCTGGTATTTTCCGATACGGTATTTTCGATGGTATTTTATTTATTTACATTTCAGTGTTGCGCAACATTAGACCGGCAATTGTTTTCAGTTTACTTTGGTTTGTTTTGATCTAAAATCATTTGGTGGAACTTGTCGATCATGACTTGGTTATCCTTAAAGCCGACGCACTGCTTGGCCTCCTCCTTGGGTAGCCACTTGAGGTCGGTATGCTCCTCGGAGAGAATGGGCTCCTGGCAGGGATTTCGCAGCTCCGCCAGCCAGTAAATAACAATCTTGGGCTTGCCCTGCACCTCATAGTTCAGGGTCAGCGGAGTGTCCTTGTATATGAACAGGTCCTTCTCGTCGTACCTAAGAGAGCAGTTATGAATTGAAGCATATAATGAAAGGCATATGGTTAAGCACTTGCCCGGCTTCCTCTTTGGTTTCTCGCAGAGCGGTGGTAAAATCATCCTCGCCGGGGTCCACATGTCCCTTGGGAGAACTCCAGTGGAAGGAACCGTAGGAAGCCTTCAGCAATAGGTATTCTATTTCCCCACATAGACGGCGAAAAATAACAAATCCAGCTGCCTTCTTCATGTTTTTGCTATCACTTAACCAAAACAGGTGTTTGAACAGTGCTGGCAAGTGTCCAATAACAGTGGTGCTATGCTAGCTTTTCTCTCCCTTGGATAATTAGTTCATTTTGTGTAAAAGGAACTTGATCAGTGTTGGAATACGAATGCAGTCCTAACGTATGTTTGCGGTTTGGATGTGCACGTTGTTTTGTAAATTCATTACATAAATTCAGTAGAAGTGCATCCGATATGTACGCCCTGATCCGCCGCTTTGCTGGCGTCACCAACTTGGGCTGTCCCATCAGAAGCTACGCCTCCTTTACGCCCAGAGATGTATTGCGGAACACCATCGAAGAATCCGGCACACTGATCACCCGCTTCGCCAAGCACATTGCAGTGGAGCGCTACAGGGATCCGGATCACGTGCTGCCCAAGACGACGGTACGGTACGCGGACTTCTTCCCCATCACGGACGACCGGTACTTTCAGCGGACAGTGCAGAAAACGGATGCCGCCCAATTGCCCGCTCTGATTATCCAGGCCTCCAGTTATCGCTCCAATGCCGCTGTGCCCATGTATGTGACTGCCCTTAACGCGTTGGATAACCATGCGGCTAAGCAGCTGGACAAGATGGATACCTCCATAGTGCTGGAGACGCTCTACTCCTTTCTCTTCCTTATACCCAGTTGGTTGAAGCGAACGGATTTCTACCACGCAGCCATGCAACGATTGGTCAAGGAGGACTTTCTCGGCAATAAGGAGCGGTTCGTTCAGGTGTGCTTCTATCTCGGATTGCAAAAGAAGCAGGCGAAATCATCGGAGGACTTCCAGCAGCTCCTGGTAGAGCATCTACCAACTCATCTGCCCGCCTTAAGTGAATTGGACCTTGCTGTGATCAGCAATGCGGCGTACAAAACCTCAACATTGGTAACTGGTGAGGCGAAATCGGCTTATGAAACAAGCCTCGTTAATGCCATATTAAATCTGGAGCTCACCACCGGAAGCGATGCCTTGCTGGTCTCTTTTGTCAAGGCATTGCGGTTGCAGCAAGTCAAAGATGAACGAGTGTGCCACCATCTGCAGGACATCTGCTTGGATCCTGTAAAGATAACCCTTATTGAACCCCGAGGACTAGCTCATATCTTTGCATTTTTTGCCGAGCAACTTTGGGATCAGAATGAATGCCTAACCGTCATTGTGGAGCGACTAATGACGCTGCTCAAACCTGGAGACCTGCGCGCCAAAGACTTGGCCACATTCCTGTGGGCCAGCGCCCAACTCAACTATGCATTATCACCTGAGCAAGTCAGACAACTGGAGCTGGCTGCTCTTCGCAAGCTTGATAATGGGGAGTATGACTATTTCCCTGACAACCTTGTAGACACCTGCCTCTCTCTGTGCACTTTGGGTCACTACTCTAAGGATCTGATCGATGCAGCTGAAGAACTAAAAGCCGCCCAAAAACGCCAGCGAGCCCAACCCAAGGTGGATAGTCGTTTGAATGTCCTGCGATCAGCTGTAGCCATAGAGCAGCCTTCAATGACAAAAGTTAAAACTGAACGCGCCTTTAAAGAGTTTGATTCTGCACCAGCTTATTTGCTGAAAGGTCGCCCAGACTTGACGAAATACGCACAGGAGCTAAGTGGCGACGCTGATGTGGAGGGCGTGGATGTGGTGTGTCCCATTGCCGGAATAAATCTGCCGAGCTTACGAGTGCAGACCATGGGTGTCCAGGAGAGCGTGTACTTTGTTGAACTGCTCACCGCAGAACAGACCCTGAAATTCAGCAAGAAACCAACTTCTTTAATGCGTCTTAAGAAAAGACTTCTGGAATCCCTTGGGCATAGAGTTGTAGTAGTAAGCATTATCTAAAATTTAAAATATATACACACAGTTTAACACAAAGTCTTGTTTCAGCTGAACTCCACAGAAATGGCCACCAATGCGAAGGAACTGCACCAACTCTTAGAGCCGGCAGCAAATGCAGGAGAAGAATCCAAGGTTGCCCAAGGCCTGGGCAACTGAATTGTGTGATATAAACGGGCCATATCGGCCTTTTAGGCTAGTTACAAAACGTAGCTTTATTTAACAGTGTTTTATGTACTTGTACATATTATTTAAATATTAATAGCACTAAACATAATGGTCAACACTTAATGTATAATACAAGGAATGGGCTACAGGTGTGTCTTCTACCCCAAGTGGCTTATCGGATCGACTTTATCTTGGCCTTCAGCACCACGTAGGACACAAATCGGAAAATAAAGATCATGAGTCCCAGCGCGATCACATCGTTCCAGAACTGATCCCCTCTCATGGTGATTTCCTCCAAGAATTTCTTTGGATATCTGCGAACACAAAACATAGTTAGCTTATGGAAAAAGTAAGCTAAAAGAAAATAATCACCTGTAATGGCAGTAGGGCGCCTCCTCACAGGCCAAGGTACCTCGATCCAAGCCATAAATGGCTGATATGAAGCCCTCCAGTCCATATCTTAAGTATGATATGTGACTGCCCCACCTTAAATAGCTTGGCAGATCGCGCAGGGTCACTCCAAAGCCGGCGAACATCATCATGGGAATGGTCAGCACTGGGGCCAAGAACGTTCCGTTGACCACATCGAACCAGGCACCAATCATCAAACCGAAACTATGTCCCACAAAGACGGTCAGCAAACTAATGGAGAAGAACATAAAGAATCGGATCCACTCCATTGGCTGATAACTCCATAGATAAACGATGACAGTGAAGAAGAAGCAACTTATGATCTGTAACCGAAGAAGTCAGTGAACAGTGCAAATCAGCCATATTAGCGACGGCTACTCACAGATATTGGCAGATCCACGAGCGTCATGGCAGTGTAGTAGGCTTTGAGCGAGTACCAGCGGTTGAAGTGCTCCTTGATCAGTATGGAGATGTCCATGGGGACTGGTCGAATGTTAAATTTACATGAGTTAATATGTCTACGCAATCGAGAAAAGTAAGCTTACAAGTCAGAACAGTCAACATCATCGTCGTCATGGAGTGGTGCATCAGTATGGCAAACAGCAGATTGTAGTTGTCGAGCACTCGAGATCCCTCCCATCCCGTGTGATCGTACATAGCTCCAAAGAGGGCGGCCACTGCTATGTTGACACCGATCCTCAAGTGCGTCATGGTCGTGTCTCGTTTGGCTTTGATGAATCCCCGTCGCAGGAGCACGGAACACTGGTTTGAGAAGCTGGTGTCCTCCAGGGATCGGCTTTTGGTCTTCTTGGGTATGGGATACTTTCTCATCAAGACTTCAGAGCGCAACACCGCACTGGGATTATCGAACCAAGTCAGGCAGCTTCCGTTTTCCGTGGCGAGCTTAAGGGTGTCCACCTTGTCGTATCCATATTCTCCGCAAGCGAGCTCGATAACTGCAGAATAAGGGATTTCATTAGTGTAAATTCCTTCAGAGATCCTGGCTGGACTCACTGTAATCCGCTGGATTGTGGTACATGGGACAGGGCAGATCCACCGACTGCAGGAACGGCACCAATTTCTGGGTGCTGCCCTGGTAGACGCAGTTGCCGGCGGACAGGACGTAGACCTGATCGAAGATCTGGAACAACTTGGCCGTGGGCTGGTGGATGGTGCAGATAATGGTACGCCCTTGGCTGGTCAATTTCTTGAGCAGCTCCAGGACCTTTGTGCAGGAGCTACTGTCCAAGCCACTGAAAAGAAAAGCAAGGTATAGGCATCGCCCAGTTTTGTAAATAGCTATATATGCGCCTACGTTGTGGGCTCGTCCAGGAACATCACAGTGGGATTATTGATCAACTCCATGGCAATGGATAGCCTCTTCTTCTGACCACCGGACAGGCGCATTGTAAGGGTCTGATCGTGATTGTATAGGCCTAGGAGCAGCAGGATATCCTCGATCTACAAGTGTAACTCTGCGACTTAAGGCAATGGCCGCCAACTGGAGATCACTCCACTCACCCTGCTCTCCTTCTCCTCGTAGCTGACGGTCTGACCCAGCTTAAGATCGGCGGCAATATGCATGTTCTCGTTCACCGTCAGCAGCGGCTGCAGACGATCATCCTGGGTGATGTAGCAGGACATCCGACGGAAGGAAGCTGCAGGGAGGATTTACCATGATTGCTGGATAAATTGAAATTGATTAAATACCGCGCTATACTCACGCAAATCGCGTCGTCGACCATTGAGCAAGATGGAGCCATCCACTCCAGTCGTCTTGAAACCTGATAGTGCATCCAGCAGAGTGGACTTCCCTGCACCCGAAGGTCCCATAATGGCGATGAGCTGGCTGCCTGGGAACTTTCCGCACACATTGTGCAAGATTTCCTTGGATCCTATGAAATGGCGAAATTACTTAATGCCATCGTAAACGATCGTAAAAACTTAATAGACATTCAGCGGCTTTTTATACGGTCGTTGGTATACGGTCATGGGTATCAAGGTTCAGGGAACCAATGGAGAACCCATGAGTACGCGTGCAATGAGCTGATTTTCATGAATCAACTGCTGGCTATAACTCAGCAGACGTAAGCGGCTAGTGAGGAAAGGTATAATTTAAGCCCTATATATCTGAATGAGTCCACTTCAGTCAATAACCTGTTACCTACAACACTAGATTAAAAAAACTGTAAATAAGCTTAATTTTATACTTTTAGTATTAGTTATAATTAAGTCAAGCCATTAAACAGAAAATATTCAATAAGTTGTGATATTCTTAGCTAACTCATAATCCTACACAGCAATCGTATTGTATTGTAATCAGTATTACACATTCCTAGCACCTATTAAACTATCTGATAGCAATATATCCATCTACCAAAGCGTTGACCACGCATATTATCTTTATTTTAGTATAATTACCGCCACGGGTCGAACATTTGTGAGGTTCTAATCAAGTTACCAGAGGCTAGCCAATGTCGATATCGTTTGAACTTTGAAATTAGCAAAATGCTCTTAAGCAAACCCACCACATCGAATTACAAATACTCTATCAACTTTGGTATAAGCAAGTCAGTGCCTCTCATTCTGTGGACTCTGCGGAAAGGGAATTTATGAATGACTAACTGGCATTGAATATATTCAACCGGGAAGGGGGTGTGATCGGAATGATCGGTGTGATCGGCGCTTATCTAATCAATGGAAAACCAAGTTGGTTAAAGAACTAGCAAGCAAGTGTTTATGGCTGATTGGAATGGTAGGCAATGCCGAAGAGAATAACCTTGAGGGACTTTTTGGTCGGATCTAGTAATCTCCTAGGGAACTCGTACTTTAAAAACATTTTAAAATATTAGCTGCAGTTTTTGCCATATGTAAACTATATGTACATATGCCACAGAAAACTATATCGAAAAGACTCCTGGCGGGTACAACTTATTTGTAGCACTAGTTTGATGATCTCGTTTCAGATACTATTTATGAGCCTATATTTGTAGGATATCAAGAATGGAAGGTCGGTCCTGTAAAAACTGTTCAAAGAGTAGCCGCTGATCGTAAAACATATATAAAGGCCTAGCTAATTTTAAGTTCACCGCTGCCAATCTTATCGACCCATATCTTAGATCATGCGATCGCGCTGGTTTGTTGGCCTGTTGGCGACGACTTCCTCGGTAGCTCACCTCGATTGAAGCCCAATTTCACGGTGAGGGACAGCTCCTTGAACTCCATGTCCACGGGCTCCCGGGCTGGCAGGTTATTCAAGGCATCGGTGTCGAAGTGCACCTCCTCCTCCACGACGGCCTCCAGTGGCGGCTGCTTGCTGGCCGTACTCCCATTGGTGTAGTTCACCTGGGGCGGAGTGGATGGAATGGGTGGGGGCGTAACACTGGACTGGGCATTCCGCCATCCGCCACTGTTACTAACTGGCACTGTGGTGGTGTTGTAGACGCGACTGGAGTTCACCTCCCCGATCTCGATGCCCAGACCGAGGCCGGCCACTCCGTTGTCGCTGCCGAACAAGAACTGCTCGCGCGGTGTCGCCATTCTGGGATTCTAGGGTAGCCTGTCAACTGAAATATAAATTATTTAGTTGGTTGCAAATATTACTCAATGAATGCACTTAAGTTTCTTTTTCTAAACTCTGTAAATAACTCTCTATCTGCGAAAGTGCAACATAATGATGATTTGCTTGTTGGATGTTTCTCTGCAAACTGACTTGATGGCTTATGCAAGATGCGTGGCTAAAACTGGCAACCAGTTGCTAACCGATATGAAATATTTGGCTTAATCCACTGAAACGGGTTCCAATGCAGCTGAATGTGCACTTTGATCGAAAGCTGAGATCGATCCACCTTTGCCGTCTAACCTCATCGTTCAGATGGGTTATTCCCGATCGCAAGGCGAGATTGTGCATTTAAAGGGCCCTTGAAGTGAGGGGCAGAGGAAACTAATCCACCGCAGATGATACTAGCGATTAACCGAAGACCTGTCGAATGGGATGGGTGGCGAAACATCTCAATTATCATCCACCGTGCCAATTAAGTGCCAGTTTACATAAGCGAAATGTAGCACGCAATTTACTCCACATTTCGCACTGCTGCAAAAGACAATTAAATGCGAGTACATTTAATGCACAGATTTGCGAAAAGATCAAGGTACAATTGCTGCTCAGTCGGAGGCGGGCAAACAATAAAGCGGCACAATTGAGTGGAAATGGGATGGGCAATCGTGAGTGCTGTCGCATGCACATCTGCCATCGATCCGTCCATCCATCCAGTCGATCCACTCGATTCTCTAGATCCGATCCGATCCCATCCGAACCGAGCTGATCAAAACAAAAGCATTGTGCCAAGCGGCGAGTTAAGAACAATGCTGTAGCTGCAGCTATACTTATGAGTTGTCTATAGCTTATCAAAGTGGGATTCGGAATGACGGATCTTTAAAGAGTAAATCTTTGTTTCTGCAATAAATTACTCATAATTAACTGTGAGTCAATCCTTTTTCTTCGAAATTATGGTAGAAAATTAACCATAAATGGTATAGCCGTAGTTACACGAAGGGATTGATAAGAGCTGAATATATATAATCAACCTGTGTAATCAACTGGTAAATTGGTACTTTGAGTACATATTATGATACGTTTTTCGGGAAACACCCATTGATGTTTTCGCATCTGATCAACCGATTTCCGAAGATCACTGTCACATGTGGAAAATGAAAAGCAACAGCACTTGTAGCTGTGACGAATGACTATAGTCACTATTAGACTATAGTCGAGCTGTCTTATCTGGATGTGGGCACATTCCTTGACCGGGAGATTTCCCTTTCCGTTGTCGAGTAGTTGGGAAAGGTAGGGGCTTCGCCAGACGTAGGTGCTCCACAACCATGCACTTAACTCAGTTATCAGGGCTGCCAAGCACAGTTACCTATGTCAATGCCCCATATTCTCATATTTCCCGGTGATGACCTGGGGGTCACGAAGGGATTGACATTGATGGGTCTTAATCGGCTGGCTGTGCATCATTATGGACTGATACCAGAGGAGCCCCCAGTGGTCACGTTTTGCCGGACTTGCTATTTTCTTGGACTCCTTTGTTCGAGCCCGGCTTCACATTTCGTGTTTGCCTGCGACTTTTGGGGACTTAGATCGGCCTTTAACACCACAGCACTTATGTACACACTACTATATGTGTGTGTACTGAGTGTGTGTGCTGATGCTGCCCTGAAACATTGTTTTGTATACCTTGTATATCTCGCAGTGTCGGCCGAACAAACCGGTTCACCGGATCCCCTTCTCCGCCAGATTTATGCACCGATGCGGCGGTGCAGCTGGGAGGAGATGGAAGCGAAAGCAGCAGCTGTTCGATTCAAGATCGGGGTACCGAGGAAACGGGAGCAAATCCCTTCCAAATCCGATGACTGGGAACAGATTTCCGTTTATAGCCCCTGATTATGTGCGATAATTCGGAAATAACACCCACTTTTCATCTCTGGCCCCCCACGGCTAGTGTCGTATTGATTTTGATGAGTGCGATTGCCGCATTCTGTGACAGCACTTTGTGTCAACTAATCGATTTTATTTATTTCACATACTACAAATCTGGAGCTCAGAACACGAAAAGCGCACTAAGCAATTTTGCATTGATATGCCCGCAGATGGGGGTCGTTTAATCGGAAGTGACCCACAAGTGACCAGGTCTACGGTCGCCGAAAGATACATTTCACTTGTATCTATTCCACGGCGGTTACCATATCATGAATCATTGAGTCATTTAACACTTGCCTTCATGCCGTTCGAATGAGTTTTATGTGTTAACAAAAACTGGCGTTTATATCTCAGCTCACTGATAAGCTCTTGGCCAATAAATGTCTGTCTTAAAAACGTCGATTCATTTTACTGCGGCTGGCGAAGTAGGTATTACATCAATACTCCATTTATTACTGAAATCTTCACTTAGCTGGTAATCAAATTTCCGAGATATAACTCTTTAACTCTTTAAAAATTCATAAATTTTGAATTAACTTATTGCGCTGCTCTAGTTTTCTTCAGTCATTCATAGTTGCTAATAAATTTATAAAATAATGCATGCTTTTGTTGTTATCACTCGTATTGTGATTGTCACAGATTAATTGATAGTACGTTTTGCTTTTATTTAAAACTTAACAAATTGATTACACCAATGATTTTTATTTTTTAAATTTTGTATATAATTATTTTCGTATCCTTTTCATAGGCTTCACTTTAAACCCTCGTATGAACACAGCTGTGTGTGCACTCAGGCGAAGTCCTTACCCTTGGAAGAGTCAGGATTATCGCACTCTGGAAGGGATTGCAGGGCAACTACTTCGCACGGACTTAGCTCGCGATCCGCACAACCGAGTAACAGCGTCTTCGAAGCGACGTGCGCGACTGGCGTCCAGTAAACAAACAGTGATCCCAGCTAGCTGCGGTGCTCTGGTGCTGCAGTGCCAAATGGCTACGAGTATATGGACGTATGGCTATATGGCGGTAGCAGTTCCCGTTCCCATTCCCATTCCCGTTCCCGTTGCCGATCCAATCCGATCGCCCAGAAGTCGGAGAGTCGCTTCGTCGGCCCAGCTGACGACTCAATGGCCACAAAGAACACGATCGGCCGTCTCAACGTCAGCGGGTGTGCGTCGTGTATCGCAGCTCCCAAGTAGGTGTGGGTGTGTGTGTGCGTGTGTGTGTGGAGCGCAGGCTTTATCGAAGGCGCTCAGTGATGGCCGCTCTTCACCAGTCGTTGGCGATAACTAGCTTACATGTATACATTTGAATTCAGTCAATTACTTTGTATTACTCAGAGCTTTACATATCTATGGATTGCAACCTGTTTTTAGAGTAGTACTGTTTCTACTGCAGCTGCTGATGTGGCAATCCAGTTTCAATCATCTAAAGTGTCATCTTATAATATCTGGTAACTTAAGTGTTACCCTACGAAAACCAGTTTCCTAATTTATCATTATATTTCAGAGAATTTGGTTGCTATTACACAGTAAAATGTATTTAAGAAACTTATAAACTATTAAACGTAATGGGTATATCCAGTTATTAATTAGTATTCATTAAACTTAAAATAAACTTTCCCTCAGGTGAAAATAGCTAGACTCCCAGCACTGGAACTCAAACCAAGATCGTTCGGCAGTCGCTGCTCGCGTATATTTCGCATTGGTTATTAGTGTTTTGGCGTCGTTATATTGTCGTTTTCCTTCGCTGATAAGAGCCGCTCTCGCACACCAACGCGCGTGGAGCACACACAGATACTCACCTGTGGTAGCTGATTGAGTTTTGGCTTTTCGGCTTTTTGGCGGTGCGATCTCGGCCCGATTGCTCCGGTTGACAACGGTGCGCGCTCTGGGGTCACAAGTCCACCTATCGAATTTCTTCGACACTCCATAATTGGCGTATACGTAATACGTAATAAACATGCCCGCGTCGCCGTCGCCGTCGCTTTCCTCATTTCGGCTTTATTCTGTGGCAATGGCAACGCGTTCTGAAACAAAAGCGAGCTCTATGCACGAACTGCATTATCGGGCCAGTTTGCAATGCCTATATATTCACAACGGATCCCTCAATAGGCGGTTTGACTTGTTAAGGCTCTTTGTGGCTGCTCGTGAATCAGAGCTACTTCGCCGATTAGCTTCCTTGTTCGCTGCTCATCGATCCCTTGTGGTTAATTAACATTCGCGAAGCACTCATTTCATTTACCACTGTATTTGTAGAACAAAGCGGTTGGATTTGAAGTTCTGAAGGGTATCAGGTTAATTATTGATTATATTTTGTCAATCTCTAAGAAAGAAAACTTCCATTTCATTTATTGATTGCTATTTTTTGTCCAACAAAGTTTCATATCCAGTTTTATATAATATCATCTCAATACTGCAGTTTTATTTGAATGTTATTCCCAATCTAGTAGTCAACGTAATTTGAATGAAGTGCTTGTTACAATTAAAAACAGGTCCATGGCAGTAAACTAACTTGAACTTGAGTGTTTGCTGACCTTTAACTGTTTTATTAAATAATAGTTACTAGACATTACCTAATATCCAGGGGCTCTGGATTAACCATGTCATATCCAACCAGTACCGAACAATCTATGTGTTTTCACTTTTCATTTCCGAATTCTAAACTGTTCCACTTCGCATTCCCCTTCCGCAGCTATTCGACTTCATTGATAAGTGCTTATTTAGTTATTATCGTATTAATTGCTCCATCAAACGAACCCCGAACCGACAGTCCGACTCCACTATATGATTCAATCCTCTGGCGGACTTTGGCCCTGCTCGACGCGGACTAAACAAAAGCCGATTGATATAGTAAGTATTGCATTGTATTGTATTGTAAGTATGTTCCCAAGCCAATAATGGAGAACAGAGCAAAGTGTAGAAATCTAGAAAACGTCACGGCTTTATCAAGTGCCACTGGTGACCGAGCAGTGTGATCACCAGCTGCTGGTTGGACATGAACTTCGGTCTAAGCTGGTTCTGGGGATTAAAAAAAGTGGCAAATACTCGATGACTGGAGAAGTGCGAACCGAGACTATAAATAACAATTTACATAAGTGCTCGATAAGTTTAAATATTGACCACATCTACAATCTGCACGCCCTCGTACGCCGAGCAAACGATAAGATTACGATTTATGATCGTTCGCGCCATATAACAGCTATAGGAAATCGTAAATAAGACGCATGGAAGCTCATCACTCCTGGGACTACAAAATCAAGGCATTCGCTCGATTTCCTTGTTTCACCTAATCGCACTCTACATTGTTGGATTATTTACGGGTATCATACATCTAAGCTGGTAGAAATCTGGGCGCTTCCATATGATACCACTTATCATGCCCATTTATATGTAGCTCCTCCTAAACATGAAGATAGTCTATCCAAGCAAAGTCCACATTTCGGGGGCTTCTTGAATGGTCTTTTTGTGGGTGATTTCCTTCAGTTTTGGTGCAATAAATCTTCTACGTAGCACCCGCATCCCAATAACTGATAACCATGGGTAATGCGCGTGCCTCGCAGCGATAAGACATGATCTTTGGCAAAATCTAAGGAATCTCATCGGAAGTGGTTTATTCCGCTGTTTTGATGATACGCTACTTTTCACTCTTTTGTAGCGCTTTTTATGAATAAGTGTGTATGGTTTTAGCTTTGAGAAAGTAAATAACGAAAGTAAAAGCGGAATCATGTACAAGAAATTACTGCCTCGGCTTAGTTTAAAGGACTGTGTCAGGTTTTTTTAGATGAAGTTTTCTAAGTTTTAGAGAAGTAGTACTTCAACTTTCAGCTAGCCAGTCTTCTGCTCCCGAGATTACTACGAAAATGGGAAGAACCACCTGAATACTCACCCAAATACGATCTCCCCCCAAGCCGCATCGCTTTGCCAGACTTGAAAGTCCTCCGATGAATGCTAAACAAATTTCTCACACACCTGAAATTTTGCTCAACCGGATCGAAGGCCATAATGGTAACGGTTCAGCAAGATACAGGCGCGAATGAAATATGCCGCCAAAGGACTTGGACACAGCGAGGATATATGAATATATCACCAAGTAGTTTTTACTAGCACTGGAACTACGTGTGCCACTGGAACCGAGACCGCAACTTTTCCCGGCCACGCTCGGATTCGAACTGATGGCCAGAAGTCAGCGCCAGTCTGTAGGTAGCCACTTGTGATCAACCCGGACCCGGGCGACCCATCTAACTATGTGAAAGCGCATTAGAACTGAAGAATCGACTCGACTCGACGCAGAACAAAAGGAAGCGCTGACAATGCCGGCTGCCTGGTTGGCTGAGTGCCTCGGTTGGGGTTGGCTGGCTGGTAATGGCAATGGGACTGGAACTGGGACTGCTGGACAGACCGAACGGACGGGACCGGCTGACTGGCCGAATGGGTGGGTGGGTCACTAGCACCACTTGCAACAGCGGCGCATGCTTTCTAAACGCCACCATTATCTAGTCGCTTGTTGTTGTTTTTGTCGTTGTTGTGGGACGCACCTTACTAATACTTACTAATACAAATAGCCAAGTGGAAGCGGAGCGACAGCTGACACCATCGGCGAACGCGCCTTTTTAACGAGCGACCAGCGCGACCCCACCTAGTATCACCCGACCCGGAGTGATTACATAGAGCCCAGATGGAATTGGAATTGGAATCGGCAGTGGCGACGGAGACGGAGATGCCACTGCCCTCGAGGTCCACATGACGTGTGCTCGCCCAGAAACTGAACTCGCACCTATAGCAACCGCGGGATCCTGGCATATATCCTGCCATTTATACGCACCTCGAAATAAATGGGTTAATGACTTGGCAAATGCATTTCCTAATTAAAATTGGGTCCCACGAGCAGGTTGGAGTTAAAAAAAAAAGAGTAATTGAATAACCCACTTTTAGAAGCAGAAATCCTCCTATCAGCTATGGGCTAAAAATATAGCTATTTAGTCAAGAAATTATTAACTAGAATCAGTTTAAGTGAATAACACTTTTACATATAAAACTTGCTTGTTATTTGCACTTCATTAAAAAGAATATTGTATTTAGACATTATTTGTATTTCAATCAATTTCAATCCGAACAAAGAATGAAATCTTCTCTGAAACTTCACAAAGTAGATCATTCTGCTTAAAAGGCATACACATTATGAAATCTAAAACATTGGTGAAGATTATTTTTTAAGATTATTTTTTTTAAGATTATTTTATCTAAAATATATATGTGAAAGCCATCCATTGTAGTAAGAGATTAGATGAATGAATTGCTCTAAATTAAATTTAATAGAGTATAAGCCTTAATCAACAAGGAGTCACAGGATAATACGCAATGGGAACTCCTTGTCCATTGTTATGTATCCACGACTCGTTGCGCTGTAACACACCTTGTTCCAAAGCCAATCCCTAAAACCCAATGTACATGGAAGTAGTCCTTCCGCACCCACTCCCCTTTCCATACGCGCGCCACTTTTCGCGCCCCACATGTTGCCCTTTTCCAACCACATTATGTCCTTTGATGGCACACAGGACTTCAAGGTGCGATGAATGGCTACGGGGATGATCCGGTCGTTAAAAGGGCGCGTCTCCCATTAAGACTTCGAAACTCGCATAACTAAATGTCAGCCAAAGTGGGATTGGCCCATGGAACATAGATATAGTCCAGACATTTCGGCTAAGCAGTGTATTATCGCTAATTAAAAGACAAAACTTTTTGATTTGCCAAAAATTGTATTTTCAAATTAAAATATATATTTAACAACATTATTGTACAAATAAAATACCTCATTAAACATATGTTAAACTATGAACTCATAATAAGGACAGTATATGTATGTATGGCCACTAAAGTCGTTCCGAAAATCCCCTACAAGCACATCGGAACACTGGGCGTGCTCAAATCGCCGACCATTGGTCAGCCAAAGACTCCTATCTACAGATGGCATTACATAACAAACCGATCCAAAACGGCGGGGCCAACCCATCCGCAGTCGCATCTGCCTTTTGTTTTGCCATACATTAAAATCTAGGTGAGGGTGTGTTGGCCGTTCAACAAAATTTAGTATCAATGAGCATGCCGCCCGGCCATTTGGATTGTATGGTTAATTCAAATGCAACTGTTTAATTAAATTCAGCTCCACCCGCAACGATTTGTTTGCACATAATTAAGTCAACTAATTGGATGCCAGTTTTAGTATCAATTAGCTTCAGGTCGTGACTTTATGCCTAACATATTGATTTAACATCTTAAGCTACGCCAAAACAGGTGGTTCCTCTGATTCTTTTGATTCCGGTTTGATTTGCGGCTGTCCCAGCGACATAGGTAATCGATCACCCCACCTACTCACTTTTGCACAGGAATAGGCAGACCTGAAGAGAAAATACAATTCATTAAAAGGAGCTCAAAAGGCATCCGTGGTTCCACTTACTTTCCGTGCTTGGACTTCGTGAAGATGACCTCTTGGAGATTGCCCTCTTCTGTGCAGAGCCGACAGATGGCATGCTTCGACCTCACCAAGGTCGGACGCACAATGCGCGGCCAGGAGCTAGAGCTATCGGTTTGGGAATCCTTCTTCAGGATGGCATAACTGTAGAGGGAGGTGTGGCGGTCCGCCAATGAGTCGCTACCCAAACGCAGGGGAGCATAGGAGATGGGAAAATTGCAGGGCGTGCGATCAGCCAGATCTCGAAGTCGTGGGCAGACCATGTCATGTGGACACTTAGAGTATATAAAAGTTAGATTATTACCTATACATCGCGAATTCGAAACTTACCGGTGCCACTGTGTGACCTTCCTGTTCCTGTTCCAACAAAAATTGCCTAGCCTCGTTGACTAACTCGCTGCCACGACGCGTTCCCTCCTCCACAATGACCATGTAGCCATCGCACTTCCGCCACAGATTCCGCAGAACATCCTCCCGCTGCTCTTTGTTCTCCAACTCAAAAAGCGTGTGAGAAATAATTACCAGATCATAATTGGTTTCGATGCCGGGAAGGAACTGTCGATAGAATACATTGCGCAGGGCTATTTGCTTGTTCTCATGGCCATCGCGCAGTATGAGATCAGATATCTCGTTCATCTCCCTGGACCTGTCCACGTTGTAGTACTCGAAAATGTGTTCGCGCCACAGTTCGCTGGCCACCCACATGCCAGTTCCAATGCCGGATCCGAAGTCAAAGTAGCTGCGCGGCCGAAACTCTTCATCCCGCTGCGCCAGCTCCGTGAGGACGCGCTTCAACACGGCGTACTCCTGGGCACCACGAGCTATGGCGTACACCAGAGACTCGTATGCACCATATTCGATCCGCTTCCAGGCGTAGATACGCTGGCTCAGCCTCTTGTTGATCTCCAGATCCCGCTTGCGCCTCCAGCGCTCCGCCTCGTCTTCGTCGAGATTAGCTAGGCGATCCAGAGGCATCTTCGCATTGACCTCGTCGATAATGATTCGTTTCTTGTTCTCAATCTCATCCTGCGTGGGCGGCGGATGACGGGATTTGATGTAGGCATTAAGCTGCTGACCATCATGGATTAGTTTCTTAACGGGATGATCCCCCACGATGCGCTTTAGAGTATCATTCAAATGTTTTGGCAGCTCCACATGATTGGGCCTCACTACTCCTGGATGTTTCCTGGGCTTTAGGGTGGCTTGTTCCAGGGCAGAGATCACAGCTGGCTCCACATCCACGGCAATCTTGCTGGTGAATCGGTGCAGTCGTGGCACCAGACTTCTCGTTGTGAAATTCAGTGAAAAATTCATATCAAATTCTAATTAGTCTAGTAATATGTAACCGAGAAATCAAAACAAATGAGAGCCACACGAGTTTACCGGCGATTTGCCAGTGCTGTAAAAGGTTCCCATACAATCAGCTGACGGTGCTGCCAGACGCCTTGCTTTAAGCGCAAATGCGGTTATATTAATAGCATCTTGTTTCATTTTATGTTAAAATTGGCAAAAATATCTACTATTTAAATAATTAGGCTACACGTAAATTTAAAATAATTTTTATTACAGAATATGAAATAGTTAAAATTGCAATAAGTCAAGAAAACGAATCTGAATCGAACAAAATGGGTGCTATAACCTTGACCTCCACTGTGTGCTTGCACCGTTTCGAAAATCTGAAAACAAACTTGGCATCAGCACAATGTTGTAACTAATAAATTTATAAAATAATGGAAGAATACGAAGCACAAGTGAGCAAAGGTGATATCATAAGGTCCCAACTATTTTTATGAAAATACTTGCATCAAACAGTTGCTCGTTGTGGAGCAGGCATTGGAAAATGCCGCGGATGAGGCGCAACGCCAGGATCTTTTGGCCCTAAAAAACAATCTGCAGGAGCTATTGGCCCTCACCCGGGACACAGGAGATGAAGCACCCACCGATGAATTACCTCAGCAAGGCGACGACCTGGACGACGAGCTGCAGCGGCTCAAAAGCGAACTTAGTGACCTAGAGGCGGTGGGCTCCTCACAGACCGCGTTGGATGAAGAGCGGCAGCTGGCGGATTTGCGGACCAAGTACACTGCCATGGTGGGCGAGAAGTGCTCCGCTCCACACGAGCACAGTTGGGGCACTTGCTACCACAATGCCCTCATCTGCGGAGTGGACGACGAGGTGGTTATGAACAGCGATGGCGTCTTGGATGCTCGACTAAGGGTTCTCTTTACGAATCCTACGCATCGAGAAATGCTGCCCTGCTCCTATTACCTCGAAGGCGAGTGCCGCTTTGATGAGACCAAGTGTCGCTTTTCCCACGGCGCCCTTGTCCCCGGTAGCTCAATTAGAAAATACAATCCACCAGATTTCCACAAACTCTCTCGCAGTCGTCCAGTTTTTGCCCTACTACCGGATCGATTGTGGCATCGAGGTCGTGTCCTTTGTGTAAATTTCGTAGAGCAGGTATGCCGCGTGCGCTTGGATGGGCAGGATCACAAGGAGCGGGAACGTGACTTTAAGTTCGAAGAACTGTATCCACTTACCACCGACCAAGAAGAGGATGACGAACTCTCCAGCGATGACAGCAACTCCAGCATGAACGACGGCAGCAGTGACGAGGCGGAGTCCGATATGGATGATCTGGAGGAAGCTAGAAGAGCCCGCATGGTCGAGTTGAGTTTGTTTACCTTTAAGCCGACGGAACGGCTGGGCGCCTGGGAGGAGTTCACACGGGTATGTTGAGCAGATTACAATTCAGAAACTTAAATCCCTCTAAATACTATCCCACACAGGGCATCGGCTCCAAGCTTATGGAGAAAATGGGCTACATCCATGGTACCGGTCTCGGCTCAGATGGAAGGGGAATCGTCACTCCCGTAAGCGCCCAGATACTTCCCCAGGGTCGTTCGCTAGATGCCTGCATGGAGCTACGTGAGGCCGCCAACGGAGACAAGGATTATTTTAGCGTGGAACGAAAGCTGAAGCGTGCCCAGCGACGTCAGCGAAAAGCGGATGAGAAGGCCTACGTCCGTGAATCGCAACGTGTGAATGTCTTTACATTTTTAAACGACAGTGTTTTGGGACCTGGAGAAAGCAGCCAGCAAGGCGAGCAGGTGGCCAAAAAGGTTAAGACCAACGAGCTACAGCAGCACTCAACCAAAACGCTTAACGTAGAAACAGTGCGTATTGCTGATGAAATCCGTCGAAAGCAAAGAGATATAGCCAAGGTAAAACAGTCCCTGGACCGCAATTCTGGAGATGCACAGCTTCAGAAGCGATTACAAGTGCAGATGCAAAGCCACAAACAGGAGCTGGCCACGCTGCAGGCACAGGAACGCAGTTTGAGCAAGGAACAGCAGACGCGTAAGAGCAAGAATAAAATGTTTGAGTTTTAATAATGACTGTTTTAAAAAATTAAATGGGGGTAACGTGGGTGTAGAGTATCCGAAAAAAAGGTTTTGTAAATATTTTTAAAATTATTATTCTAGATACATACAAAATTTAACATGATTGTTTACGAAAACCTATTTATCTACGCACAATTAAATACTACCGAAGGATCCCGCCGTAATTATGGCCGTCATGTACTGCTCCAGTAGAGCCTGCGCCAGATGAGCGCCGTGCTCTACGGCCAGCGAATAGGCGGTGTCACCGTCCTCATTGGTGGTGCTCAGATCCAGATCCTTGGCCAGAAGTTCGTTGCAAGTATGCGGATGATTGCCGGCCGCTGCGTACATAAGCGCCGTGCTCCCAACGATGTCCATGTGGCCCGAATCCGCGCCGTGTTCCAGCAAGAAGCGGACGATTTCGTTATGCCCACCGGCGGCAGCTAGTAGTAGCGGGCTAATCAGATCTGGGGCCATTTCATTCACATTGGCACCAGCCGCGACAAGGAGCTGCACGGAAACCAGTTGCCCGTAGGAAGCTGCCCAATGGAGGGCCGTGAAACCATGTGCATCCTTATAATCAATGTCCTGCTGACGCGCTCCTTCAGCTGTCACCTGCTCCTCCGTAATCTCGCCTTGGCCAGCGCGTTCGTGAAAGGAAAGCGAAACTTCAACGGGGCAAAAGGTGGCCTCCGTGTTGCCGCGCTGCAAGTTGGTCAACACGGTGGACTGGGGGCGGTACGGCAGGAAGGCGCTCTTCCGCTTGGCGTCCAGCACCAGCATGGAGGTGGGCGCCGACCGCACGCCCTCATCATCGTCGGAATTCGCGTTATTTTGGAGTGTGTTAGCTGGCGCCACCATTTGTTTTGGTTTTGTTCACCTTTTATACCCTCTACTTGAAGGGAAATGAGGGTATAATAGCTCGAGCTAAATTATATAGCAGTTAATGGTATGCCTTCTGTATATAACAATTATCAAATCAATCAAAATTCACTTTCTTTTAAAATGTCTGTTTTTTTTTTTAAATACATAATTATTTATTTTACTACTTCTATCAACATTAATTTAGAAAATACCAGGGCATCAAATAGTCGGTGCACCGATTTCAAATTGCTGTAGTGTTTTCTGTAATGTGGTAAACGGCATTAACTTGCAACTCCAGCACGGTCACACTCGATTGGTTTGTTTTTATTTTCTCGTTTCAAAGCTTAATTTGCGTTTAATTATGTAAATATATTTACCCGATTTGTTAGCACTGTGTTTGTGTGTTTCGTAACAGGTTTTGCGACGCGGCGCAGTTGTTTTTTGGCCAATACTTCCCTGCACCTGTTGCGCCTTGCCAATTTGTTTTCAGTGCAAACCTGCGTTTGGCCTTTTTTATGCCCTTTCGTTGTACGTTTCCACTTCCCCGAATTAATTGCGTCGAAACATCACCAAGATGGGCAACACGAGTTCCAAGGGCGAGTCGGACGCCAGTGAGCCACCCCTGGACGGGGGAAAGCCGCACAAGCAACATCAGCAGCACAAGTCCAGCGATGCCTCCCACAACGGAGTCACTGACGTGGGCGGCAGCCACAACAGCCTAAAGGTGACGCAGGCGCAGGGCTCAATGACCAGGTCGGCATCTGGGGCGGATGTCACTGAGAAGTACCTCACCCAGCTGGTGCCAGTGGAGAAGCTGGCCGAGATCCTCAGGGAGCAGACATCGTCCAAACTGGGCATTAATGGCATTGTGGCAGATGTCTTTGTGGTGAGTAATTTACTGATAACACCGAGCCCACTCATAAAAAAACAACACCTCTTTCGGCAGTCACAAGTCTTTCCGCAGTATACCGACCTGGGACAGCGGCTGTTCAACCTGATGCACTCCAACTCCAAGGCCACAACGAAACATCTAGGAGCCGTAGCTTTCCGGCAGCAATGCGAACGCTTTTTGGGCATCATGGATGATGCGAAGACGCTGGAGTGCTACATCAAGATGTACGCCCAGGAGGAGAATCCGGACCTAATTGACAAGACGGGAGTGACGCGATTGCTCCTCATCTGCTACACCATTGCCATGCAGCACTCGGGCAACGCTGTGCTGTGCCCGGCCATCAACCGCACGTTCGGTTCGGTGACCAAGTCCATTTTTCTATGCCACGACAGTATGAGTCTGGGCTACGTTTGCCGCTGGTTCGAGCAGAACCTGATGCGGTTGGTACTCCTAGTGCACAAGTACTGTGTGCACACGTTGTCAACCGCTTATCGTGGTCTAGAGCAGCAGAACCAGTCCTGCGGCATTGAGTTGCAAACTCCGGTGCTTGAACAACGCAATCCCTTCACAGATGCCACCGACTACAGTGGTGGTGGCGGAAGGGACGAGGACTCGCTGATGCCGCTCTCGCAAGCCTGGCTGCTAGCTGGAGCTCTGCCGCCACTCTACTCCAAGCCCCAAACTATAACTCCGACGGCAACGAAAGGAAACAACAACGTCAGCGCCTCCACAGCGGTACAGATTTTCAAGGACAAACTGTCGATGATGCCGTCACACTGGACGCTGCTGTACAACTCCAATGAGCACGGCGTGGGAGCCAACCGGTTTCTGCACCACGTCCTCGGCTACCGGGGTCCAACACTGGTCCTGCTGCACACAAAGGATGGACAGACATACTGCGTGGCCTCACCCAGTGAGTGGAAGGAAACGCATCTGTTCGTGGGCGGCGAGGGCAGCTGTGTTATCCAGCTTCTGCCCAAGTGGGTAGCGAAATGGTGGAGATATATAATCCTTATTAACAGAATTTTTTAAAGGTTTGAGATACTGGAAAAAAAGTCCAACATTCTTTACCTAAACACCAGCATACGCGGCTATCCGAAGGGCTTACGTGCCGGCGCTGATCCGCGAAAACCCATTATAGCAGTCGATGAGCATTTTGAGAATATGGACTGCAAGGGACTGGCGGCTGGACTTATGTCGATAGAGGTAAAACGATCAAGCACCTTTAGAAGACCCGCTTTCTTTTCGACACAGTGAAAAGCTATTATCAAAATCAAATAGAAACCCTGAGATGGTTTTGATTTTAGTGAATTCTTATTGAGTAACCGGAAAGTAAACGGGTTCCATTATATACATACCTCATTTGAAAAACCCACTAATAGAAAATGGAATCAATCATTCAAACCAAAATAAGCCAACCTGTCAATATGTCGAGTATTTCTCTGTACTTTAATCGCATTCATGTACAATAAGCCTTACTCAACAGGGTATATGTTATATATGTGTATATGCATATATATAGTGTAAATTTCATAGACGTATATCGTTATAAACGGCATAATCTCCAGTCTAAGCTGTTAAAAACAGCACACTTGTGGCTCCAAATGGCCAGGTGTGCTCTAGCGATGTATTTAAACTAAGTCTACGATTCTCCTTAGCCAACAACAGTCAACCAACAACAAGAACTACACGTTGCTTCCCATCTTCTCTTCCATCTTATCCGCAGGTGTGGGGCTGCGGGGACAAAACATCACGCGAAGTGCAATTGGACATCAAGAAGTGGCAGATCAAGGAGGCCGAGCGACAGCGGACCGTGAAGCTCACGGCCGCCGACTGGATGGACCATCCCGATCGATATCTCCTCGAGCTGGGCGGCAGACAGAACTACAACAATTGATCGCAGCTGCTGCGCGTATATGTATTCTAAAAGCAATAGGAATGTCATTCGCTTTGAGGGGCATGCCACGCCGAAATTTACTGGGATTTGCTATAGTTATGCACTCGCAGCACGAGAAGTAATCACTGGACTGAATTTGTTTTTAATTGATGTTGATTGATATTCGGTTTACTTGTTTTCTTTCTATAATCAGTGTTTAGTATTCGATTTGATTTATGTTCGTAAAGTGAATTCCGTGAATGCCTTTAAATGTACTTCGTTCTACTGTGTATCCATGTATATGTCAGACATTGTCTCCGTTTTCGTCAATTTTTTCCTTTAAGTTTTCTGTTTTTTATTTCTGTATCCTTGTTCAAATGTAAAAAGCAAGTATTATGAAAAGACATAGGAATCGAAGTGCTTAAACAAATATTTCAATAAATGTTACAAATAAAATGAACACAAATTTTCTACTTGCTAGCGTGGAATGCAGATCTCATCATCATTTTATCTCATATCACCAAACTAGATGAACCTAAATGATAGCATAAAACCATGTTTATCTTGAAACTCGGTAATACAATTAGGGGATTAATCAGCAACAAAATTTAAATTTCTTATCACATATACAACGTGCGTCAACCAACGAGCCCGACAAATTTTCAAGAATACATAAACAAAATGGAATGATATGCAATGTTAGTACAAATGGGTGCAGTAGCATGTAAATAATACAAATTGTAAAAGATAAAAACATAAAAGGCGGTTTCGGATATTTCCCAATATTATATTATTGATGTGTATATTAGTTTTACAATAAGAATTTCTATTTAAATACAAGCTACGCCCTTTTCTGACCGGCGGCAGTCACAAAATTCACAATCGGCTCAGGCATGTTTTTAATTAACTACTATGCCACACAAAAGTGGGGGACCTAACTATGCGGGGCCACCTAGCAGGGATGTATAGAGTAAAAATATCGTTTCGGGAAGGTCTGTTTAAACAACTAGCACATAAAAAGTAGTTACAAAATATCTGACCCCTATTTAATGATGATTCTTTGGGCTAAGGGATGTGTGGATTTGCTTGTGCGCGCTATCGGGAAAAGCGATTACAGTGTTGCCGATTTAAAATAAGTTGCTTTCGCGATGAAAACTAAGGCCACAATTCAAATGCCCCATTTAATGGGCCGCTAGAAAGTGTTCGTTTCATGAGTATTCTATGCCTAGCACAAATCAAGATCTGGGAAAACAATAAATATAAGCATAGCATATAACTGATAAAGGTTTTAAGGTCAGCGCGTCTAGGTGATGTACTCTCGATCGCGGCGTCGCCGCGTCGTGGAGGCAATAAAGACCACTGGGTGCACACCAGCACCGTCATCTTCAACGTCTCCATCCTCTCCGTCCACGTCTAAGTCACCGTCCTCAGCGTCATTATCCCCGCCCGTTGAGTTTGACCACTCGGACGCCGACTGGTTGCTGCCAGTGGCACTAAACTTTAGGCTGCTTGACATGCCAAACGAAACGGATAGCGAGGCGCTAAGTGACGAGGCATTCAACTGCTGGCTCACGTCCACGCCATCTTCGTCCTCGAAAGCGTCGTCAATGTGCGGGTGCTGATGATGCTGGTACTGATATTGTTGGTAGCGGTGTCACCTGCCTGCCCCCGCGCCCAAAAGCAGCGCATAATCATCGTTGGACTCGGGAATAGGCGCTGCTGCTGAGGCAGCACCAGGGGGCAGGCGTAGGAAACTGCCACCGACGCCAGCACCCGCACCCGGATCTCTTTCACGCTCGCGAAGATGCAATGTATCGCGTTGACGGGTCGACGGCTGAGAGCCCGCCGCTCCCGGCAAGTGTAGTTGTTGTTGTTGGTAGTTGCTATTGCTACTGTTCCCATCGTCGGCCTCGCCTGCTAAAGGAAATCGAGATTGGGAGTGAGTAGGTTGACTTTCGGGCAGTGTGTTCAGCTTGCCATCATACACAGGCACTATCAGGCGACTGGATGTTGCACCATACATGTTACCTGATTGCGACGAGTTGCCCGGCAGCTGCTGATCTTGCCGCTTGCTGATCAGATACTCGGACTCACTACTGGAGCGACGAGGACTGCGTGCCAGCGGCTGGTATGTGCTGCGTCCCTGGAAGCGACGACTCAGTGAGCTGCCCACGACGCCCAGATGCTCGGTGACATCCTCCTGCATGTCGGATATGTCCATCATGGAGAGGAAAGCGCGACACCAGCTGTGATTCGGGTTGTTCCAGTACTGCGGCGAGTTGATGTGGAAAGGGTGGTGCGGGAAGCTGTAGATGTGAGCCACGGCAGCGATAAACATTTCAATGCAGATGAGGAAGTTCTGGTGGGCGATAGCAAAAATATACATTTTTTAATTGGTTTTCGGAAACTTTCACTTTGGTTTCATTTTTGTTTTGCCAATTTTGGAAGGGAGAAAGTAAGACTTAATAAAAACTCCTCGTCACCAGATTTAAACGTCCAATGGGCTGTTTCCGGTTCCAAGATCCGGATAGTTAACCACTCACCTGAAGCAGGGAAGCCAGGTTGGTGTCCCCCGCATCCGAACCAAAGATGTCCTTAATAATGTTATAATATACCAGTACGTTGAGTAGCACTCCTTGGCTGCGGTAAAGTATGATATTCTTAGCAAGTCTTACAAGGCTCATGAGGTACTTACAAAAAGGAGAAGAACACCACAGCTTTGATGCACAGAAATTTGGGAATTGGCTTCATTGGTTTGAGGTCTTCCTTGTTTGCACGGTAAAATAGCACTAGGCAGTACATGGCCACGAACTGGGAGATATTATTGACCACCACAATGTAGGGGAAGGCCACGTTGCCCGCGAACTCGCCCTCGCCGTAGACGCCGCATAGCTCGCAGATGCTGCGAAATTCCGATTAGAGTTGGGTGTAAAGCGTAAAGGACATCCCGACACTCACACAGAGATAAAGGTGGTGATAGGGCGCACGACCGTATACTGGAGGATCCCGTGCTTGCAGTTGTGGATGAATTCACGACCCATCACCCACGGCCGCATGCAGCACAGGGGGAAAAAGTGCGGCACCTGCGGCTTGTACTCCATTGTGGCCTCCAGGTCCATGCCGAGATTCAAATAGTTGAGCAGGTACACCATGAAGTTGTAGATGACGTACGCCTCGTAGCACTCGCGCAGTGAGTCCACGTAGATGGAGTGCTTCGGAAAGAAAAGGCCGATCCACTGCAAGTCAATAGAGAGTATTAGGTTTCTTGTGGTCTCCAATTCCAATTTCGATGCTGACATCGGTGGCCCACTTACCGCGTTCAAGGCGTAGATAGGCACCATCCACAATATGCGGATTATGTGTTTCTGCAGTATGGGCTTAGTAAAATGAATGACGTGTTGGATGATATGCCAAATGGACACGGGCACTGCGGACAGCACAAACAGTCCGCCGATGAGAATGAGCTGGTCGTTGCGCTGGAAGCCATCCTTCACGGAGTTCACAATCAGCAGCGGCACCACGATGATAGCGAATATGACATAGGTGACAATAAGCAGCGGGCGTATCCAGATGCGCCACTCTTCGAAGAAGCGTCTTATGTCCAGGCCGCACATCTTGTCTTCTTGTTTACTGGTGCGCTGCTTGGGAATGCTTCTTGAAATGAGTTCACCGGGGTACCTAATATCCGGGTCTCGTTGATTCGTTGACGTCGACGCCGCCGCCCCGAATTCTGTTTTCACTTGGCTTTCCGCTTTCCTCCGCTCCGATCCGCTCTTCTCCGCCAGATATTCTCTCACAGAAGATTACAGGACTCGGCGGTGGCACCCACGCTGGAGGCGCATTTTCAGCGATTTCCTGCTAGCAGAGCAAGTGCTTCAGTCCACTGGTTTTGGTCCTATTGGCAATAAAATCGCGGGTTTGTTGCCCTTCTTTTGTGAGGAATCCAATCTGTGGGTCGGGTGCCTACGTCTAATTGGTGTGACCAGCCTAAGGGAAATCCAAAATACCGATAACTTCCTCCGGTAAGACTAGCTCCCGGTTTGATAAATATTTTTTTAATTTTACTGCTTATTTAATTTGTTTTGTTACAAAGTTTAAACGCTATCAGTAAAAAAATTACCTACATTAAAAAAGGAATGTCAAAAATGATTTTAATTTCTTTGTTGCTGCCGAAAAATATCAAAATTTTCCCATGAGATAAGAAGGGAAATTTCAAGGGCTGCAGAGTAAAAACCGAAATATATATATTTTTTAAGAATTTTAAAATTATAAAAAAAAACCAAAGGAATAAAGAAGTTATCTCAAAACCGGCGTAGTTTGTAGTTTTGTATTGAAAATTAAAACATTTCTTAAATATTGCAAAAAAATTATAAGATGGCTTGTTTGCGAAGTAAATTCAATATAATATAGTACTACATGCATTTTATTTATTTATTTGTTTAAAATATCAGTTATGTACATTTACGTTAAGTTTTGAATAATTTCTCCCGAAATGGGATAAAAGGATTTACAATTGTTTGAGGACGATAAAGAAGCTTGAAAAGCGATTTGTTTTCTTTTGTTATGGATTTATTAAACAAATATTCTTAGATTATTTGTTTTATTTGGATTTACGATGTCAGAATGTTCTCTTAACATTTATACGTTGATAACTTAAGATGTTCCGTGTACTTCCAAGGCTGTCTTTTGGTTTACAGTACGGCGGAATGGCTCTTACACTATTTGCCTTGCCCCTGGTAGTCATTTTCATATACACAATATCGGATTATGTTAAAAGTAATTAAAAAGTATTTGTATTATAAAAAACAGATATTGCCAGTGCAGGCTAATTGTTGTGATGATGCAGAAAGAGGATAGCGTCGATATGACTGCCGGTTAGCATGAATCGCTTGTTGAAGTCGTATATTTGGTCTCGCAGAGCCTTCTTGAAGCTGAGTGTCACCACGCCGGGCACACTGTGATACAGACTAGCCAGATCGCGCAGCGTTCCATAAATGTGACCCATCTTGAGCCACCACTCGATGGGCGACTCATCCAGCTGGACGACCACCTCGTTGCGGTATCGCTTAAGATCAGATTCCACGCTGCTGTCCGCATCCCTCTTCGGAGGACTAGGAATCTCATTACTGTCAAACAGCAGTTTCAGACCTACGGGGAGTTCTATTTAGTCCAAGTCCGATTATTTAAAAAGGTGTACTTACCCAACTTCTTTGGGGCACTGCTGTCCACTACTCTTGGTTCTGACTTAATAGCCACCGAGCTGGAGGTGGCTGCCACTTCGTTGGATTCCCCTTCTCCCGCCCCACCAAAATTCATGTTATACTTAAGGGTCAGCATACGAACGGTTCGGTTCAGGTCGTCAATGGTGGTCAGGCGGTGAAAGCGCGGGTCCAACAGTGCAGCAGCGGTCAAATTGTCATTGGCAATGACGTGGCCCTGTAGGACACTGGAAATAGTGCGCTTCACATTCATCATTAAGGGATCGTCCTGCTCGGCAATGCCCAACTTCTTGATAAGAATCTTTGAGGTGATTGGCGAAAGCATGCTGCACAAGGGGATATCTTCGCCACGCAGTGTGTCCAAAGCAATCTAAAAGATTTGACCCAATAAGACAAGTGCTTAAAAGTTGCAGTTAGTTTGATGGCTTACCACCAGAGCACTTAGTGCCTCCGTCACCGTCTTGGCTGATATCACCAGGTGATCCATGTCCTCCGACCAAGAGATGGACTCGGCAAAGAACTTCAATGTTTCGTACAGTGTCCAGGGGAAGTGCTCGTTGTACGTGGGCATTGGCACCTCAGACACCTTGGAGGCAATCTCCGATGAATGACGCTGCATGAGGTCTTTCACCTGCTCCATTAGCGTGGCCACCTCTTCAAGCTCGAAGACACGACGCAAACATTTGTCAATTACCGAAACGTAGCACAGCGCAATGGGGATATCTGCAAAAAAAAAGTACATTTTTAGAAAAAGGACGTCTAACAAGATATAGTCTTATATATATTTCTATAAGACATGTTTTTAAATAGCACTACAGAATAATTTGGCCCTGCTGCGCCACTTACTTTTCTCTCGCAGATAGGTGTGCAGGAGGTCCTCTTCCTCATCGTAGTTTATGATGGCCAGTGTGCAGTTGGCCAAGTAGAAGTCAGTTAGCAGATCGTCAAAGACAATGTAATCGTTGTACTCCACGGTGGCGTACAGCATACCGCGAACTGACTGCGTCTCCTCGTCCAGATAGTGATGGAAAATGCTGAGGAATCGACGCTGCTCGACGTTCACCCACATCTCAAAGGCAAGGGAGAAGGGCTTATCGGAGGTGAACTCGCGTGTGATTTCGCCAATTTCCAGAAACTTGGAGGCGTGCATCTCGTTGATCAGCGAATCGATCTTGTCTGGCTCGGGCATGGGTGCCGAGTTGCCTAGGACCTGTCGCAGAAATTCGCTGAAACCAGCATCGTACAGAGAGTCCACATTGCGCAAATCCTTAATCACTATGTCCGTAAGGGCTTCGGCCAGATTGGTGATGTTCGCCACGGCAGCATAGCCGCCTTCCTCGTGCTTGATGGATCGCCCGTGGATCAGTGCAGTCGAGGGAGTGGCCACTTTACGCTTGCGTCCGTACTTTGGTTCCACAACCAGGCGCTCCTCCTCCTCTACCAGATTATCAGCCTCGTCGTAGGTGTACGGCACCATGGTCTCGTACAGCATGGTTTGTGAGGAGGCATCCTCCTCCGCCTGCATGGCCGCAGTTGCCACGGCTGCTTCGTCCAATTCCTCATCAGAGCCGTTGTCGTGGTTCCGGTTATTGATGAACTCTAGCTTGACCCGCCGCGAGGAGACATTTCGCTTAGACAGCGGTGGATGGGTCACATTGCGCGGCGTCTTGCGCGGCGGCACATGAATGTCGTGCTCCTGGCACAGATCTTTGAACAGATCTTTGTGCCGGTGCTGGAGATGGGCCCGCAAATTGGTGGTGTTGCCGTGGTTGGTCAGCACCTTGTGACACTTAATGCAGACGACGTTCTGCTTGGTGATCACCTCGTTGTTGTCATTTGAGGGGAATCCAAAGTAGCGCCAGTAGACGCTCTTCATCTTGGGCGAGTACAGTTTGGAAAAATTTAGCTGCGACACATCTTCGTACTTCAGCTCGCCAATGGCCACCGGCGACGCGGGTACCTCTTCGCTCATCTTGTCTTCTGTGGGAGATTGGGATCGGGATCTTTGTTTGTTTTGATTTAGATTCGACAACGATTGCTGGGCCCAATGCGGGAATTAGCGCGCAATTTCTCGATTATAGATAGACGGTTCAATAGTCAATAGTTTTTTATCTGTATCAGAAGTACAGTTTAGAGTTGCCACGCGACACGCCGTCAATCGATAAGGCAATAAAACGTTGCTAAATGCTCGAAATGCACTCTCAATTATTAAAGATTATTTTTACAGACTGCTAAAATATGAGCGTCACTGCTTTTTATTTTCAATACGTCTGACTGTCGTAAAAAATGCGATTTGTTAAGTATTCTCGCTAACACTGATTGCATCACCAATCGATAGCTGGGGAAATTTCTCGCTCGCCCGGGGGAATTTTACGAGGGAAATTTTCGCTTGGCCTACGACGTGAAGTTGGTTGCGATTTCCTTTTTAATTCGTTGTTGGGAAGAAAAGGTGTGTAAATTTTGTGAGCGTCCCGAAATTCAATGAAAATAAAAGATAAACGAAATGCAAATCGAGCCATCGTGTGTGCCAAGCATAGAGGACACAAGTGGGCTTCTTTGGCCACCCGTAGACATGTAGAAGTGCTCTTTAATTACGGCTAAAACAAACGAAATGAGCCAGCCACGTGGGCCTGCAGCTTGGTTATACCGTATTTACGGGTTTACAAACCGACATTAATGTTATTATTGTGTTTTCGCCCTCATTGCAGCCAATCTAAACCGCCAAGATGGGTAAGGGTAACAATATGATTCCGAATCAGCACTACCACAAGTGGTGGCAGCGGCATGTGAAGACCTGGTTCAACCAGCCGGCCCGCAAGGTCCGCAGGCACGCGAACCGCGTCAAGAAGGCTAAGGCCGTCTTCCCCCGCCCCGCCAGCGGTGCCCTGCGCCCTGTGGTCCGTTGCCCCACCATCCGCTACCACACCAAGCTGCGTGCCGGCCGTGGTTTCACCCTGGAGGAGCTGAAGGTGAGTGAAGCCTAAACATTGCCTAGATCCATTAGCCACTAACCAAATCTCTGTTTACAGGGTGCCGGCATTGGCGCTAGCTTTGCCAAGACCATCGGCATTGCCGTCGACAGGAGGCGCAAGAACAAATCCCTGGAGTCCCGCCAGCGCAACATCCAGCGCCTCAAGGAGTACCGCAGCAAGTTGATCCTGTTCCCCATCAACGAGAAGAAGATCCGCGCCGGCGAGTCCTCTCTGGAGGAGTGCAAGCTGGCCACCCAGCTTAAGGGACCCGTCCTGCCCATCACCAATGAGCAGCCCGCCGTGGTTGAGTTCCGTGAGGTGACCAAGGATGAGAAGAAGTTCAAGGCCTTCGCCACGCTGCGCAAGGTAAGTTTTTCGCTTTGTGATCGCCTATAGTTCTTGATTCTTATTTGCCGTTTTATATTTGCAGGCTCGCACTGATGCCCGTTTGGTCGGAATCCGCGCCAAGCGCGCCAAGGAGGCCGCTGAGAGCGAGGACGCCGCCAAGGGAGACCCCAAGAAGGCCAAGAAGTAAACCACATCTTAACCTGATCGTTCTGTCTACAACATCAACCAGAATAAAATCTTAGTTTTTCTTAAACGTGAATATTTGTGCACTTTGTTGTTCCTGTCGCGTTTGACGTGAGACCTATCGATAACCAGTGTTGCTATCGATAGGTCGCTTTTTAGCGCGTTCAGTTTAAATTGGCATGTGTTCCAGGTTGCTGCAACCAAAAAACAACCATTATTTGTTGCTAGCCAGACAAGCATTTCATTTTTTTGGGGAATTGTATTCATTTGTACATTCAGAACAGGAATTTAAGATTACTTTGACTTAAATTTATAGAAGCTCTACATTTTTGGTAAATTTTTTAATTTATTAGACAGGATTGGTACATATGCAAACAAATGCAAAAAAAACTCACATTTTAAGGAATATTTTTGACAGAAACAACGATTTGAATACCATTTAAATAAATGGTTTTTCAATTAGTAATAGGTTGTGCATCTTGAACCTTTGTCGTTTATGGAAGCTGTTTCTTTTTATCTTAAATAACTATTTTTAGTACCCGATTAACCCCAACTTATATTAACACATTTATTTACGATACCTAGTTAGGTATGTATTTATGTATATCACATGACGCTATCTCTATCTATAAAATTTGACTTTAAAATGATAAGGGTCAGGGGTTATTTGACTATAGCTTTAGATTTTAGGAGTCTTTGGAGAGGTTTTCCTGTTAAGCCCGATTTCTAAAATACATGTTTTCTTAGTTTCTGTAGCACAAACTCAAAAACAAACCACAATACCATGGAAAAATGTTAACATTACGGTTGTGACCCAAGTATTATCGCATTTGCACTTCAACCGCAAATATTAATTGAGGCCGCCACCCCGAAACTCGTATTCCATATGTTGGTAATAGCCCACATCCCAAGCAAATCCAAAAAACACCATATTCATAAATACAAATGTACATATGCAAAAACATAACTCCTCCGATGGAAAAAAAAAGGGTTGTGCTTCCTCAAGCAAATGCGACAAGCCAATTCAATTATCGGGTGGTGCAGGCAGCATCCACGTTCAGATCTAGGTCCTGAACCAGATACATTTACAGATACAGATACAAATCCCAATTACAATCCGACCCGCACCTTGAACCTTGTTTATGCACTTCACTGATTTTTATTTCACTTAACCTTGTTGGCTGCTCTTGTGCGGACAAAAAAGGGGGTGGAGATGCTTGTTTCGGTGTCGTGTCAACTGCATTCAAATTTTTATTATTGAAATTTATGAGCGCAAAAGTGATTTTCCACATAGTTTTTCCCGCTGCCCATTGCCACCCCTCAAATATTTTTTTTTCCCGCTGAGTTTTCCTTCTTTTTGATTGTTTCTCTTTGGGTTTTTGCTTTGTTTCGACCGTTGTTTATGGAGGTGGCCATGGCTACCGGGGTGGGTTACTGGCTGCTTCCGGGTGCTCCTGGCTCAGATCCGGGGGCAGTTGCTCAGGCGGCAAACAAGGATACGTAATTGGCAATTGTTTTTCTATTTTTGTGTGTGCCACCTTTTGCGGCGACAGTTGGCGGCAAAAGTTTTTGCAACATGTGCGTCGGGGTGACAAATCAAATGCAGATTTACTTTGCGGTTTATTTGAATGAAGGATGCTACTCGGAAAGGTGAATTACACACGAAAAATAACCATTTCAGTTTCACATTTATCAAATTGTTTTCCAAGTCAAAGAATTCTATATATCTACTTAAAGGTTTAGATATTATAAATTAAAGTAAAACAAGTGATTATATTTTCGAAGACTTTCGATAATGCTTTGGGATTATCTATCTATCTATATTATATATATTGGTTTGCTTGCAGAGTTTGATTCAAATAAATAATTAAATACATTTTGTAAAATATATTTCTTTCACTGCACAGAGCTGTGCTGACTGCTGCTAATCTGGTTATGCCAATGATGTGAATTTTATTTAACACTTTCCCCGCACAAATGCATTTATGTAGGTTTCCTTCTCTTTTTATCGCAAAATCGATTTGCTGTTAAATCTAAATCGGTGAATTTCCAGCATAATTGATGGCATGGCACCCCATTTCATTGCACTGGCTGTGGGTTAATCTGCATATGCTGCGACTACTGCCAGTGAAGTGTCCTTGCTCACATCTGTATATCTATGCCCGAGGTCCTGTCTGCACCATAAAGCGCAATCAGTGCTTAATGATCCATACAGCAATTGGATTAGTGCCTGCCAGTCGGAAGGGAAAACTACTGCTCGTCCGCCGAGGAACAAAATCAGGACCAGGAGCCTCAACTACGAGCTAGATTTGCATTTGAAAGAGGCGTGGATTAAGCTGATGATGCGGCTCATGTCCAATCGATTAAATACATAAGAAGATCTCGTTCAATAGATTGTGTGTACTAGTCAAGCATAAAATGGATATTCTTCGTATGTTTTGAACTTAGTATTTCAAGATAAGATATCTTGCTCAGGAATTTCATAGAATATGTTTCCAAAGGCTCAAATATTATGATATCCTATAACGAAATTTTAATAAGTTTTAGGTTTAATAAGTTGTCTTGGACAAAAGAATTAGTACATATGTATGTATGTATGTACTATATAATAATGCAAATTTTATGCACATCAAAACGAATATTTATATATACTTGTTCGATCGTTTTCCCAACACATGGTACTTTCATATCACAGGTTCATCATGCCATCCCTGTGCGACAACAAAAGATGTGGCATGCCCCATCAATTATTTGCCGCTATAATCCGCGTCCTTGCAACTTGATGAGCTATAGAATGCGCCCGGATCCCTCACTCCTCCAGCTCAGAGCACACAATAAAATGCTTATTATTTTTCCATAAAAAACAACCCAAAAACCCAAACAAATTAATCAAATATGCAAATAGCAGAGGTTCGCCCCTCCGACGTGCCACATTTTCACGCATCATCTATCAAAAATTGGCACGCCATAAAAAAGAGCACGAGAATGCAAATGAGGGACGTTGCTTTTTTAGCCCACTTGGCTCGATTATGAGATCAATAGAGGCGGCAAACGATCCTGGCAAAACAAATCGTAAAAAAGGCAAATTGCAAATTGCCAAGTGCAATGGGTGCGAAATATCAAAATCGAATTAGAATCACAATGGCTGGCAAATTTTCGCATATGCCAATAATAATTGCCGGAAAATATGCAAATGAGGTGGGAAAGCGACTCAAGTGGGCTGGCGTGAAATTGAAAATGGAAAATTGCATGCCAAAGTGTTTACTGAAAAGTGAGCACTTAAAGCGATTCGCAATTGTTCCCCTTGGGCGAGTTGAATGTCCTTTCGGCTGGCCACGTGTTTTGGGGTCCTTCGTGTGTGTGCCACCAGCACGAAATGTATGTGTATATTTGTATATATAACCCGAAACACTGTGGGCTGCCGGCCAAAATCAATTATCATTTTAGGGGCGATGGGCGTGGCCTTTAACAATAACATAACAACCATAATGAGAATTTCTGTGGAGTGGGTTACCACAAAGCTACTAAATGTTGCATGCCGCCAAACTTTGAACGGGAAAGGGTAAATTCGCTTGAGTTATTTACGTGACAATAAATTGCATGTTTTCGGATTTAAATGTTCGAGAGCGCCTTAAAATGGGATAAAGATATATTTTATTATTTTAAAGAGTGCTCTAAATCAGCGTGGGGTTTTAGGTACTTAATTGAATCATTTAAAGTTAAATATTGCTATCTATTGCAATGAAAAATTAAAAAAAATATTCTTGGTCCTGTTTACAGCGACCATTTGGATGTTGCAACCTTATAATTTCGTGATTTTTATGATTTCTATTCTCGACTTCCCTGCTGGGTGCCCCATTTTAAGCCACAACGTTTGCCAGCAAAACTCAAAAGCCTAAAAACGAGAAATGTGTTCAAGTGCCTGGCAGATGATGTCCGGTGCAGGTTGGAAGGCATCTCCACTGCAGACCAGGCCTTAACCCTTGGTCTGGACCCATTGAGAAGCCCTCCAAGCGAAAAACAATTACGCAACTGTCCAAAAGCAACTGAAACCGAGAGTTGCAACGCTTTCGGAGCAAACCACAGCCCAGTTTATCGCATAATCAAGTGCAGACAAAAGATTTAAATTTTTAAATAAAAAACACATGTTAGGAAATTGTCATGGGAGTCCAACCTGTACAGTAAAGCACCCGCCCGGACCACAAGTGAAACATTCAAATTCGGTTGGCTGGGCTGCAAAATCAAGTGTCTGTGTGTAATGCGATATTTAAATTTTAGCCGAAAAAAAACGAGTGCATAAAAAAACGGTCAGATAGGAAATAGATACACCCGATATGAAACCGCAGTGCTCGGGGTTGGATAAGTCCGCTAATGTGAATACAATAGAGCTACTTGAAACGACCGGAGATCGTTTACTCACGCCACCAAAGCACCCTCCTCCTCATCCTCCTCATCGTCCTCATCCTCCTGGAACCAACCAATCATTTCGGATTCGGGATTCGGAACAACCCCTTCCCGGAGACCGCAAAAAAAAGGTCGTCTGACTTTCAATTAATCAAATTATCGCGCGCCCCGAGGGTTGATGGAAAATCCGTGGGGTTGGGGCAAGGTCCTGGCACTCGAAAGTCCTTGCAGATGGGAGGACAAACATTTGTCCACTTTTTGCAATTTGTACAGTGTACAGGTCAACCGTAGATTTTCTCGATTGTTTGCGTTTGCCGCGTGTTTTGTGCACGCCACTGGCAACATCAATAAATTGTCAAAATCTGTCAAAATTTTTAATGACTGTGTGACGGCTAATAACCGAAAATCGATTTGTTCAAGGCGCTCTATTGATTGCAATTTGAAATTGAGTTTGCTATTTTCTATTTTCTGGGCACTGATTTTTTCCGGATACTGCGGACGTTTTTATGGATTGCGGTGCTGGACAAACAATTGTATCTGTGCGTTTAACGATCGGGGACCATTTTAGAGTTTTAAACGTCAGCCGGTTATTTTTCATTCATCGAACATTTTAAAGAAATCCGAGCATGTGGGCGATGGTCTTCTGTGAGGGGTTCTATCGAAAAATGCGGAGAGTTTCTCTTTGTTTATTTATCTACGTTTAGTTCAGTATTAATATTGAATTATTTTGTATTTTATTTTATTTTTTGCCAGTGCTTTGGCCGTTCGTTAGCTCGTTTTCACTTTGCCGAAACCGCAAGCCGGGAAACTTTCGCACCTGTGTCGGATGACCAAAAACCAGAGCAGAAGAGGAGAGGAGTCTGCAAGTGCAGGACTCCGACCACCACCACAACTTCCTCGTCGCAGGACTGTGAAAAAGCCGATGCTAACCCTTTTTTTTTATTTTTGTGGCAGATCATAGCCATCAGTCCGTTGCTGAAACAAAGTAACTGACAAGAGTCCTGCAATCCAGATCCTGTGAATTCGAGACGAGTCAATGGTTGTATCGCATGCATAAATTATCGCAACTGTAACAGTCGCGCATGTTTCAGTTCATTAGGGGACACTTTGCGACCTTAACCCTTCTCCATGAACTGAGCTAGTACATGTTCCTATGTCCTCTGTCCATGTCCATATGCAAAATAATGCCGCATCATTAGTGCGTCGGCCGACAATGGGAAAGGGTTGCAAGTGGGGCACGTGTCGAGCACCGGCTGCATGTACTCCGGATTCCGAACTTTTTCGCCCTCAGTAAAACCCAGAAATCGTGTTTTTCGCCGGATTTGCATATGCTGATGTTCACAGCATCATGTGGATTAGAATTTAGTGTTTTTCATTGTGGCAGGTCAAAGGGTTTAAGGGCACGAGCAAAGCAGTCTAGTCATGCAGGTTTGCGATATTCGTAGGATAATAGGGTACTATGTATCTTAGATTCTAATCAATCAAACAACAGCCGGATTTAGTTAAGTTGCTCAGATTACTTATAATTCGTTTGTATTACATAGAGTAACTCTATAAAAAGTTTATTGTAATCTTAATGTAAAGACTTCTTGAACAGCACTCAGACTAATATTGAACTTGTTTATTTTTAAATCCATATGTCCTCCCAAAATTAGTTATATTTGGGATGGTCCGCCTCCAATTTCTTGCATAACGCCTCCTCTTCTTAGCCACTGATCTTTTCCCACAGAGCATGGAAACCACACAAATCTGTTGACCTTGTTAAGTTTTGGCAAAATAACAAGAAGAATTGGAGATCCGTCTGGGCAAGGCCGGTTACCTGCCGGAGATTCCAAAGGCAGAATGAGGAGGTTGGAGGGCCAGAAGCTTGGACAGGTACTCACGCTTTATCCACTCATAAGTCACGGCTTCGTTTTGCAGCCAAAAAGAAGCGGCTGAGGAGCCATAAATCAGCTCCTCATATGGGGAACACGATCAACAGTTCATCGGTTCGACTCGCATATCTCTAATAATGATATCAGGGCATCCTCTCCGGGGATTCCGCATTCTGATTGCCCCACCGACAGCTTCCCGAAAAGCAGGAGGCTTTTCCCAGGCCCCTTTCCCTTTTTTTTTGTTTTTTTTTTTGTTTTGGTCCCAGCAGGCGAGGCATCGTGACACCATCTCCACATCCATTTGCAACTGCGGCAACCTGCACTAAAGAGCATTCCCGAAGGTTCCTTAGCATCCTCTCCTGCACCCACGACATGGTCATTACACTGGAAGCAACAGAGATGAAAAAAAAGCTGATACTTTAGTTAATTGAACTTCATTTTAATTGAAATTTTAACATAAAAGTATTATTCTTTTCATTTAATACTTTTTCATTCTTATCAATATATTTTTTTAATATAATATAATCTATCCGGAATCTCTCAGTTTTTATAATAGTTAGCTGTGTACAGCAAAAACAATTACGAAAGGAGTAAAATTCGTGCTTATGGCGACTGATAGGTTTCCAGTACTAACATTATTTAAATATGCTAAAAAGAAATTGGTTTAATTTTGACGAATGGTTAATATTTTGTTAGCACTGCATATACTTTTGTGTAACAGTTAGGAGCTTCATAGGTACGAACAGTAATGGGTATATTAAATACGGGGCAGCTCAGCTTAATGTAACCAAAGGAGAAGAATGAAAAGGATAAGAGCTTCATCTCCAATTCCTTTTTGCTCTCCCACAAAAAGAGTAAACACCGCCGACAACAACACCCAGCATATCTCCAAAATGAGATGAGCGTATTCGGTTACTCTCGTTGTCTTTCTCCCACGATAAGTACGCACATGGGCGTATCTAGGGGGGCCTTATCAATGGTCAAGTATTCAATTGTTCATGAATGTGTTTAAAATGGTTTCATATGGGTAGTTCCTAACAGCTATTACCTTCTCGGTAAACTATTTACCTTCTTTGCTTCTTCTTTATAGTTAGAATCACTTTTCTTTTTATTTTTAAATCTTTAAAATCTAAATATTCTCTGAAACTACTTTAAGAAAGTGTAAAATTGAATATAAAACAACTAAAAAACTAGCTTGAACTACCTCCATGGCTGCAGAATGGGGATCTTGTATGCACACGAGCAGAAATCCCGGCGACAATGATGATGGTGAGGATGGCGATGATGATGATGATGATGGCGATGTGATTGAAACAAAACATCTTATTATTACCTTACCTTCGACCGGCCAAAGGAACGACCCCGTGCGACCTCGACGTAAAAACGAGCGAAAAATACAAAATAAAAAGTGAAAAACAAAAAGTCAGACACACACACACACAAGCACAAACACACAGAGAGTGTGCAAAATAATTCCCACGCTCAGAGGTCCAGGTCCAGAGCCAGCCTTTTGTCGTCTCGTCTCCTTCTGCGTCTCCTCCGCATCATCATCCTCTTCCCCATTATCATCATCATCATCATGGAGCTCCATCGTGCCATATATGGCAACGTCCTTCCGACGGCCCCCTGCCTTCTCCACCGCCCCCTTTTTTTGTGCGAAGTTTGCAAAAATGTTTAAAAAATATGTACAAAATCGCAAACAGTGACGAAATTTCTTTGAGCCCCCCTTCTCTGTGGCCGGGCAGAGAAGTCTGCGTGATTGATTTCACTTCGTCCATGGAGCGGCGAACCTAATTTCTTAACTTTCACAGCTCATTGGGCTTGAAGAATCACTCCGCTCACACGAGGACAGCTTGACAATTGACAGGTAAGGGTATCAAGTGGTTAGGGCTCATAATTATAGTTTTTAGTGATGCGGAAAATGTGAACCGGTGAGAATGGCCTTTTCGTTTTCGGCAGCTCCCTTTGGTGTTTCTGACCCGAAAGTGCACTCAGGAAAATGGTCAATCTTAAAGTACTTAAATCTCTACATAAAGACAATTTCATGAATTTAATGTCATACAATTAAGTCACAATAAGGATTCTCCTCGTACGCCATACTGTATATACATATATAATTTAATTTAATTATAACGAATATATTAATACTAATTATTATACCAAGTATTATTACTTAAGTATTCTGGTTCTGGGATCGAAATCAGGTTCATTTTAATATACCCACGGAAGTGGCATGCCCACCTCATCTAATGAAGGTTTTTGGCCATTCAGCCAGATTATTTTACATTTCATTGATATGTCGAAAAAGGGAAATGCTTTCAATGAAAGCTGCTCCCAGGACCAGCTGCCTGTGTTCCCCATCATCATCATCGTCATTGAAACCTTCTTCATCATGTGGGTTTCGGAGTTTGGGTGCCGGGAATCTGGAATCTGTGTTATTGATCAGAGCTGCGCAATTAACTTGCCACCTTATGATTATGATTACGCCGCCGAATGGGTGGTGAGTACGAGGCATTATGCATCTGTGGAGGTGAAACCAACAGGTTGACAGGACCTCTGTTTCGTTTCCATTTCGTTCCAATGCACTGAGCATATTTTGGGAGCCCTTGAATTTGATTATTTCATATTCATCTTAATATTACTCTTTCACATTTCATTTCTAAATTGATCTTAAAGTTATTAATATTTAATTAAATAATTATTTTGGTGGTGAAATTTGTATGTGTAGTATAAGTAGGCTACTACTGAGCTACGAGTAATTATGGAAATTTATATGTAAATTTATATAAATGAGCATTGCGTGACACATGCACCTTATTTATTTCTCAGTGCAGGGGTTGCTTATCCACCACTGCGTCGGTGGAGTGGGCAGCTGCTTCGCTGCCGCCGCCGATTGATGGTGGTGGTGGTGATGATGGTGGTGGTGGTGGTGGTGGGATGGTGGTGAGTTGAGTTGCAACTTCAACTTGTTCCTGATGCGGACGAGCAGAAGCAACCTGACTGTGACTGTGACTCGCCTCTGTTATTCGCTCACCACTCGCGCTTGAATACGGACGTGTTCTCGGTTCGAAGTCGAAGTCAAAGTCGAAGTAGAATCACAACGGATCGGGCGCCGCGCATCGTTTAAAAGTTCAAAAACTCGTCAATTGACATAAATTGAGTGCAATTTGCAGTGTGCGAAATGTGTGTCTAAGTGAAGCCATCCACCGACCAGCCGATTTGCTATATTCGCCGCCTCTTGTCGCGTGTTTGTCGCTTAGTTCGACCACTTAATTAGTAGTTATAAACAAATCGCGCTTTGAGTCCGACATGGCCGACGAAAGTCTGCACACCGTGCCCCTGGAGCACAACATAGACTACCACATCGTAACGCTCTTCGAGCGCCTGGAGGCGATGCGCAAGGACTCGCACGGCGGTGGCCACGGGGTCAACAATCGGCTGTCCAGCACCCTGCAGGCTCCCAAGCGCAGCATGCAGGCCGAGATTCGCACGCTGGAGTTCTGGAGGTAAGTCACTCCTGTCCTTGGATGAAGTCATATATATAAAATGGGCGACAAAGTTTGGTTTTTAAGCTGGGATAAACTATGTCAACGCGTTGCGTAGCTTAATCAGTCAGGAAACAGTTTCAAAACTTGAGTTTTAAGCTGGCCAGAATTATATTGCGCTTATAAACCCATTGACCTATAAAGAAAAGGATAATCTATCTTTCATTAAAATGAGAGAATGCTTCAGGATTCTTAATATTATAACAATTCTGAATCCTATTTCGATAAGATATCCAGCTTCAAATTCTAAAATGTATAAATAGGAAAAATAATTATAAAAGTGCAGTCTGTCGCGTATGATCAGTTCCTTTTTATTAGAGAGAGTACATTTGCTGTTTTTCTTCGAGTGTAAGCCATCTTCGAACCTTTTGTTTTCGTAGTCATTATCTGCACTTGCTTTCAATTTGCTAACTTTAGATGGCAATTGTTGGATGCCAACTGGCTTTGTCTGAACTCTAAGTAATTGAAATCCAAGTGTTATCCAGACGCACATCATCAAGATAATCGCCAAGCTAAACACGCCCAAAGTTTTGAGCACTTTGTGCCCCATGCAAGGACCTCTTGCTCAGGGAACTGGCAAATGATTAACATTTCATCACGAGCTGATGGAGTAATTAAATCTTAGCCAGCAGCAGTGGCAGCAAATGCTTTTGAGGCATTTCGAACGCGTAAATTCCAGTTAAATTGCGGGACACTTTGCTTCAAGTCCTCCGACTGACCAATTAAAATGAAAAACTTGAACTTGATGGGAACAGGGGAGGAGTTGGGAAACATAGTTCCAATTAAAGAGAAGCACAACTGCCAAACCAAACAGCTGAATTTATGATTTTATAGAAATCCATAAGACCTCGATTTGTTTGCATTTTCGTTATCGTGCAGCGGACTCCGCGTTTTTAGCTTAATGTGAATCAACTGGATTCGGCGGCATTGCAGCTGCTCATCAGACCGCTTCCCCTAGAGCTCCCCCATCCGCTCCAGAACTGACTACCAATCCCTCCAGCTCCTCAGCCTTCCCCCCGCCCCCTGCTTAATTGTCACTCCACGACTTGGGGGCAACAAAAAAAAGCTTTGTGTGCAACTTGATTTGTGCAGTACAGTAAGGACCAGCTAACTCGAAACAGTCTTAGGTTCACTTCGTTGAAAACAAAAACACTAAAAAGTGTGCAAAAAGTTTTGGAATAATGTAGTTACTAACTTTTGAATCTTTGACCTTCTTACTTCATATTTTATGCAACGAATCCTTTAGCTTAACACGCTTAGCTTTACTTTATTTAAGCCTTAATATAACCCCCTTCACCGTAACCGATATTCACTGTGCTGTACACACTCCATTTGCACATGCAGTCAGAGGAGCCACATGCAAACCAAACCCAGTTGCGGAACCATGCTAACCCCGGGCTCGCCCGCCTCCTCCTCCTCCTCCATTCCAGATCCATCATCAGCGAGTGTCTGGCCTCCTTCATGTACGTGTTCATCGTCTGCGGTGCCGCCGCGGGCGTCGGAGTGGGGGCCAGTGTGTCGTCCGTGCTGTTGGCCACGGCTCTGGCCTCCGGGCTGGCGATGGCTACGCTGACGCAGTGCTTCCTCCACATCTCGGGTAAGTCGAAGGAGACAATAAACAAGCGCAAAAACATCAACAGCACAGAAACAGCAACGGGGCGACAAGTGTTTTTTCGGGGTGCCCATTGGAACTGCGTGGGAAACTCCCGTTTTCCAAAGGGAGCCCCATGACCACAGCCAGAACACGAACCCCCTTCTTTGTTTGCTGTATTTTCGAGAAGGCAATGCACTCGGCGCGGCTCCACCTACTCCAGCTCCTTGGAATCTTATCGCCCCAGGCCAAGTTCCCCCACTTCTGTTGCTCCCTTATTCCCGTGCATTTATTCTGGTATTTATGTATTTGTTCATTTGCGTTGACATTCAAGGCAATTAAATGTCTTCACAAGTAAAAAAAATCCAAAGTAATGCAGTTGGGGGAGGGGGCAACAACCCCATCCTTAAAGGCATCTTGAAACATGTGTTGTTGATTTTCCTGCAACTCCCCCATTTTGTGATTTGCAATTCCCCGCCTTTTTCACAGCCAATTGCTTGTGCATTAAGTTATGATGTTATCTGGCGTTCTATGCCTTCCACAGAAGTGTCAAATTGATATTAAATGGTGCTCCCCTTTGGGTGGCCGCCAGAGATTACGTCCAGTATCTAAAGCCATGTTTCCCCTTTTTAGGCGCCCACATCAATCCCGCCGTAACCCTGGCTCTCTGCGTGGTGCGATCTATATCTCCGATCCGGGCTGCCATGTACATAACCGCGCAATGTGGCGGAGGAATCGCCGGAGCCGCTCTGCTTTATGGGTAAGTTTCAAAGTGAATACATATATATATATTCTTTGGAATTTAAAAAGTTGCACATACAAAGGCAGCATTGATCTGAGACAAGTAAACCAAAATAATAAATAAATATTGCCCAACAAATGGAGATTAAAGCAGCTGAATTAAACATAGCTTTCCGTTGGGAAAGCCTTGCATAAAAAATGTAACCAAATGACTGAGGAAAGCCATTGATAGTCGAGGCTATCTATTATGCACATCAAAGCCCCGCATTAAAAGCTTTGTGTTGTCGAGTACAGCACATCAAACCCAATTGAGCAGGAATTCAATTTAAATGTTCGGTGTGCAACAGTGTATTTATTTCTGTGTATATTTGCACGCCTGACCACAGCAATGGCTGCATTATGCGAAGGACATCCTGCATCTGCCTGTGGAATTGCCCAAATGCAAACTGAAGAGTCTCAAATTAAATCCAACAGGCTGTCCAAAAGGACCTAGTCGTAAATCAAGGCGCACAAGGTTCTTGAACAGGGACGGGGTGACAGGACAGAGGGATACTGGGATGAATCAGATAGAGACAGATGAAACGCACTTTTGGGCGATGACTGTACAACAAGGACTCTCGGCAGGAAGCGTGAAATGCGTAGAAATGGGAAATCCTACAAAAGGAATGTGCAGGTAACCAACCTAGCACGAAAACACGCACACACACACACACACGCACAATCACCTGCAGGAAAAAGGACGCAGGTAGGCTAGGATTTCCTATCTGCCGGAGAAACATCTGCCCCTACGCACTCAGTTGTTTGCGCAGTGATTTCCCGCTTCGAAAATGAAATTTCATTGTGATGCCTAGATAAAGGACCCGTAGCCCAAGGATCTACACGCACACCAGCTAGCCAAAAATCTGTCCGCCTGTCACGGGTTTTCCTTTGTAACCAGAAATCGCAGGACGAAGGAAACGGGAAAAAACGTATATGTATATACGAGTATGTGTATATATCTGCGCATGCGCACCATTTTTCAAATGTCGCCCCAGTTTTTTGTTGCTGCTGAGCGTTGAACTCCTTTTGGCAGCAATGTTAATGTTAATGCCTCTTCCCGATTGTCTGCTCGACATCTGTTTCGACCCTCGGAGAAGCCTCTTTTTAAGTGCGTTGGCATCTTTACTTTCTACAGATCCGATCCTATGCGATCCGTGCGGGAGAATCAGGAGGAGGCGGAGGAGAAAGGGACGAGGAGAAACATGTTTCAGCTGCTGCCACTGCGATCAGGTTCGGGTTTTTTCTCCTCCTTCCCACTCCTCCGATATGGATTTCTTAGGGTCCAACGAGTTCGTCGAGTGCTTTAGTCGGAACATATGTTTCCCTAAAAAGAGGAGACTAGGGGAGCTCCTTCCCGAGCTCCTTCCCCCAGCTGCCTGTGTGCTGATTAATTGGTTTAGATTCGGCCCATATAGGTTATAGCTGCGCCTGGCGATTTCTCCGAAATCGTCGTGATTTTATGATGGGTGTTAAACTTAATTTGCTCGTGATTCGGTTAAGCTTTGTGGCCATTAAGGGTTAACCAAATAATACGCAACTCAAGTTGGGATTACCAAAAGATTTATAGCTTATTTAGATTAAAACATATGTACATATTTCTGGCTAAAGATGAGGTATTCTATGTAGAAACTCTAGAAGATTGCTTGGAATGCTGCTTTAAGCAGGAAAACAATTTGTTCGCTCGCTGCAAACAATGTGTGATAAACAACATTTTTAGAAATCTAGAGGCAAGGCACCCACTCTCCAAGGACCTGCCACTTCAGCTGCTCCTTCTGGCTGCTCCGCTTGTCCGTTGTCACATGTCACTTGGCACTTACCCTAATTGCGACGCATATGCCACATGTGGCCAAGTAGCTAAAAAAGTACCAACGAGCCGAGCAGATAGAACCCCAGTCTGAACTTCATTATCTTTTATGAAACAAAGAGCGTTTGAAGAAACATTCGGGTACTCGGAATGGGAAATAAGCGGGGCAGGGGCACGAACCTGAGTATCGATATCCGGCTCAGGAATATTTGAATAGTCTTTAGCTGCTCCTCGAATTTCAATGATTTCTTCCCGTTCTCAATTCATATTATTATTATGATGGCGTTTTTTTTTTTTTGCTTTGGTTCGAAGAACGCACGCCGAGCACGTTCCAAAAATGCGAGTAGCCTTTGGAAATGTCGAGAGATAAAAATCAGGTAGAAGCCGCCAAAGGCAGCGGACGGCAAGGCAAAGAAAAAGAAACCAGAAAGCAGAAAAACATAATTAACATTTCCCTTTCGGATGGGCCTTTGTCCAGGCTCTCCTGGTTCTCCTGGCTACCCGGCAATCCAGGCTGCGCCTGCGCAGGATGCGTGGTGCGGAAACTTGAAATCAAACACGTGTCCGCTGCTGCGATCTGGTTGGTCATTCGAGGAGCAGCTGGAAAAAGTGATCGGCGCACACCTGCTGCCCAAAACAGAAATTACTGTTGCCGAGGATCACGAATGGAGTGGAAAACAGGATTTCGAAACGAACAAATTTAAATTTTAAGCAGCTAACTGCATCGAAACGAAGTGGACAACAGAAGAAAGAAGAGAGAACTGGACTTGCACTGAGAGAAAATCAATGAGCACTACTCATGGTCAATGCACTGACTTTGTATGCACCTTAATTTCGATCACATATTTGATCACTGGTTTAGCATTCTAAAATAATAGCTGAATAAGAATTAGTTTGATTTATTTTCTCAAGGCAACATTGGAAACCCTAACTCTTAAGTTGATATTATTTTTCTGTGTGTCTGTCGATTTGTATCTAGCATGGAAATGCACTTCCTGCCGTGGAAGGGATGGTTTTTAGAAATCGAAAACGAAATCGTAATCAATTCGTGTCACATGGGCAATTCAATTACTAAATCCGTTCGCCGGCGGATTCCGTTCCCCTTTTCTTTATTTGCTACTCCTCCGGCAGGCTTATCGCACTTGGCTTGGAAATAGCATCCTGCCAGTGTTTCCGGTTGCCTGCACTTGGTGGCCCCCGCATCCTCATTCCCATGCCCATCCCCATTGCAATGCTGCACAGGTGGTCCAGTTATAGAGTTATGTCGCCGGCATTCATAAAACACCTGATATGGTGCATAAAAACGGAACTTTTATATTGGATGAACTGCAGGAAGCAGGGTCAATCCTCATTGTTTCTACAAAGCAAAAGTTATAGGTAGTTCAATTTATAACATTAAGGATAATGAGTTTCACAAAAAGAAGAGGTCAGTAAAATCAAAATAGTTCAAGGATGAAATGTCTCTAGTTTACTTTAATTACAATCAAGTGCGCAGCAGAACTACATGCAGTAACTTTATTTGGCGCTTGCACCGAGAATTCAAGTGCTCCATTCCCAGTCCCCAGCATCCCAAGGAGCTAGAACACCAGCCACAAGCCAAAAAAGACCGAGAAGCAAACGAAACCAAACCAAACCAAACCGAGAGCGTTGCAAATGGCACATGGCAATCCGCAGCTCACAGTTTGCAGCTCGCAATCTGAAATCCGCAATTCGCCTTTCAGCCGGATACGCGGTGGCCACCAGTGCGAGGAAATGGGCTACGAGTCTCCTTCGCTGGGGGATAAGGATAAGGATAACGATTCCGGTTCTCAGTTCAAGTTTGCAGTTCGGCTGCCACTTGTTTCTTTTGGCACTTTTTTAGTCCGCAAACAATTTGCACAGGAAGAGCTGCTGAAAGCCGCCCAACATTCTGCCATTTCCGGCTACTTAGTTGCTTTCTCCCCAACTAAGTGTTTGTTTATCCCAGTGGATGAGTGCTTGTGCTTGTTGGCCATTCGTGCCCTGTTAAATTAGCACTCTATGGATTTATGAGCAAGCAAGGGTCACTTTCGAGTCCGACCGATGCGAAAATGTCTTTCGAAGCGATCAAATTTTAATCAAGACTCGGGAGCAGCTGTTCCAAGGAATTTCGGAAGCCAGTCGAGGATTAGGACCTCCCAATGCTCACTAATCCGGTCCACATAGATGCCGAATCTCAATCCCACATCCCGCAGCTCATCTCAACCCTTAGAGCAGCCGGATTTTGCAGCAATTTCCTATTTGCTGAAGTACTTTTAAGTGCATTCCGAAAGCACTTATTTCCGGATTTTCAAAGTGGGCGGATTCGCTGTGGTAAGGGATTGCGGTACGGCTATATAAATACCTACGCTGCTCCGCATTGCAAAATGTTATCTCACGGTGATTCCTGTGACAACAATCTACTTCTGGAGCGCCATAATATATGGAGCTCTCGAAGAACTTTGCATCTGCATGCAGGAAACAAATTATCCGGCTGTTGAATCGCAAGGATTCAAACTCATCTGGCCCAAAGGTGCTCAGCAACTTTGGTAATTGAAACTTTGACAAGCTAAATGATGTTGAGGCAGTTCATGGGAGCGCAGATTAATGGAATTGACTTTGGCGGGGTGTAGATGGATTGCCGAGCTGTCAGGATGATAAATAATAAATTAAACAAATTGTCATCGGCTTTTAGCCCAAAAAACTTTGCACTCAGATATTGCTGCGGTTTTTGCAAGAGAAACTTTTTGTGGGAACTTAAAACTATAAGTATTTGTTTATTCTATATATGTATACCTATGTATGTATGTTAAAATGCGATGAAATGTAATTATAAAATGTACTTATTTCTCCTTTCCTTTTATTTCACTTTACAGCGTTTCTGTGCCTGGTTACCAGGGGAATCTGCAGGCCGCTCTCTCACATAGCGCTGCTCTGGCCGCCTGGGAAAGATTCGGCGTGGAATTCATCCTCACCTTTCTGGTGGTTCTGTGCTATTTCGTATCCACGGATCCCATGAAGAAGTTCATGGGCAACTCGGCCGCCTCGATTGGATGTGCCTACAGCGCCTGCTGCTTTGTGTCGGTAAGTTGACTTCCCCCAACTCCAAACTGGGCGACCCAGGAATGCGCCGGTCAGAAAACAGAAATCAGAAATCAGCGAACGAAAACCAGAACCCGCCAAAAACCGAAAACGAGCCGAAAACAAACAACTGAAACGCACCTGCCGACTGTGACGCTGTCATTTTGATGGTGCAAAATCGCAGCATGACAACGGACGTACTGGGATAAACTGGGTAAACTCAGGTAGAGACAATCCCACAATCGCGGGATGCTGGAAGGTCGCGCCGGGGGCTGCAGGAGATAATTAATTTAGCGCAGGAACTCCCTGGACTGAGCTGCATTGTTGGCTTAACGGACAGCCGGTGGCGGCATCCAAAGAAGATGCCATCCCACGGGCAAGTTTAGCGGGGGGAACCGATTAGAGTCAAGTGTATATCGACCCAGGATTGAATTACGATTAAGAGAAATCGCGGATAACGCGGAATTTTAGCTCTCGTTTAGGCGCTATCTTAATGTCCTTGGGGGTTTAGGCTATACAATTCCCATTTTAAATTCCGTTGAACTCGTTAATGATAATTTATATCAAGTTATGTTATTTTCAAGTTCTTCAACTTAAAAACTGCATAGAAACTGCTACGAACTTCTTAAACTCTTCAAATTGTTTAAACAGTTTAATCAGTTTACTCCCCGCTTTGTTGGCAAACTTCTTTCACAAGTATCCTTTGATGAAGAATATTCCCAGCTGGAAGTTGACACAAACGACATTGACTGCTGACTTATGCAGACCGTGAAGTACTTTCCTTGCTTGGCAGACATCTAACCAAATCCTCCCTCCTTCTCCTCCTTGCAGATGCCATACCTGAATCCAGCCCGCTCCCTGGGTCCTTCGTTTGTGCTCAACAAATGGGACAGCCACTGGGTGTACTGGTTCGGACCACTGGTGGGCGGCATGGCCTCTGGCCTGGTGTACGAGTACATCTTCAACTCGCGCAACCGCAGCCTGCGCCACACCAAGGGCAGCATCGACAACGACTCCAGCTCGATCCACTCGGAGGACGAGCTGAACTACGACATGGACATGGAGAAGCCCAACAAGTATCAGCAGGCGCAGGGCACCTACCCGCGTGGTGCGTCCAATGGCAATGGCGCAGGTCAGGCGGCCGGAAATGGTCAGCACCAAGCTGCCAATATGGGCCAAATTCCGGGAGTGGTGGCCACTGCCGGCCAGGGTAACTACTGCCAGAATCTGTACACTGCTCCACCGCTCTCCTCGAAGTACGATCAGCAGCAGGAACCTCTGTACGGAGGAACCCGCTCCCTGTACTGCCGCTCGCCCACTCTGACCAGGAGCAACCTGAATCGCTCGCAATCTGTTTACGCCAAGAGCAACACGGCCATCAATCGGGACATTGTGCCGCGTCCAGGTCCTCTGGTGCCCGCCCAGAGTCTTTATCCCATGCGCACCCAGCAGCAGCAGCAGCAACAACAACAGCAGCAACAGCAGCAGCAGCAACAGGTGGCCACCGCTCCTCAGTCCTCCCACTTGCAGAACCAAAATGTCCAGAATCAGATGCAGCAGCGCAGCGAGAGCATCTACGGAATGAGGGGCTCCATGCGAGGACAGCAGCAGCCGATCCAGCAGCAACAGCAACAGCAGCAGCTACAGCAGCAACAGCCCAACATGGGTGTGCAGCAGCAGCAGATGCAGCCTCCGCCACAGATGATGCCTGATCCCCAGCAGCAGCCGCAGGGTTTCCAGCCAGTCTACGGCACTCGCACGAATCCCACTCCGATGGACGGAAATCACAAGTACGACCGACGTGACCCGCAGCAACTGTACGGCGTGACGGGACCAAGGAATCGCGGACAGTCGGCGCAGTCGGACGACAGCTCCTATGGCTCATACCATGGCTCTGCTGTCACGCCGCCAGCTCGTCATCCCAGCGTGGAGCCATCACCTCCGCCACCGCCCATGCTGATGTATGCCCCGCCCCCACAGCCGAATGCTGCCCACCCGCAACCCATTCGCACCCAGTCGGAGCGCAAAGTTAGTGCTCCAGTTGTGGTGTCCCAGCCGGCTGCGTGCGCCGTGACCTACACAACCTCTCAAGGATCAGCGGTGACAGCCCAACAGCAGCAGCAACAACATCAGCAGCAGCAGCAACAACAGCAGCAGCAGCAGCAACAGCAGCAACAGATGATGATGCAACAACAGCAGCAACATTATGGAATGCTGCCGCTGAGGCCCAACTGAAAGCGGCTGTCATGGGGTCCGGTGACCACGCCGCCGCCAGGGATTCACGCCCTCGCCCTCCAGCCCGGAGGCACCATGACCCTGCACCGCTGCAGCCTAGCCAAGCAGAGCAGTTTGTTTTAGTCGTAGTCGTAGCACTCGGGCATCCAAAGGAAATGTACGCAAGTCTCAGCCCCTTAGTCTAGCATAGTCCTAGTTTAGATAGACGCAGCATAGCCACATTGTATTATTCAGAGCCAACGCGACGAGGAACTCACACCTAGCAGCAGACAACGATGCGATCTAGCAAAGATCATGTACGCTTAAGGAACTATTAATGGCAGAAGATTATCAGACTAAACGAGTATAGGTGATCTAGACTGAAAGACAGGCGCATTTAACTAAGCCACTTCCCTAATGTTTTGTTCAACTCTTCCAATTGCAAACAATTATGGTTAAATTTTCATTTTTTTTTAAATACTCCTCCTTCTTTTTATGATGTTACGACTTTTCTTTCTTTTGGCAAATCATTTGGTTATTTATGTTTCTTGTAAATGCAAAACTAGACTGAATTTACCTGCATTTACTCAAACCATTTTGTACGTTATATTTCAAAGGTTTATGAACATTTCCCATTTTCCGAGGACATTCAAAGATTTTCGTTTACTTTTCGATTTTAATTTGTATATAGTCCATATAGACCTAATATTAGACATATCTAAGCTATTCCTGTAAATCTTACAACCTTAGGCTCGGAAGTCGATACCAACTTATATGCTTACTTATTAAAATAGTTGTATTTTCTTAGTGATAAACCTGTTTGCTAATAGTTGTTAGAGCCTAAGAATATAATGCAAATATATTGTGTATCAAAATAAAGACAAGTTCATCCAAACTATGAGTTTACATTCTTATAATATTTTACCAAGAAGCTGAGAGATACATGCTTGCGGCTGGAGTCATTTTGTAAAATGTAGTTTTTTTAATACATAGGTTTTAAACTAACATCACCGCAACACAATTTTCATAAATCAATTGTATTTTGAGAATCCTACCTACTATTCAATAGCTATCCATATCGTTTTATGCTAAGTTGAGATTCTTACTTAAATATGATCTTGACATATAGGGCGTCTTGCTAAGACGAAAGTACATAGAAAATACGCATACATAAATGCATTCTACGTTGATTAGGTTGTAATTAATATCAAAAGTTGATCAAAGGAATCGTTTGGATATTATCACTTTCCAAATCCACATGCATTTGGAAGATCCTGTTCGGTTGGCCAGTCCATGTGGGCTTAAGCCACAAAAGCTAACTCAAAGCGTCGTCAGTGAAATGGGTTATTGGTCCTCTTGGTCCTAGGCCGAGGACATGAAGGAGAAATACAGCCGAACCTCGGACACAGGAAAGTGGGGTAGCTCCTTGCGGATCTTCGTGAAGTCGGTGCCGTATTGCTCGTAGGCCTTCGAAAGTCGGATGAGATCCTGGGCCTTCCAGCGATGATAGCGACATCCGCGAGCTGTCTCAATCTTCTCCAGACGTCGACTGGCCAGGGGCAGGTCGAATCCGTGACGTCGCAAAATGAACAGTGCCTGTTCCTCCTCGATATTGTAGTGACTAGCCGCAAAGTCCAGGTATTCGCGAACAGCCTTTTCGTCTTGATCCTGCAGCTGCGGCGACCACAGGATCGAGGCTCGATGTTGCAGCTGCCGCAAATCCTGTTCCCGCTCCCTCGGTGGCACATAATCCGGTAAGGTGGCTGCCTGTTTTCGCCAGTAATGGGAGTCTCGCTTCTCTTTGCGTGCGGACATCCTTCGTTCGAAACAAAACCAAAACAAATGACCTACATCAAGATAACAACGAGGGCAAGCCAATCCAGTGTTGTGTTATGATCACTAGATTCAGTGTTGCTACTGCTGTTACTACACTTAGAAAAATCAGCCACGGAATTGTTATCTTATTCAGAATTATGAACATAATATTTTATTTACCAATATAACCCATCTCTGAGCTTCTGAACCGATCTTTTTGTTTAAAATAAATGTAATGTAACTGAAGAGTATAAACTTAAAAATTAGGAACAGCAATTAGTTTATTCAAGCTTAAAAAATGAATTCAAAGTAAATTCAAGTTTGGTTTAGTTCTAAAGTAAATGGCAACCCTAAAAACGGTGTTAGTCTTCATATAAGGTCGGGTGCATGCCGCAATATTCCACCCCTGGATCGATGAAGTCCTCTGAAGTGGAATCGAGTTCATCTCTCTCAGCATCGGAGTAGCCTTTTGTTTTCTCGTGCGTCAGGTACCCTTCCCAAAGGACCAAACCCACTGATGCTGAAGGTCCTTCAGAATGTTCCGTATCGTAGCTCAACCAGTGGGCATGTTTTTGAAGGTAAAGCGAGTTGAGAAGAGTTGGCCAGTGAAAGAGTAGACCAACCTTGGTCAATTTGATATGTAGGTAATACCCGTGTTGCTTAACCGAGTCCATCCTCACCTCTCCAAGCAGGTTAAGGATAAATCTTTGAGGAGGTGTCGTCACATTCACCATATATTTTAATGCATTTCTCACTAGAACAAGCTTATAATCCTGTACCTGCTGTTCAACTATAAGTTCGATATGGGTTTGTGTCTGGTGCCATTTAACCAGCGGATACACTGATTCTCTAGATTTTTTAGCGCAGTTTAGGGACTGTAAAACAAGTTCCTTTGGAGGATCTTGGGGGCCAACCACTAATGGTTTATCTTGTTTTACGGAATTTTCAGAGGACATTTTGTGTGGAAGTGTCTGGTTCTCTTCTCCATGTACTAGGTTTTGTAGGAATTCTTGTGTATTCTTTTTCTTTTGCGGACTTGTAGTGACTAGCTCGTGAATCAGAGCGTTAATTAATGCAGTGGAACTGTCTATTGGTGAAGCGTCTTTGACTTCTCCCATCTCCACGGATTTCTTAAGATCATCTACATTTGTTGGTGCAGGATTATTTTCACTCGGGAATTCGACATCATTTTTTAATTTATCTGTCACGGGCTTTCTTTCCTCCAAATTTTCATTGATGATAGGTGAAGCTGTCATTAATGTTTTTTTAACCAGATCAAGGACTTGCACATTTGCTTCCTGAGAAGCTAGTTTATTGTTACGATCATCTAAGTCGGTACAACAACAATCATTGTTTTCCTTGCTGCCCTCTATATCTTTCAATTCTTTTTGCCAATGTTCATGGATCGCTCGGAGCTCTTGGATGCTAGTGTGGTCAGTTTTGGCGAATCCTTGTCGAAGCAGTTCCTTCCGCAAAAACATTTTGTACACACTCGTTTGCATGGTTGGGCACTCCTCTATCAAAGCAATTTCCTTGACGTAAGCCACATCCAGAACACCAAAGTCGACGGTTATCTGCATGATCTCTCCGTTGATAGCAGCAAACCGCTCCTGCACCCATTGAATGGAGTCCGTTGACCACTTTCCTCCTTGTCCTGATCCAACTAAGCCCGACAAACGAATGTCTATGGCCAGTTGTGGCAGGTTTATAAACTTTTGGGCACTCCAGCAGCTGACTGCCCTTGACCTGCACTAACTCAGTGCCATGATCCATCAACTGAACAGTGACTGGACGTCTGACTGGAAAGTCCACAATCCTAACCCGGCTTAAGAGTTCCTGATGTAGCACAAAACACACATCGTCAATGTTATACGGGTCTTGTACCTTTCGTGGCACACCGAAGCTCATCTTGAAGGCTAACGTCGATGGATGTGAAGGATAAGGCACATCCATCCAACTGGTCGAGCCTTTGGACTTATACTTCATGGGCATGACAGCCATATGAGCGCCGTCATAGGCTTTGAGGAACTTGCATCGAATTAGAGTACCCGGTTGCAGAAGAGGATTTCCAATCTTCGGAAGATCAGTTGTAAGGAAGTGATGTCGCTTGTTGCACTGGTTACGATTGCAATCACCATTGCTTAGTTTGTATGGGCAGTAGGGATGACTGTCATCCAACTGCTGCTGGCTATAGGACAAACATTGGGGCATCAAGTGTTTGGTGGCCAAACCGTGATCCTGTAAGAACTTCATGGTGCGAGGCCATTCCTTAGCGTTTTTCTCGTCCAGAAATATATAAGTAATTAATTGATGCACTTGATCTATCGGTGTTGTAAATAAATTCCGAATGTTGTCTGCCAATGTGTGGAATCGGGCGGAAAATCGTAACCACGACTCCGGAAGACTAAAGTGGATAAGCAGCTGAATGTTTCTCACTGGCAACTGTTCCTGGACCTGGCTATCGTCCACCAGCATGAACTCATTAGGGTCCTGAAAGAGTTTGCAATCCAATTACTGTGTTTTTATACATATATGTTTAATTTTACCAGATTTTGTGACTTTGAAATGTCCACACATTGATGACCGGCTCCTACTAAGATTGCTCTTAGATCCTCCAGCTCCATCTGATTTTTGCAGTAGATCAATGTGCGCTTTTTGGGACCTTTCTGTGCTGCCAGGATATCGACAAGGTGTCTAGCCTTCAAGGCGGAACTGCGAAGAGTGACGTTGAATTTGAGACCCCCGTATAGGGCGGCCTCTAAGAAGTCCCCAAATAGTGTCAGTGGCTTCGTTGTACGACTTAAGAGCTTCTGAAATCTCTCAGAATGCCATTGTTGAGCTACCAGGACTAACTGCATTGGTAGACAACCCATGCTATTAACTTTCTGAAACACTTCTTCCAGAAGCTCTGCGTTCTCCTGTCGCATGCGATCGTAATCATCGAAGACTAGGAACTCTAATCTAGTCGTATCTACCAGTGATAATTCATTGAACAGTATGTCCTTTAAGTGCGCCAGTGTTGTCACTAAAACACCGCACGAATTAAGTAGAATCAGGTACGCATCTATCATGGAATAAGCATGTGTATTGAGCACCTTATGATTTTGGGTTTTGAAATCTCTCATTAGGAAATCGCAATGTGAAGTCAGCTTTTCGACATTCTCCACAGAATCCACTACCAGTATGGCCAGAGGACCTGGGGCCATCCGATCATCGAGGGTTGAAGTTACATTTTCCAAGGAGCGCAACACGGCAGAGCAAACCACCGGAAGGTAGCTCCAAGAGCGACCCGTGCCAGAGGGATTAACCAGCACCAGGGATCCGCGATTCATGAGATGCGGCCAGGCGTAAGTTTGCGTGGGCAGCGGTGTGTGGAAGTTCAAGTCATCCATGGCCTTCGAGATAGCGTTGCCTAAGGGTAATTCCTTATAACTAGTCACAGGATTCACTTGCTCGGGACTGTGGACCAACACTAGATGTTTTAAACATACACTTGGCTTTCTATCACACGTGCTTTTTGAGCGAGATCCGTCTACCTTTTGCAAAACTCTTTTTGTTGTTGAAAGATTTGGATTTGGCATCTGGAATCGACTTTTTTGTACAACTCTGTCGGAGGATTTTTTACCAACCATGTCATTAAATATCTGTTCCATTTTGTCCATTGAAAATTGTACTGTTTGATTGTTCGATTTGTTGGTAGTAATTTCATTCAAAGGTGCTGACGATGGAGTCGTTAAATGAGTTCTTGATGCTTTTAACATGACGGAAGTGGGCACAAATGATTGCTTATATAATGGCATCGATTTACGCACATCTGAGTTTAAATTTGTAGATGAAGAGGGTATGTTACTTGGTCCACTCGATGATGAAAGCTTCAGTTTTGGTAAACATTCTGATAGATGTTCAGGCCCTATTTTTCCATTTACGTCTAATAGTTCGTTTATATGTGGTATTTCATTGATAATTTGTTTTGATCTGTTAACCAGAGCAGTTTGCACGGAACTTCCGTTGATACTTTGAACCTTGCTCAGAACTTTCACAGACTTTGGTATAAGATGGGTGTCGCGATTCTGGAGCAGGGCGTCTAACTTCTGCTGCTGAATCGCTGAAGGGATTGGAGTCGATACATTAGCAGTTGGCATTACATTGTTGGACAATAGGATGGGCTTTTGGGGGAATGGCCTACCAGCCACTAGTTCAATTATTCTTCTTACACGCGGTCCTGCTTCGATCGACATGTCGTTGACCTCGGCCATTTGAAAGCTTATATCCTCGTCAAAGCTGACCATGGTCAAGGAGTCGTCGTAGCGTCCTTGGTCCTGCGCTATCAGAAAGGTTGCAGCATCCTCAGTCTGGCACGGTGATTTAAACTTAAGCAGACCGAAATTCCGATTCGATTTGCCACGATGTATGACTTTAAATGTGAGTTGACTGGCTTCCACTAGTTGCTTGTCCAAAGTGTTGATGGCGGATCGCAGCCAGCCACTGTCGGAATGGGGAGCAATCAAGGCCACACCACCCTCTTTAAAGTCGCATAAACTGCGGCTCAAATGGTCAGGCAGGGGCCACAAATCCCGCACAGAACAGCAGAGGTTAAATCCGTAATCCTGGATCCAAACCAGGTACTTCTCGTCCTGCCGCCTGCGCACCACACCCCTCAGGAGCTTGTGTGGACTCCAGGGCTTATAGCGCACAATAACTCCCTCATTCTCCACGTAAACCTGCTGCGTCCTTTCACTGGTGCAGTAATCCGTTAAATCCCGCTCTATTTGGCGGACCAACATGGTTGAGTTCTCGACATCTATGCATCTCACATAGCTGAATTGATGGGGATTTACAAAAAGAGTTATCAAAATGGATTCTTCCTGGCCAGCATTCAGTTGTTCCATTTTTTCTACATTTGGAAAGAAATAAAAATTGATTTTAGTTTTTTTTTTAATTGTATCACTACTGGTGGGAAATGCTGCTCCTTTTTCCCAACAGATTTTATTGGATAAACTATTTCTAAATTCAAATAAATTTTTGTTGGTAAATCTATTTTTTAGCTAGCAAAAATTGTCGGTTTAAATATACATAGTTGAGCTTAAAGTCTGCCTAACTTTTCCTTGTTCACTCATGTAGAAATTTCTGCGCGTCAGAGAACTTTGCCCAAAGCGAGCCAAAAATTGTGAAGCCAGCCACAGGATTAAATTTTGTGGATTCGGATTGTGATTTAGTGGGGAGTGAATTAGCTAATTTAAGTTGGGCAAAAGCGAAAGCAAATGCGGCGAATGCGACGGCATCTGCAGCTTTTAAATGGGAAAACAAAGCAACTGGCTAAGCCGCAAGTAAGGAGGTCCTTGTGCCTATTTGCTGTTTGTTTGCGCTGCACTAGATCCTGCTGCAGTGCCTCCGCCCAGCGCCCTTCCCCTCCTCCACATCCACCAGTGGTGTGGCAAGTGGTGCTCCACAATCGGCAGTGGAGCGTGCTGCAAGTTGTTGTTTTATCAACACTTTAGTTGCTTTACATTATTTACCATGTGCGCAAGTAAATAGGAAATCATTTGTAGAAGCAATTGGATCATTGCGATCCACCCGAAATTATCCCATGAAAAATTGAGTGGTTTTTATTAAAAATCAAGAACTTAACACTCACTTAAATTGGAATTGGAATAAGCAGCTACACAAAAATTTTCAATATTAATACAAAGATTAGTTTAATATATTATAAACTTACTAGGTTTATTAGGGTGTTCCTAAATGCAATCCAGTGCAATATTCTCTGGAAAGCAATTCATTTGTAAATAGTTTAAAAATCTTTAAATAGTTATGGTTTAGATTAAATCAAATACATTTTACTGATATTCAAGGTTCTAACTTCCAAGATGCGTAAAACCGACTGAATTCCAATGGGCAAACACATTCAATTTTCAAACAAAATTCCAAGCAACATACACACACACACATAAATATCAACTTGTAAACAGAGAAGCGCCTGATTTTAAAGTGTCAGCGCAATTGGAAGGTCGTAAACAAAAACGTAACTTGAGAATCAAGACACTTTAGTCTGGAAGGGGGAACAGAACTAAAGCAGGAATTAGTTCAAATATATAATTCTGATATATACATACTGGAGAAAAACAATTTAATATTTCTGTTTTTATGTTGACGGAACTTCCATTTTCAATGCACCGCTAGAGTAAAGAAGAAGAGAAGCTGGAAACATAAGATTTTCTTGAAAATAATCGATGTCCCAAGCTTTAAGGAATCGATATTATCTTTAATCGGAGTAAATCTATTGATCAGCTAGGAATTAAAAAAATGTATTCAATATTTCCTACAATTCAAATTGAAACACACAAACAAATCCTTTTATATTTTACCTAACTAGGAAGCGATCAAAACTAGGGAAACATATGTACGTTTTTTCCCCTATAATTGATGGCAATCTGGTCCCAATAAATCCTTTTCACCCATTTCGCGCCTGCTAATTGCCAAACAAAATGCAATGATTCAACCCAAAACTACGCTTTCTTTTCGCAGCACAAAAGCAACTTTTTACCCCTTTAACGGCCACAATTTCCCTTTTTTTACCCTTTTGTTTGCCAGGTCACCCGAAAAAGTTTCCCGAGCAGGGTTGTCGCATGCCCCCCGCAACCCCTACAGCATTTGCTTTTTATTCTCGTTTTATTTGATTGTTTCATATTTATGAGGATTATATGGCTGATGCTGAGTGCTGAATATCAGAGAAAAATTGAGTTGGACGTGTGGTAATATATTTTCAGACTAAGAGGACTGGACTTGTGGTTAAGCGGAATTCTTTTTCATCCTTTTAGGTTCTCAAGCTAAATATCCCAAAGAGTATAAAGAATTTAGTATGCAACAATAAATTTGAAAGAGTATATTAATTAATAGTAGTTTTCTGTTTTGTTCGGTGAAATTGTTTAATTTTAAAGAAAATTTTTTAGCTCCCTTACTACAACATTTCTAAAAATAAATTTGTAAAGCAAAATGATAACGAAGTAAAAAAAAAAAGTTTTCATGTATTTAAATTTCAATATATTATTTCCGGCCCTGTAATTAATATCTAAAAAGTCACAAAATATAATTGATATTAAAATCAGCTATCAAATTAAATAAAATATTTAAATGTCTTATTAGGAACGTTTATTAACAAAACAATAATGAACAAGTGAAACTAGTTCACTTCTCTTTGTCTTTTTGTAAGTTATTCAATGGCATTACAATGCCAAGTGCAATGAAACGAATAAAAAAATAATTATTTTTAATATAACCTAATTATTCTAAATGTACTGTTATACTAATTTAAAAATAAATGCAAATTGGAACCAAATTAATAATTAACTGAGTTTGAGGCGGGTTGGCAGTCCAATGGTGTGACGTTGCAGTGCCGCCGCTTCCCAACACTAGCCGATAGCCAGCCAAAATGGCGCCTGCCTGCTATCGCATTGCTCGAGCAAATACTATCGGTTCGGCAGCGCATCACACACACAAAGCGAAAAAAAAGAAAAATACGGGTGGCCAGCGAGCGAATATCTCCGAAATTCATTAAATCGCAACGCCGAGATTTGTGCTCCGATCCGAGAATCCGATTAGCTCCCGTGCGCCGTCCGCCCAAGCCAGCAAAATAACCAAGTTCAACATACGCCTGGACAACATAATGTCGAAGAATAAAAAACTGTCGCTGTCGGGCGGCGATACGGCGGAGAAATTTATTTACAAACCCAAGGATCTGATATGGTAAGCCGGGACCGTGGACCCATCAATATACTCGCATACTCGCTGTATTCCCAGCACCGCTGTGCCGCGAAACAAAAATGAAAAGAATGAAAATCAAAGCAAACACATAACCTCAATTGCGCACCGTTGGCGCTCCGAAAAAAAAAAATAAGAGGAAAAAAACCCAGTGAAGTGTGCATAAAAAAGCAATTAGCGCTGCCTTCTCGACCGCCACGCAACGCCATATCCGTGTAGCTTCATCTGAACGGCGGATATATTCCGGAGCTACTTGCGTGGATTCCAGGCGGCGACGTCGACTTCTCTGCGTTGGCGCTTTTTTCGCGCGCGCGCCCTTTTTTTTTTTCATTCCTTCTTACGGCCAATATGAGTTTTCCCCTGTTTACCGCTGTAAATTTGTCCTAATAGCGCATTTTCATCCATTTTCTTTGCAGGGCCAAAATGAAGGGCTTCACTCCGTGGCCAGGAATGGTAAGCATTGCAATCGGCGATCGGAATGTTTACGCCGCGTCGACGTCGCGTCGCTGCCGCCTCCTCTGCTGCCATGTTGTTGTGTTTGTTTTCGACTGTACTTTTCGATTCAACGCTGCTGGCTTCGCTGCCGCCGCTCTGCCCACAGCCACGCACTTGCACACATTGCCCCCGTTGCTGTTGTTGTTGCTGCTGCTGCTATGGTCGTCGCTGTCGGCGGAGGTCGGCAAATGGTCTCTCCATGGAGCTGCTATCGGGGGCCATTGAGCTACAGCTTTTGATCGTGTGTACAGCCCATGGAAACCAGCATGTGCGGCCGGAGGAGGGGGAGTGACGCGCGGCGGGCGTGGATTTTGAACAGACGTTGCCAAGGATATCAGATCCGCGTTTTGTTCTTCTATGGCACTCAAAGGGCATTTTTTTGTATATCAACTTTCAATTAACATTAACATTCTCATCGTCAATCTTGTGATATAGCAATTGGTGCTGTGAAGAAGTTTCGTTAAATGTGCTAATGATTAGTGAATCACCTCAACTTAGATTTTTTCAAATTGGTTTTGTGCAGGTTTCGGAACGATTGAAATCCTTGTGATGTTTACTCAATGTAAAGTTAAAGCAGTGGTTTTCAAATGCAATTGTTTAGTTTAGTTTAGTTTTATGCGAGATAATGTTTTGTAAATGGTTTAACGCTAAAAGTTCAGTGGAATTCATGGGTACATAGAGAGTGAGCGTCCTTAAATTTGATTATTCAAATGTCTGCTTAAAATATTAAGAATTCTGCTAGCTTGTTTAGAGTGTAAAGGTGTGATGTAGCGTATCTAACTATAATTTCTCTCCTTAGATTGTCGATCCGCCACTTGATCTGCTCAGCCAGCAGCGCCGGGCGAATACCAAATGCGTGTTTTTCTTCGGATCTAGGAATTTGTAAGTAAAATGCACACCACCTCGGAAAGAGACTGTAATAATGCGGGTAATATTTAACAGCGCCTGGATTGAGGAGAACAACATCAAGCCCTTCGAAGGACCCTGGAAGGAGGAACTGGCCAAGGTGAGCAAGCCCGCTGCTTTCCGGCACGCTATGACGGACATCGAAAAGTACATTGACGACCCCGCCGAGGTGGACGAGCAGGTCAACAAAAGCTGCGGTGCGCCCAATCACGCCACCGAGGCTGATTTTGACAAGATCCGGGATGGCTTGGACAGCGAGGAGATTGTGGCTGAGGAAGCAACTGCCGATGCCAACAATGGTGTGGTGGCCCATGTGGTAGGCAGCCCTGATGAGGGCGACGGATTGGATGTAGAAATCAATGCAGATTCCTCAGCGTCACCCGCCACGACGCCGGCGGCCACAACGAAGGCAGGTGGCAAGCGGACGCCCAAAGCAAAGTCCGTGGCCGCTACATCGGTCAAGTCGACAAAGGGATCGGCAAAATCAGCACAGAAACGGCGCACCTCTGCCCAACAGACGCCCAGTGGGCCATCGAATGCCAAGCGAGGCAAAAGGGCCACTTCCGGTGAGGCATTGCAAGATGCGGAGGAAGCCAGCTCCACGCCAACTGGCCGACGTCGGGTCGAGACTGACGCACTTTTGGCCTCAATCGCTGCCAAGCGTGCACCGAATGCAATTGCTCTGCTTGACCGACCGGTTGTCACGCGACCAGAGACCCAAGTGATCGACATGAGCTCGCGCTCGAACACACTGGCCGATCGCGAAATCGTGCCTTCAGAGCAGACCTTCGGCTTCCTGGGTCTTGGCATGATGGGATCTACCATAGTCAAGGATTTGATCTACACGGGTCACAAGGTTGTGGTCTGGAACCGCACCATTGACAAGGTAAAAGCCCACTGCACTGAATTCACACATGAATCCTACAACAATCTCGTTTTGTAGTGCCAACCGTTTGCCGAGGCCGGTGCTGAGGTGAAGGACACGCCCATGGATGTTGTGGAAGCTGCCGACGTTATCTTTTGCTGTGTGTCCGATCCAAAGGGCGCCAAGGATGTAAGTCTTCAATATATATATGTATATTTCATTTGGGAAATGCTTGAAGCACCACGTTGTTGACAGGAATAAGATTTGGGCGTTTTTGTATCTTTTAAATTTTTTATCTTATCGCGTCTTGTTACCTTATATATTACATATTAAGGAAAGCACCTGGTAAAAAAATGTATCCAAACGTGAAAATATTCGACACATTCGGGCGATTTTTTGATGCATTCATTGCAAAGTAATGTTTTTTTTTCGTAGACTGCATAAATTACGGAAAATTAAAATAAATTGTAATACAAAACAATTGTGAAACCGCGATGATGTAATTTAACAAACGACAAAAACCTTGGTGCTGTTGCTCAATTCTTCTTATTTATACATTCTTCTTTTTCGCCGTTCAGCTCGTTTTTGGCAACTGCGGCGTTCTGCAGTTAAAGGACTTGAACAATAAGGCCTACGTTGAAATGTCTACAATTGATCCGGACACCTCGTTGGACATTGGCGAGGGTATCAAGCAGTGCAATGGTCGCTATCTTGAGGCACAAATTCACGGCTCGCGCCAGGAGGCGGCTGATGGCATGCTCATCATCCTCGCCGGTGGAGATCGTTCAGTGTTCGAGGAGTGCCACTCGTGCTTCAAGACCATCGCCAAGAACACCTTCTTCTTGGGGAGTAAGTACAGCCTGCACTGATGACAAATGCCCTAAAACAATTTATTAAAATACGTCTTTTGTTCACATCTAGCAGATATCGGTAACGCCTGCAAAGTAAACCTAATTTTGCAAACCATTTTGGGAGTGAGTCTGGTCGGGTTGGCTGAGGCGTTAGCACTTGGTAGGTTTTCTTTATTGGATTGTAAAAAGCTTTTACTAATTGTTCATTATTGGTTTTGCAGCTGATCGTTTCTCAATTTCCCTGAACGACATCATAGACATTTTCGATTTGACTTCAATGAAATCACCCATGTTGCTGGCTAAGGGCAAAGGTATGGATAGCAGCAATTATATTTCCTCATTCTTTAGTTTATCCTTTTGTTAAACACTTGTCGTATTCCTTTTCAGAAATGGCAAAGGGTGACTTCAATCCACAGCAGCCTTTGAGCCACATGCAACGTGACTTGCGCTTGGTGCTAAATATGGCGGAGAATCTGGACCAGTCCATGCCCGTCACCAGCATCACCAACGAGGTGTTCAAGCACACCAAGCGTTTGGGCTACAGTGAACACGATTCGAGCGCCGTATTCGTAAGATCCAGATTTTAACATTTAGTTAACACGACTAACGTTTAAACTATGTTTTATCAATTAGTTTAAAGCGTACACCGAACAGAACTGGACCGACACTGACACACATACCAAACAGGACAGTAACAGAAACACATTACCCTCACTTACCCACCATCCACCAGTCCAAACTGACAGAGGCGTCCGATTGCAAGAGTTTCCATGCAAGCGACAGCGCCATCCTAACCTTCTGTATCTTCCCCAATCTGCCCACATACAAAGCGTTTATTGCAATATGGCTCCGATTCGCATTGAATCGCTGACGGTCATATCAGGTTCACCTGGTCTGACCTCGTCGGCCTGCTTTGGACGCAGGAGCCACTGAAGTGTGCTTGGGGGAGTGTGTTTAACAGCACAGTCTTTCCGGGATTACTTCAATGAATTGTGCATTATACGACTTTAAAGTGTTTTATTGTATTCTTTGACGGGTGAAACGCAATCCCCAGCGAGGAGGGAGGCCAGGGCGCCGTGTTTCCGATTTTATATGTGTAAGGTCTTGCTTTCCAAATATCATTTTTACGTATGTGCATACATAACTTGTAATTGTATAGAATACTGCATCCGAATAAAATGTACAAAGCATACTTGTGAAAGACAACTCCGATTGTGAAATACCAAACGAATCATGGACCCCTAAGTGTGTCGATCCAACCTTCGAACCTCCCGACCTCGCAACCTCCCACTTTTTGTGCATTTACTCCAGTCCTATATTATCATGTATACATTTTACACAATCTTTCTAAGAATAAACAGTAGGCTAATCCGATCGTACTGACAGTAGAATTGCAAACATATTTGGAGTGACGGTAACGACAAATTGGTTTAGTTTTAGTTATCTTTCCTCATATTCAACAAACGAGACAAAACCTGAAACGGAAAACGGAACAGAACGCACCACAACCGATACGAAACTGATACATGAACTACAGCAACAACCGGATGCAAACAAAATAGCGTAAACTTTGATCGACCCCTTTGCGAGGGTCGTTATTAATAATAATAATAAGAATATATAATAAATAATATATTTTACTTATTATTTAGTCTGTATTTTGTTGTAAAACAAAGAATAATAAAAAGATAATTTTAATAGAGGATGTAAGGAAATGAAATTGAGTTCGCATTGGAATCTACACATTTGCTTGATGTTTTTCATAATATCAAAGTTATTGGTTAATCTATTCGTTTAGTACGGGGGTGTATTTTTCCTTTTTTTCTTTTTTACTATTACCGCAAAGGAAATATAAAGTATAATTCTGGAGTTTAAATGCAATACGTTCTAAAAACATTAGTAACATCTTTTCATAGTTTCTAGTCCCAATAAAAAATAATTTACCCGATAAACCTAGTTTAAATATTAACTTTAGATAGGTGAATATTAAATACCAATATGAACGGATTACGAAAATTCAAAAATTACTAGTTCCGATTTGAGTTTTTCCAGCGATAGTGCCTCCGTCACGGATAATAATCGCATCACGGAGTTGCTGGAAATATCGATAGTATCGCGTAAGCATCGACTTTTGTTCCACCTCTATCGTGGATGTTTATGTGGTGCGTGTGTGGCAGAATTATTATCAAAATTATTGAAAGAATCAACTTTGAGCCCGCAGATCGTCACACTTGATAGAAAATGTCTGAAAAGAAGCGAACCCGTCGCCGCAAGGATGTAAGTGCAACCTGTTTCCAATTAGGTGGTCCTAAAGGGAGTGCGAGTGTGTGGGTGCCACAGTCCAATTGGCATGCCGAAAGTGTTTGTTTTTTGTTTTGATAAAAAAGGAGAAAAAACGTGTGTTCGCCGAAAAAAAAGTAAAAATCGAATCATAAACGAAACGCTGAATTGCGAGATCAGATGAGCCATTCATTATTTTAATATTATTTGTGGGGGGCCAGTACAGTGCATGTTGCGCTGCTCTTTGGAGAAACCCCCGTGGAATGCCCCCCGCCTTCAGAGGTCTATAATTAGCTTTGTGGATGGAAATGTCTTGGCTGCGTATTTTGCTGTATCTGGAATTTCAGTTTTCATTTTTTACTTTTCAGTCAATTAAGTTGGGGTCTACAATGCAAACAGCTGAGCTTGCAAGCTTTTGCTATCTGGCAACGCTGTAAGTCCGTCTTGTAAGCCGATCTCACTCATCCGCTCGCTCTCTCCCGCTCTCCCTCTCGCTCATTACCCACACATGTCAGGTGCAGCCCCACTTATCAGCTGCTTTGCTTGTTGTTGTTGTTTTTGTTCATGTTATTGTTGGGGAAAGTTTGAGTACGCGTGTATTTTGGGCAGAGGCGGCGTTCAAGGGGGTTCTTGATCATAGCCTTACACAAGCTTGTGAAATTATCACCAATATCATTATACCATTAAACAATTAGGAGTATCAATGCAGCTGAAACCCCCTTGCGTATTTCTCAACTCCGCCCCTGTTAGTATCCATGTGCTGCTGTAAGCGTGTGTTTGTTTGTTGTGGTGATCACCAGCTCGTTTGACCAGAGTCAAGATTCAATACTTTCTAGACTCTCCGAGCGAGTGCAACACGTCACGGCCAAGAAAAACTACAGCCGCTTCTGGACTAGTTTTTCTATTTATTTAGATCGCAGTTTTAAAGTTATAAAAACTCTCAAAATGAGTGGAGAGGAGGAGTACTTCCAGGAGGAGGAAGAGGAGCAGGAGCAGGACATTTACGACGATGGCACGGTACTTAGGCACACATAAAGCCCACGTATAATAAAGCCATCTCAACGGCTTGAGGGTGACGAATACAAAATTGGTGTCGTGGCCTATATACTACAAGCGAATATAGGCCCGCCATTGAACCAATCGATCGTGAAAGTGAGTTTCTGACCTGGTTTTCGGACCTTTTCTTTTTTGTTTCTGTAGGAATACACCGAACCAGGTGCCCAGAAGGTGGACAAGCCATCGAAGGACGAGAAGAACGTGGCCAAGTGGCTGAAGAAGAATGTTAAGACGAAGAAGACCAAGTTCCTGAGCCACATCGTCGAGTACTTCACCTCCAGCAAGGCCATCGATGCTCTGATGAAATCCAAATTCACCGAGGGCAGCAATCCGCTTTTCACCACCCGGGAGCAGGTGATCGAGTTTCTGGATGTGATGCTGGAGCACAAGTTCTTCCATCGCGCCAAGAAGGTGCCCGTCACCCTGGAGGAGATCAGAGGAAAGTCCGGAGGCGACAAGAAGGCGGACAAGGAGAAGAACCAAGACAAGGAGAAGGAAAAGGACAAGGCAAAGGACGACAAGAAGGATACCGATCCGGAAGGCGATAATGGCCAAGGAGACGGAGGTGCGTCTGGCAACGAAAAAGAGAAGGAGAAAAAGGAGAAGAAAAAGCGCAAGATCCGCCTGGACATGCATCCCGAGCAGATCTTCGTGGACGGCTCCGAGGCATACGTGTGGATATACGATCCCATTCCGCTCCACTACTGGATATTCGGCTTCATCCTGCTGCTTGGCGCCGTGGGCATTTGCCTATTCCCCCTGTGGCCACCACTGCTACGCAAGGGTGTCTACTATTTGTCCATTGCGGCTGCCGGCTTCCTTGTTTTCATCCTGGCTCTGACCATTGTACGTCTTATTGTGTTTATCATCGTGTGGGCACTAACCGGTGGCAAATTGCACTTCTGGATCTTCCCCAACCTGACTGAGGATGTCGGCTTCTTCGCCTCTTTCTGGCCTTTATATGAGGTGGGTTTTGAATTATACATTTATGTTAGTTTACTAAGTTCACTTTCTCTCCAGAGCAACTATAACAGTGACGCGAATAATTCGTCCGCTAAGACCGACAAAAAATCGAAATCGAAGGACAAGAAAAAGGAAAAAGAAAGCGATGCCGAGGATACAGCAGTGGATGCGGATGGAGATGCTGACGGCGATGGTGATCTGGATGCGGAGGTTTCCACGCTTGAACCAGAGAAAATCGAGCTCATCAAAGAACACGACACCGACATGGAGATTCGCAAACGTCGCAAAGTGGGTGCCGACGAGTACGAGGAAGACGATGTGGAGGATGAAGAACCGAAGACGCAGCCCAAGGATTCCAAAGCTGGGTAAGAAGGAACCGCTCAGTAATGACAAGGATTCCAGCTTTATTGCTCGAATTTGTATTTATAATTTCTTATGTTTCCGTCGAATTTTTGGTTGTATGTTTTTCATACGGTAAACCATATTGAATAGCGCAAAAGACATACATTAACTCTAGCTTTTAATTGTAAAACTTTTGTTCCTTAATAAATAATATTGTATAATTAAAATGCATTAATCCTATTCTTGGTTTGCGTTCATAACATTTTATTTCGTTTACGGAGCATGTCATTTGTAAATTCATTTGTTTCGTGATTTGTGGAGGCTCATTTTATTGGTAAATGGTTTTTGCTTACTCATTTTTACGATCCTTGGTGATTTCGTTACTGGTGATGTTCGAGGTATTTCTAAGGTTTCCAATTCGTTACAATGTAAATAGAAATTGAAATCGTGTTATCGCATCAAAGCAGAGTAAGTTTTGCATCCCATTCATTTGATTTAACTGGATTTTTATTGTACTTAAAGTTCTAAATTTACATACCATGAATGCTCTTACATTTTTAGTAATGTTACTACTTTTTTTTGCTTTCAGAACGCCACGCAACTCGGGATCCGATTCGGAGAGCTCGAGTAAAGATTACGAGATAATCAGTTCAAGTGAAGTCCAAAACGTTGCTGGCAACTAAGATGAAGAATCCACAATATATATTATTATTTAATGATCCACATCTAGCTAATTGATAAGACATAGAACAAGAATCACACATCAAGTACATCAGCACACACACGATTCCAAGTACAGTGAATTATAGACCCAAAAAAATGCGATCGGTGTCGTAATTTTCGATTGATGATTTCCTAATCCGCTTTAAATTGAGCTTAGGTTTGAGGTTTTCCAATATTTTTTTTGGAAGTAGGCGCGTGCATATGAAACAATATTTTTAGACGCAATATTATGTAACCCAGAGACATTTGGTTTTTACCATGCAGTTGGACTCTTGTTTCGCCGCAAAAGTTCTCAAGCCGTTAAACAAACTATATATTACTTATTTGTATTCCTATGTTTGTAAATGTATACAGCAGAGCACTAGTGGGTGCAAGAAGCGATTGCAATTGATAATAATCATAGCGAGTACGTAGATGTGAGCGCATACGTTTCTATGTGCATAAATATTTACTCTACATGTAATTAAAGCAAACTAACAACTTAATGAAATTAGTAGTGTAACACGCAATTAACTATTATATAAATAAAGCTAGGCAATTCTGATCTGATGTGAGAGATATTTGAGCGTTTTTTAGTTCTTGCTCGAACGTTTTATTAAAAAATATACAACATACAATTCGTCTTTAAAATGAAACTCGTGGTACTATTGGTATTAAAGGGATTATAAACTGAAAGGAACAAAGTCGTATAATTACGTTTGCTTTTCATCTATGACCACGCTTATTTGAAACGTCCTTTGCTTATGTGGAACTGTTATGAGCAAATGATCTTTGGAACTGGAGGGGAATCCTCGTGGGTCTTGGTTCTGAGATAAGTCACGTGGCCTTATAATCCTACTCCGAGCAATTCCATCTAATGGATCGTAGACTGTGAGCTTGGCAAGAAGTTTTGCGCAGGAGTTACAGCCGATCAGCCAGAAGAGAACGCCGGTTAATGGATCATCTTTACCCTCTTGTGGAGCAGCTAGTAAGGCCAGGGGATGATTCCGCATAGGAAGTGATCTAAGGGTTATTTGGATTATTAAATGGTTTTACCACATTTCGATTCTTAGTAGCTAACCTTTCCTTCGTTAAACTGTTGTACAAGAAAAGGGCCACGAAAGTGTTGCCTTTGGTGAGGAGATCGACATCGAAGGAGAACTGCTTTGGTAGACCTTCCACTACTTGATGGCAATATGATCTACCTCCATGATCTCTCTTAAAATGGGAAGCAAATGTGTTCGACTTTATGAGGCATCCGCACATGTAAATGGGACAGTAATACTCTTCTTCCAAGGTTGATTCCGAAGCATCGTTCGCAGTATTATTTGAATTAGCTGAGTCGATTGAGATTACTTGCCAGTTCAGAGGGGGCAATCCTTCATAATCACTCGTTTTACATGACATTTCAAGTTCCGATGCTGTATCACAATCAGTTTCCATCTTAGACTCCATAGTTAGGCCCTGTAAATCAGAGTGATTTGGGGAGTACAGGTTGGCTAACAGACTTAATGGCTTTTGACTTGAACTTATTTCATTGGAGGAACTTGAAGAAGCTGTGTTCTTATTCTTATTCGAAACAGCTTCGCTTTGATGTAGAGGACTTCTTAAAGAGCTTAGATTATATTCTTCGGAAAAACTTAATTTATTTGTAAATGGCTCCACAAATTTTTCAACTGAATCTGAATCAGTTGATCTTAGCAACTTTATCGGTTTACTCATTATTTTTTTGATCTTCAGTTGCAGGGATTTGTCTATTTGTTTTCTTATCTCATTGCTTAATTTTGAGGAATTGTATTTTTTCCCCTGGTACAATGGCACTTTCGAATTTTCTTTATTTTCTTTTGATCTCGAAAATGTATCATTAGCTGCCGTAATATCAGTCGATGGATTGGATTCTTTTAATGGGTTCTCCAATTTTCTTAAACTTTCTAATTCTATATCTGATGTATGCCATTTCAAGTTCTTGGTTTGCGGCTTACAATATTTCGACTGGCTCATATGGTTGTCACTTAAGCAACTAAAAATTTATTGCGACATTCTATAAAAAAGCATCTTTCGGATATTCATTCTTGTTCTATTAGTTAATCAGCTTTTCTTGTTTATTTTTTGTTTTCGTAATTCTTTTTTGATCTCGACTTTCGTATTTATATGCTTGACTGGTGGATTTTAGGCTGCTCCGCTAAAGGTAGCTTCTTTGGACTGGCTTTGTGGGGTATAGGAGTACCACTTCCGCTATTATTTTCCGAACTCTCTCCAGGATTTCGATAAGATTGCAGTTCGTTGGGACTAATGTCAGGCATACGAAACTCAAAGAGAGACGGAGCATAGTCCGGAAGATTTTTTTCCTTGATATATCCGTGCGTGATATGACCGATATCCAGCAACTCCCTTGCAAAGGTAGCAACCTGTATCCTGGGGATCTCTTGGCACTGATGGGACACGGTCTCGAAGATTTGTATCACTTCCCAGTTGGTCGATGGCTCCTTATGTCTACATAAGTGAAAGTTATTATCCGGTATTTGAGATCTGAGTATATTCTTATCTTTAAGTGCGATTCTGGAACGTTTTCGATGACATTCGTGGTGTATCTTGGAAAGAGTATTCCTTGGTTGATCATTAATTATGGCTGGATTATTAAAGCCCAATGACTTATGATTTGCTATATGGGCGATTTTATCTTCTTTTGCGTTTAAATTTAAATATTTGAAAGTTCTATGTATTTTAAAAGGAGTTTGTGATGCCTCAGAATCCTTATGACAAATTCGTTGTCCTCTTCTTTGAATGTTTGTATTTATAGATTGTCCTCGTAAAATGCTCACTTTTTTAATATCTTCAGTAGCTCCTGGCTTTGGAATACGTAGATTTTCCCTAAAAATCTCTGGTATTTCTCCTTGGTCTGCTATCCCTGGGGACTTCTTCTTTTCGTGTTCCACTTTTATAAATTCTTGTACTTCAGAAAGTGATCTTACGCTATTGAGCCTTTGTTTTATTGCGATTCCTAGTTTTTTATTCAGCCTGGTTTCTTTAGTATCTGTTTTAATGGATACATCGAATTTTCTGGGAATTCTACTAACCTCTGTTTTAATTTTAGCAACCATATCCTTACGCGGTTTTTGCTGTCCGCAGCGGGCACACTTATATAATGTCGGTTTGGCTTTGGCACAATCATCTTTTCTATCATTAAATCGTTCCCAGTTTGAAGAGCTTAGTGTGTTTGAAACGGGTTTGGAATAATCTTCGTAGTGGTTTATTTTATTTGAAGAAAATACAGTTTGCTCATTGGATACATCACTTTTCAAAGACACAGTTTCAGCGTCCTCGAAGAACATGTCACTGAACGACTTACTAATATCCTCCAATTCAGGGATCTGGTCATCTTCGCAGTTTCCATGTGGGCTATCGTATGCCTCCGAGCAGGAAACTTGGTCCATGATGGAGGCCATAATGGAGGATTTCTCTTCCGGTTTATTTTCTGGAGTGGCCTGCTGCATAACTTCCGGTTTGGAGGACAAGTGGTTTAGTGGGCTCGTGTTGCCTGAACTAAGGCATTCGTTTCCAATTTTATTAATTGCCGTCAAGAGATTTTTACGAACTGAATGCGTCATGAATAGGATCCCTGGTAGATTGTCAGCCATCGGATTCGGGATGTCCTTGGCCTTAAAGTGCAAGGATTCAATGCGATTGTTGGGCAAGTCCTGTCGTGGCTCGATGTGCAGCGATTTCGGTCGATGGAGTAGATATCGAGCACTATTCCCGACAAGAGCGTCCTCGGATGGACCTTCGTACTGCTCGAATGGGCAGAACTGGCTGGCCAGCTCGGAATCGGTGGTCTGTGAGTCCTTGGAATTGGCGCTACCTAGTCCACCACCCAGCTCTCTGCCATCCGTCGAGTCCTGGCTGCTCAAGATGTTGGTTAATACTTTGGATAGAGGTGGCAATGGGCGACTCCTGTGGCTGCGTGGTGGACGAGTGCTGTTCCTGCTCCGCTTGGAGATAGCTCCTCCGAAGGTATCCGTAATGGGACTGTGCAACGGAATGAAGTTGCTGACAAATATATTGCTGTAGTTGTGTAGTAGGTGGTTTTTCGGATTGAAAACGGTGTGGGCCATGGCCACCAGGCTGGGCATCTCTGAGCGTGGTGACTCCGCTGCTAAACGAGGAGATCGTGGTGGTGCCGTGGGCGATGGAGGTGATGAAGGCGATGGCGATAGTGTTGGAGATGTTGAAGGCGTCGAAGGTGGCGGTGCTTTGGGCACCAGCTGTCGACGGGGCATCCCCTTCGGTTTCGAGTACAAGCCATGGCGCCCAGGGTACAACTTGCTCTTTACCTCTTTGGGTGCTTCAGTGCATTCCTGGCCAGCTTCTGCCCTGGCTAAGCCACCACACTTGAGGCAGTTCGTCCGGCAACTTCTCTTGGCTTTCGGCTTCTTTCCCCTAATGGCCACCTTTACCCGAGTCACTTGCCCCTTTTTCGGCTCCTCCACGTGGCGTTGCTCCAGGATACTCATCTGCCGTTTGGTGCCCTGGTCAGCGTCGTCATCGCTGGAGGAAGTGTGTCCAGCCTCGGGGCGCCTGGCCAATCCGCACACCTGGCAGAGCAGATGACGGTTCACCGGGATGTGGAGCACCGCCCGCGGCAGCTTCTCGCACAGGCACCACTCCCGCGGCCATGTTAACCCACTGGCCATGTTGTTCATGTACAACGAGTACAACTTGTAGAAGCGAAACATCAAAAGCTAGCTATTTTGATTTTTAGACGGCCAATCGGGTCGAGATAGTTTACAAACAACCAAATGGCACATAGATTCCGGAAATTTTTGTCAGTTATGTTTTCTGAACTTTTATTTGTACAACGCATTCCTAAATATTGCCCATTTGTTTGTTGTTATCGGATACTTCTACTATTTAGACATATTTGTCAAATCCAGGAGCTCAAAAAAATTGTTTGTTTTTGTAATGGAACAATAGAGAACACAATAAGTGCAAAAAGGGTTAAAGAATCATTCGTAACTCGTGTTTTTACCAATAGTTGTTGGCCTTTAAAGTAACTGGCTATTAAAGCACTAAATCAGATTGATCCATTCAGCACTGGCAATCAACTATTTTCTTAATTAATTTCATTCAGTGAATATAAGCCAGATTCTACGTTATGGAATTATTAAAATTTCCTATTGTCTTTGTTTGCGGTTTCTGTAATTTGCCATTGAAGTTTGTGTGGCAGAGCCGACTGGCTGTGATTGTACGTGTTCTAGCCACACTGAGTTGGGAAATTTAATTAAGTTTCTGCTGCATTTTTAATGTACGCATTCAATGGAGTATTATTGAGTTTTTTGTACAGCTGTCCGAATAAAGCAGATTCTCCTGCGTCCTTCGAGAACCATTCACCAAATACTATTAAATATACTATGCATACCCGCCCACTTCCTGCCAAAGGAGATTAGTTTCTAACCCTTCTAAGTGAAAATGCATGTTTCATATGCAATTACTGCTGGGCGAGGAGGATTACACAGCACACACACACACACACACACACTTAACACTTTAAATGGACAAACACACTGCACTTTGCCATTCAATCGTACTTGGAATTTATTTCGCTTTTTGCTGCAATAAATACGAGTATGCACAATGCTGCTCGATAGCGCAAGGTGCATGCAGTTGACCCAAATTCCCGACTCCTTCGGCAGCATCTTGTTTAATTAACTCTCTGGCATTTGATGGATTGGCCTAATCCCCCCAGTTCCGCACTTAAGCCCATCAGCTATACAACTCGTTTCGCAGGACCAAGTCAATAAACACATTAAAAGCGCATCGCCTTACAAAATGCTCGACATCTTCGGCTCATTGAGCAGCTTTTGAGCAGCAGACTCCGGGATTCGAGAGTTGAGAGTTGAGAGTTAAGAGTTGAGGCCAAGGCGTTTGGCAGCGGATTTATGCAGTCAAATCAAGCAGGTCGATAAATTATGGATCTATGGTCGCTATCCAGCCGGGAATTACTTAGCTCCAGTCGCACGTTCCTCTGTCCATTTTGAATTACACGCCGGCTGTCCGGGATTTATGCGCGCCACTGGCCATAAAAATATTATTCCCAGACTACAGACTACAGCCCCTCCGAATCGGCGCCTAATTGTTCAGCATCGATTGTATTTCAATACATTCGACTTTGGGGGACACCGAGAAAAATACTAACCTATTACATTTCAAAATTTCATTATGTATATTACCCAAAATACTATACAAAATCTTTGTGCTTAAAACACTTGAAACAAGATGTTTGAAAATGTGATGCTAAAAGTAAATCCAGCTAATAAATCGTAGTATAATTTTAAACACCATTAAGCACAATTTTTAATCTTTTTGACATAGTTTGCTCTAAATAGAAGTAACTTTAAATTTAAACTAATGTTACAATAGTTGCACATACAAAGTTGTAGCTATTTTGATTTTGGAAAGTGTTTCTTACCCTGTAGACGACGACAAAGTCACATCGATGTCTGCGATTGGAGCAACCGAATTATTTACTCCCCGGAGAGGCATTTTAATGCGTTTTTATTGCGATACTTTTAGCGTCATTTCATTTTCGGCATTTTTCCTTGCCATGGCATTTTCATGGCCCAGCCCACCCATTAAACCCCCTTTGCTTTGGCTTCGCCAGCCGTAATTTTTGTAATTTTTTGGCGTGGCTTTTAGTTGGCGTTTATTGCATTTCCTTCTGCATTTAAGGAAATTTAATGTGTGGTGCAACTATTTGAGGCATGCACATACGCAAAACGGGGCATGTCCTGGGTCAAAGGGCAGCAGCTGCAGGGGCGGAAAATCCGGGTTGGCCGATGGTGGCGGTTGCTGGCCGCTGGCGGGGGCGGGGGTAGAATATTTGTGCATGCAATAGGAGGAAAGTTGTCCGGAAAATGCATCGCATACGTTGAATGCGTACGGGAGATGGTCTTGGTTTTTCTCGCTTCGCCCAGATCAAAGGTAAAAAAGTATACGAGTATATAATTATCAGCAATCGCAGCTATTGCACCTCAACTTTAATTACGAAAGCCATTGCCCAGCAGTTGCACAAGCTATTTGCTATTTGCCAAATTCCCGGGTGGCGACCAGCGTTTTGGTGAAATTCCGATTGTATATTAAATACTTGCCATTAAGTTTTAAGCAAATTTTAATTACAATGCCGTCGCTTCCGCCATTTAACACAAAAACAATTTCCGCCCGGGCATACATATTTTAGATCAAATATTGCAACTGCTGCACGAAGTCTGCTGGAATGGGCGTCCTGTGGGCTTGAGTGCGCTCCAAAAGTGGAGCTGGGATGTGGGTGGTGGTGATGTTGGAGGTTGTTTAAATGGTCTTTTTTTTCCACTTGGCTGGGCTGGGCCATGAAATATGAAATTCAGTTCGTGGCTACGTGACTTGGGAGTGTCTATTTTTCAGCAGGGTTTCTGCTGCACAAACGCATCCCCTGTTTACTTATTTAACACAATTTTCACATTTCATAATTCAATGTTGGAGCTGGAGTTGGGCGGTCTTCCTGCCCCAAAATGATGGGCTGTGGGCGTGGCTGTTGTGATACGCATGCGTAACCCCGCTTTGGGGCATTCAGGGAGGTGCCATCAGAAAGTATTTGCCGTTTAATGTTTCCCATCTTGCAACTGGTGATTGCATGCAACTCTTTTCCGCCTTTTTCTGTTTTTTTTTTTTGGCCAGTACCCTTATGTTATGGTACATAAGTGGAAAGCGCTGTCTGGGTTCTCTGAGCGAGACGACAACCTTGAAAGGCACTCAACAAATAAAAGCGAGCACTTCTTGCTAAACTCCGTGTGCCGTGTGTCCTTCGCTCACAATTATTATACATAGTTCCTGTTATTGCACAGGCACGTCACGTATCCGCCGTGGTGGCCCACTCACGAACTCGACTCCTGATGCCGAGGATGGCGAGGGGGGGCGAGGTTAGCCTTTGAACACCGTGTGCCTTGCACCACAAAACTTGCGCTTGATTTGCAAGTGCAGCGCACACGGCAAAAATACTTTTAAGTATGCATTTATTCACGAATCAATGGATATCTGGTAGTCGCTATGCTTCTCTTCTTTAAATTTAATGGCGTGGTATACAAATGTTATGATCTCCTACTTACTTACTACTTGTAAATGGTAATAGCTTAGCTAGAGGCAATTCCCTTTTAACATGACCCATTTTTGGCTGTTTTTTTGCAGTGCATGAGCTGATCATCTGGGCAGGATGTGGCAGAAGTGAAAGGTGTGCTCCAGATTGCTGCTTCTGATGTGACGGAATGTGGGCCTAGATGGGATTTGATTGATTGCTGTATGGGACAGAATCAGGTGGCTCGGCCAGGAATGCAAATCACGCCCGTTCCGCTTTAATGGCTGTTAATGGAGTGGTCTCTGGAGAATCTTTAATAAACAAATCAGGGAACTGCATAATTCCCTGCACAATGTGGAAGGATGTTTGGTGGCGAAGCTACTTTTGGGTTGGCCAGTAACTTCCGCTGAAATAGAAGCACTTCTAAAAGGTAATTGTTTAAAAATGGACTTTATTCAGTTATGGCGCAGCAATGTCCTCTGTGGCCACACACATGCATATGCATCCGCATCCGCATCCTCGCCATCCTGCTCGCCTCCTCCAACTGCATATAGTCCATAGATCGGCTGTCTAGTCATGTGTGCGCGCTGTCCATGTAAATTTTAAGCAACTCTCCAAACTAACAACCGACGCAAATTGCTGCTGTTGCGGTTTATTTTGTGTTGCAAAAATATGCAGTGCCCTGCCCTTACCGTCTGTTCCCGGGTCCTGAATCCTGTATCCTGGTTCCAGAATCGTGGCTCCCGTCTCCAGGCCCCTGCATCTGTGCATCTGCATCTCCCCTCTAGTGGCGCAAAGGCCATGGAAGATCTGGGGGATGCAGATTGGACGGACGGACGGCTGCTTCTAGTGGCGCATTGTTGGGCCTGACTTTTTGCTGCCCGGAATGTGCGGAGTTTGTTTGTTGTGATGTGTGTGCTAGTTGTTTGGCTGGTTGGTTGGTTGGCTTGGGTTGGGTTGGGTTGGCGGGCTTGTTATTTTACCCAAAAGCTGTTAAATTGCTTGAAACAAAACAGTGGAGCTTCATGGTAAGCAACCGAATAGGGGAACTCCGGGTGTTACGGGTGTTAGGGGAGTACCGCCTGCGTCCATGGCCATAAATATTAAAGTGGGTGTCAAAAGGAATATGTGGTGCGAAATGCTTTGAATGCTGGTGTTTCCCAGCATCCAATGAACGTGCAATTCGGCAATGAAATAAATGCCAGTGCCCTATGGAAAATCCAAGAACGTGCCCACGATCCCTTTGCCAGATAGTCCGTGAAAAGCTAGCTACTACACGCCACATTAATCAGAAAAACAACCAAATGCGTAGACAAGTCGCAACCCAAATCCCAATCCCTGGACAGCCGTACTTTATGGCCCAATGAAAGTTTCCACTTAAACGGGGATTAATTAAAAGTAAAAACTTGGCAGTGCACCTTGAATGAAGACTTTGCCATGCATGAATATTTTAATCAAATATCTTGTGCTCAAGAGAATGAAAAGAGCACGGTTTTTTTTCGGCTGCACTGGCCATAAGGATTTGCCTTTAGCTGCGAAACTTTGCTTAAAAAATTAAAATTATGCAAGACCAAGTTTTCTCGTTTATAGAGCACAGAGAGCAAAAGCGAAAAAATAAAAAGGCGAATTGCTCCTTATTATTTATTGTGTGCCCAAGCCTTTTCTGGCGATGTGTTAAGAAATTATGCGGATCCTCTGACATTGAACTCGCCAACTACTGCTGGATCCGGGATTTTTATTAAGTTTCAAGCGCTCAAGAGCTTTGCATTTTATCTGGCTGGCAGCCTTTGAGCGGTCTTAACTTTTCGACTACGCCCAGCCATCGAGCCCTTCTTATTTGTTATGAAAACTTCGGTTTGGCGGCCTCCCAGGGGGCTGCGACAAGTGCAGCTCGGGGCTTAACGTCTATGAAAAGCCCGTCTCGAAGGACGACGAGGAGTCCTTTGTGGGCGAGCAGGTCCTGGGATGGTGGCAAAAAGAGCGGTGCGTACGGCCCCGAAACAAGTTAGCTCCTTAGTCCTTGCTACTTACAGGGAACTACTTGTTTCCTGCCACTTCGTGTGTGGCTACGTGGGTATGTGTTCGTACCACCACTTACTTTGCTGGGATACCGTGGGTATGGGATGCTGTTGGCTTCCTAAACGGATATACCGACTTCAAATAGTTTTTTTCCTCTGTGAGCCCCATTCTTGTATGCTTCTTTACGAGTATTTCGCTTTTTCCAGTTGTTGCGGTTGCACTTTTTGTTTGTTGCCAGCCTGAAGGAGCTGGGGGTGTGGGTTCGGTGGGTTGGGGTTCCTTTGCCGGATCCGCCCAGAAATTGCGGACGGAATCGGGATGCAGCAGCACGTGCCAGAGGTGTTCCAACTCCGGCTGCTCCCCGGCACTCCGTAACTCGTGCCCCGGCAATGATGAGTTGTGGAATATTCCCGGGGAGCCGGAGAGCCGGACGGAGTACGGGCCACAGCCAAAGGACTTCTCGACTTTGCGAGCCCGCCAGCTGATACGGAGATGTGCGGTGGAAACTCAAGTCTACTGCTACACCTAAAGAAATATTAGTATGTGTATAATAAGATAGGTTAGAAGTATCTAAAACAGTTAGCGAAGAAGTCTGCTATTGGTAGAAAAATCCCGTTTCCTTTCCGTGAACTTCTTTAAACCGAATTGTTGCAGTGCATCCTTTGCTGTTATCTGGTCCAGTGTTCTCGACTCGCCAACTTGGCTATCCACACAGGACTAGGAGCGACCCAGGAGGCGTTCGAAGATGCCCGGATTCGCAGGACTCTGTGTTTGGTGTTTGGTGCTCGGTTCACTTGCTGCTTTATATTTACTAACAGGCACTTGAAGTTCATCGCTTACAAACATATTTTCACTTCGTCCTGCCCCGCATCCACATCCACATCCACAACGCCAAGACCAACACCACCACCAACGTCCTTGGTGAAAGTGCTTATCGCTTTATGATGGGTTCTGTTCAGTTCACTTCGGCTTAGAGAACTGGTATCCTTTGGAGCCCTGGGAGGGAATTTAATACTTGGGTGTGTGGCCAGGAAAAAGGTGAATGCGGTAATTATGTCCTTAAATTTCTGTTTCCATCGTTCGACAGCCATTAGGCCAAGCTATCTGGGTTAATTGTTTGAGTCCAGCTATCAGGCATCAAACTTAATTCATACTCAAACTCTTGCTGATCATTTAAAAAAATACGACTGGTGGTTTTTCAGCGTAATTACGCAACAGTTTGGAACAATAAGCGAGTTGCTGAGTTTTGTGAGCTGCATAAATTCATTGGGCGTTTCAAGCCACCGCCAACACGCAAGACAATGCCGCACAATGGGTGGGGAAAACTGGAGCAGGGACTCGGTGAGGATTTGGATGGGGGTATGGGGTTGTCCCAGCATAATCACACCTTGACCACCACCTGTCCGCGCTGACGGTTGGTCGCCCTCCACTCCCCAACTCTTTTTTCTGCCCCATGGTCGTTGCAGTGCATTTAATCTCGACAACATTTCCTTTGGCGTCGTCGAGGACGAGGACGCAGCCCATGACATTTCCTACCTGCAGTCCCTCCACGCTTCCTTCCGGCCCCCTTTTTTTGCTTCGGCCCTTTACTGTTGGCGACGTTGTCGAAAACAAAAATTAGTCCTGCCGTAAAATGGGCAAAGGAAGTGGTAAGTACCTGACCCACCCAAGCCAACCATCCGATTCGAGCGTCCACGCCATCGGCCGACTGCAGTAACCGACTTTGGCAGTAAAAATTCGTAATGTGCTGCTAATTAAGTTCAAAGCATAGTTCCAGGCGCTCTTCCCGGCCAGTCTAGTCCTCCTGCATTTAGTCCTGTGCCGCAACCGTCCGCAACCGCCGAAGGTCCTTGCAGTGGAGCGCCGGATGGCTGGATGCTTGGATGCGTAGGATGGGGCTATGGTGGGTTTGGTTCTGGCTCCAGCCCGTTGACAGTCGCAATCCTCAGTGAATTTTCGTATGATTGCCCCGGAAAATCCACCGGCCTCGAGGTCGGAGTTGTCCGCTTTGTGGCCGGCACATCCTTTATCCTTTATTTCACGCAAATAAAATACAAAAATTGATTCCGCCCTCAAAGGAGAGCCGGTTGCCATGGCATTACCGGCTATCCTTCGGCCTCAAAGCATATCCAAATCCTCAACAGTGGCAGCTTTGCCAGCACTTCACCAGTTCTTCGGGTAATGAGTTTTATATTACAAGTTTCTTAATATTTCTATGTGCTTCTAGATACATTATTTTAATGTGTGGTAGTAAGGTGTACGATAACTGTTGAAAAATCCTAATTTTAAGCTTTCATAAATTGGATATTATATTTGGTAAAATATTTATTTTGTTCTGTGTGCACGACTTTGATTGTGAAGCTTGTAGTAAGCCGAAAATTGCGGTCTGGCGAGCCCAGGACTTAGCTGGCGTGTAAATATTTTGCTTTAGCGGAGCCCTGGCCATCATCCAAATTTAAGGACCCTTGTGAAGAGCAGCGGACACTTTTGACAGGTAGCCCAGGGGAGGTAGAGGTGTGGGACACCTCATTTAACGCCACTTAGGAGCGAATACACTCCATCGTGCACATTAAATTTGTAATTGCATAGATTTAGTCGGCATTAAAATGCAAAATGCGTCTCGTGCCGCAGATGCGGCAGATGGAAAGCGGAAAATGGGGGTATGAAAAGTGCAAAATGGCGAAAGGGAAATGGAAAAGGGAAAATGGGTAGCATTCGCAAAGTTTCGTCGCCTTATTTATATGCAAACTGCACTGGCCACAATGCAACTAATTGCCACTGAGTTGCAATCCAGCAAAAGAGCCTTTTTCAAACTGGTTTCTGATGCGGCCAACGTTGTCTAGTGTTGATTAAATACTTGCCAACTGCTCTGCGCCATCGAGGGCCATTTTGATATAGGGGCTTGCGGCCAGTGATATCGGGGCTGTCATTTTTGCCACTCTGGCCCACTTGTTGTCACTGAACTGGCAGACAAACATGGAAACATGGAGTTTGGCCAGTCGTTTTGCATGGACTGCGAGTGCAGCCAGGACGAAGCCAAACAACAACGCAACTGTTGCGAGTTTAGAGCCACGCCTTATTGCGCCCGGGGGCATGCAACAATATTTGTCGTGCAGTTGATAAAACTGTCCTTAACTGCTCTGCTGTTATCCTGCCCGATGGTGGCGACGATTCCCGCTCCACTCGCAGGACCAAAGCGTCCAGCCGCATTGTCGTTTCGTCTGATGAGTTTTTAAGTACAGACAATTACAAACGACAACCGAGGAGCAACAAATGCAACAAACGCAATCAGCCAGCCGCATGCCAGACTCGCTCGCTTACTTAGCCGAGCCAGAGCCACGCCCCCTCTTCGTCCTTGGTCCTTCAGGGCCAACCATGCCGCCCCACCTCCGCCACAATCTGGGGCATTTCTGGGCGATGGTAACCATCTCAGGGACCTGCGTTTGCGGTTATCACATTCTGCTGGGCAGTTTAGCTGCGTAATTGAATTAAATTTCGTTTTAAAATGTAAAAGGCTTTTGATTTGGCTTGCAGTCCTTGATGTTGTTTCGTACTCCATAAAGTAATTAACATTTGTTTCAATTCCTGAGCACCAACTTCGGACCACGAGCTGGCGAATCCCACAAAATGGCAGTAAATCAACGATAAGTCCTCTTACATTGGAATTTAGATTTGGTTTCCATTGCACTTAAAACTACAACAAATTTAAGATTTTTGAGGCGCCAAACAGGGAATAAAATGAATATGATTTATACAAATCAAATCACTTTCGGTTAGAATTCCTTTTTCTTTGGACAATTCGTAATGCAATTTTATTATGAAAACCGTTTGGGGTTGACTTAAAAGCAAAACAAAATTCAAAGTAATCTTTCTGAAAAAGTAAATAAAAAATAATATCCGTTTGGTTGTCAAAAAGAGTAGCTTCGAAATGCCCGGAAAATCGATGGGATTTCACCACCATATCGATAGTGTGCGTTGGTACCGTGGAATGTCCGCCGTGCAGATAAAAGCCTGTGATGGATTGCTGCACGCTCTACGGGATGACATGGCGCAGGGATCCACGTACCGGGTGCGCCACTGTGTCCACCAGCTGGGCATCTATCCGCCGGTGGGAGCGTCGCAGATCCAGGACATCATTGCCATGAGTCAGGGCAGCGATCTGGCATTCTTGTGGTTCTTGTGGGAGTTCGGCTACAAGAGCCCGCGAAGGAGCAGAAAGGACAATTGCAACTTGGACTCGGATCACTATACGGTGAACGAACAGTTGCTGTTGTCCGGAATTGCCCATTTGGATATGCCGTCCACCCTGAGAGCCTTGGATGCCTTGCTGCCACCTGCCACTCAAGCAAAAAAGCTCCACTCGCAAGTTAAAACTGCACAGAGTTCTTCGAAGACAACCCGCCCAAAGCCAAAAAACTATGCCCTGCCATATTTTGCTCCTCAGGTTCGACCTCGTGAGTATATCCCGAAATCCAAATACCGGCCACCCGAGACCAAGGTTTGCTTTCCGGAATATTCGCATTATAAGGATCGGTTGCACCGAATCCCAAATGAGGGGCCTCGTTGGTTTGCCCAGTACCGATTGTGTCCTGCTAAACGAATGGTAGCCAAGTTGCTCACAAAGGAGCTCGACGGGCTCTCCTTGCAATCTGACAATTATGATTTGGAGGACAATGATCCCATATGCGAGACTCATCGGTTCTTAAAGGAGGCGGAGAATTTGCAAAAACCGGAGAAAATCTACAACCAGCGATGTCTAGCTCAGCTGGATGTGCCAGGGGATGAGTTGAAAGCTCGCCGGAAACGCATCTTACAGGATATAGAAAACAATGTTAAATGGGCGAGTAATAGGATTGGTAGGCAAATGAAAAGACCTACAAGTCAAGACACTAAGAGAAAAAAGGCTGATTCCACCATGGTGATGGGGTTGGGTATCGAAGAGAATCCCAGGTTGCATTCGTATGCCCATTCAATGGATAACTCGATCAGGGTTATGCTCATGAAGGGAAACAAGGCCCATCGCTGTGGAGCAGGTGACTGTGAAATCCTGGATGTGGACGTGAAAGGTTCTACGGAAATAAATATGAAACCACAATGTAAAAGTACTAGGAGTAGTGACAATAGCCGATATTTACCACCGCAAAAACGGATATCAATTGAAAAATCAATCGAGGAGCCACCTAGTTTGCCAACTTCCAAGTTTAAGAAACTCGCAGATCTTATTCCCGCTTGCAGTCGAACTCTGCGTGCTTGAAAAGATCATTCACAAAGTGTCCTGCAGAAGAGAGCTTCACAAAGAGGACTATTGCTGGCTTTCAGTTGGACCACCACAAGGTATACGATATCCCATCGCCTCCTGTAGAGCCCTTGCCATGGGAGGATAAGGTCCTAGACTTGGAGGACAAGCGACCTGTGATCGAAAGGATCTGCATTGATGCCCTTGGGAATGGCGAAACAAAGTCCAAGAAGGAGTTGCAGCGAAATAAATTCATTCCGTCAGTTTCAAGGGCAGCTGCCAATTGTGCAGTGGATATGTTCCGTACAAAAGTAGCAGAAACCACGGAGAATCCAGCTGATAAGCATCCAAAACAGAATAAGGAAATACTCATCGATCCTGATAACGACGAGCAGATTGAAAATCTTCTGAAGGAAGCTCTTGGGGTTCTCCGTGGCAATCGCCAGTACGTGCTAGCCACCTTCTCCAATGCCCACAAGATGCCGGTGCTCCTTGATTGGGTGGCGAATCGCTATGGGAAGTCGTACAACCGGGCTGCGATGAACTCCCTCGTGAAGAACTCCTTCCGGATATACGAGACCGTCTACCAATCTGAGAAAGGGCACAAGCAGGATGTGTTGAGACTGAAGAGATCTGTGACGGGTCTGGGTGCTTCCATCAACTATGCCAGCCACAAGAAGTTCATGTCCCAAGTCAGCCAGAGGAAGGCCGAGTACAACGAGAAGCTGAATGAACTGGCACTGGAGCAGACGCGTCTGGCCTGGCTGGCAATGCGAGGATACTCGCACCTGGGCGGCAACATCAAGGACGCCTTCTTCGCCTACATGCCCGCCAGGCGGCAGGACATCAAGCGCCAGCATGTTTGGAAATCCTATGACTACAGGGATATGGTGAAACTTCGGCTGATATCGCGGCCAATGAGCATCTGAAATATGGTGATTTCCAATTGCAAACGTGTTTTTCGCTCTGTCATTTGGAAACCCCATCCTCAAGGTCTGGTTCTACAGGGCAGATCGAAAAACATGCATGTCCATGGCTATCATGGTTTTCATTCTGCCATTTGGAATCCCCATTACATTCTCTGGTTTGCGTATATCTCGTGATCTGCTTAGTGGCTGGTACACTCGGAAAATCATTCAATGCAATTTGTCATTCGCCATTGCGGCCAACTACTTATGTAAACCAAACTATGTATAATCCCAATTAAAAATGCTGATGCCCAACTAAAACGCCATGGACGGCAAATGAATAGCAAACACGGCCGAGTCGAGGCTTAGTTTCAGATTTTCAGCTATCGCCTGGTCGCCAGACTGCCGATGGGCCGTTGTTGCTCATTAATTAAAAACGGGGTGGTGGAACAGTGGAGGGTGGAGTGTCAAACCCATTCCCATCCCCATCCCGCACTGAATTGCGGAAAAGTGGAAAAGCGGAAAGGGGGGCGGGGGGAAAACAACAGACTGGCAAGCTGCTGGCCATGTAATGGCGCTCCAATGACGCACGTGACACGTGTGGCAGGGCGCTGACAATTCAAAATCGACTCGCTGACAGCGGGCAGATGACGCAGCCAGGAGCACAGGAGGACAGGCGGACAGAAGGACATTTTCGGGCGGCGTCGTCCTGGCTGATGGCAGGCAGCGGTCTGCCCGCAGCACTTTGTGTATTGAATCGGTTGAGCATGTGACAGGATTATGATATAAATCATTGCATACTTTACGGCCGCGATCGATTTAAGGGCGCCAGGCATTTTTATTTTTATTTTTATTTTTTGATAAACCGAAACAACCGGCGCGCTTCTGCTATTGATGAGTGCTTAATTATTTATTTACTTCATTATTTATAAATTTAATTTGTTTACTGTAAGTCAGAAATCATCTTTTTTTCGTACCTTAAATAGGTTGGTATTTGTATTGTTTTGTAAATTGTATTCCACAGATGAATACTTTTAATCTTCTTAATTATACAAAGCTTAATCGTGTAAACATCCTATAAAAGACGTATCAATAGCACGTCACCGATTATTACTAGGTCAGTTACAATGTGTATGGTTTTTCCCCCTTCGGAAACCATGGGACAAACATCCTTTTTTAGGTGCTTAAGTAAGATGCAATCACACAGTTCCCGGGGCGGATGTTTTTTTACGGATCCTGCAGGAGCTGTCCGATAATCACCGGCCAATACAATGAGCTTGGTGTGGCAGAAATGCGAACAGTGCCCCCCGGAGACGGATCCCCCATTGGCAGTGCCATTTCCATGGCCATTATATTCAATTATACGACAATAACGTGGCGCTTAGGGCGCTGCGGTTCACGGGAATTGAAAATAATAATAATAATATAGGGGGTGTAGTAATGGTGGGAGTGTTACGTTGAATAGATAAAAAGTGCAAGCTGGCTTTTCGGTGTGGGGGGCAGGGCGGTTGATGGTCCGTGCACAAGGACTTGGCCAAACTATCAGCAAGAAATTATGATTAGCTTTTGGTTTTGGTAAAGTTTTCGACCGCAGTCAGCAGTGGTGGGGCACTTTCGAGCTGCCATCGCATACTTTGCGCCACTAATCCGCCGGGCGAACGGACCAAGGACTACGGACAGCGGACAACGGACAACGGACAGCGGATAACGGACAGCGGATTGCGGACGGACAGCGCATCAGTGGAGCATGAAGCCTGGGACCTGAGAACAAAAAAGGGAATTTACGCAAGCGCAACGTTTTAATTTGACTCTTGATTGTTATGCCATTGTTGCCTAGCATTGTGCATTGCGCATTCTACACTCGACATTCAGCGCCCTTAACTCTGTGTGGGCTCTTAGTGTAATCGCCGCTAATGCGCCCGAAATTGTGCTAAACGATTTTCATTCTGAAGCCTTGCCCTCCAGCACATCCCAGCACATCCCATCACATCCCATTTCCGCCCACCAATTTTCGAGACTCCCGGACCGCGGGCTATTAAGCAAACTGAGGGCTGTGCGTTACAATAACCATGTTTTAAAGCCCCGGAAAATAGGGATGCTATTTTTCTGACTTATCGCAGGATTATAAATCGTGGGACATTTGGCTTTCCTGGCCATTGAGATTTGCATTTGCACGCAACATTTGTTAAATTTCTATCGTCATGTATGTCATTTCACTTAATTATGCCATTTACTTTGCATACAAAGCTGCCATAAGTTTGCTCCCAAAATTCTTGGACAAATTTGCGGAGAATAGGCGAGGCATTTTACCAGCACAGAACAATTTGTCACAATTATTGCACACGAAATGACAGGCAGATGAAAACCAAGCAGCTGGAAAACAAGCTCCGGCCCCGGAAAAGTCGACTCCAAGTAGGCGAGCCGCACTTTGACAAGTTAAATGTGTTCTGGGCCTGCACAATGATGCAGCAAATGCTCGCCGGAATATTCAGTAGCAGGAGTAGATGTAGGAACAGCAGCTGAAGCAAGCCACCTGGTTGGGACAATTTTGTCATATTTTTTGACTAATTTCAAAAATGCAAATCATCGATGTCCTGGCCGAGCGGAGCACGTCCTGTCGCCTTTTTGACAAATTTGCCAGCACTGCTCGTGCGGCAATGTGCTCGTCGCAACTTTTTGTGGTAAGGAATATCATGGATCCGTTTGGCTTTTCCTTTAATTTTTCATACTGAAAACTGTCGATCGTTATGTTTTCCATGGACCAGGCAGCCGCTCATTTGTTTGCAGCTTATTCGCATAGTTGATGTGGGTTTGCTGCATGGTTCAGAGGGCCATAGTTCATAGGGCCATAACTGGGCCATGTTATGCAAAGCTGGCATTTTTATTTTCTGCCTTTGTTTGCCTATCCCTTGGTTTGTTTAGGCCACAAAAGTCCTTCGAATGCACCAAAATTCGATTATTCTTTCAAACTAATTGGGGCTTTACCTTTCATTGAAGTTTTGAATTCCTATTATGTTGTATTGATAAAGATTGTGCTGCTTAAACCTATTATTGTACATATATGTATTTTTAATTACATATTTCAAGGATCTTTTCAAAAAACAAAGATTCTGTTTTGCTTCGAATAATTACAATAATGTTTAAATAAAATTATATTACTTGAATAATTATCAAGTAGTTTAAACAGCTTGAGCAACATGAAAATTTTTAATTCCATATTTTCTAAATCTAGTTAACTCTTTCTATTAACTAATTTTTATAATTTCTTAATTATAGGAAAGTCAGAATATTGTTGTGCCTAAGCATTTCTATCTAAATACTACATTATATCGTGATCGTTTTGGAACCCCGTATAGGAAAACAACTCCGATGATCAATCTTTTGTAACCATATGACATTAAGAGTGGAGAGCTTTCGAGAAAGCTCTTCGGACCGGTTCTCTCCAAATCGAAACTGCGCATGCGCAGCCTTCTCGCTGCAGTTTCCACGGAGCAGGGCGAAAGCAGCAAAGGTGTGGAGACTTCTGGGCGTTAAAACTCATTCGCCAAGCGATCGGATCGCACAGTTGAGTTCGAGACGTAGACGCGTGCGCACCTACACGAGGTTGGTGAGTCCCGATTTCTGCGAGTGTAGTGCGGATGATGTGGGGTGAATCGAGTGCAGCAAGTGAATCGAATGCAGACTGCTCTTGAATGCCGTTTAAAGTGCCGGAAAGCATATCAATTTGCAATATTAAAAATAATCTATCTGTCCGTGCAGGTTAATGTCGGCTAACGAAATGGCGCTTGTGAAAATATGCATATTTGCTTTGGCTTTGGTCGTGGGTAAGTGTGGAAAAAGCTCTTAATTGCATTTGCCAATTAATGATACGTCAATACCATGGCGTGCAAAATGTCCCTGTGCAAACGCCATTTGAATAATGTGCCGTGACTTTAATGCTCTTCTGCTTTCGGCGAAAACAATCGCCTCTAATTGTTGGCCGCACCCAAACAAACAGCAACAAGCGTACAGGCCAACCTACAAACAACGCAACAAATAAACGAACAAATAAGCGAACAAACCAGCATAATAGCGACAAACAACCATATGCAAATGCTGTATGCAGAATGCGGAATGCGGCGTGCAGGAGCAACTAAGCTGAAAAATATTGTTGTTAACATTATTGGCGCCCATGTTTATGCATATCTGCAGTGTTTGCAATTCTGGCCAAACCACTCTCATCATGTCAACTGTTGTCCAAATTCGATGGCATGGAACACGTGTAAATGCCACATGTAGCATATATGGCATATAGGATACTCGTCTACCATATAGCCATTGCTGTTGTTGCTGCCAATTTGCATGACTTTTGTTTTTCGCTGTTCATACCCGTTACTCGTTCAGTAGAAGGGTATACTAGATTCGATAAGTATTTATCAATTTATATAAACTCTCTCGGAAAATGTATAAGCTGAAAAGTTATGTTACGATATACAGATACTGTAGACTTTCGAGCTCGTGTCAGCTAATGACGGGTGTCTGATAGTCGAGGTACTCCGCTACTGCGTTCTCTCTTGATTGGGTCGAAATTACAAGTGCGAACCCATTGGCATTCCAATTGCAATTGGAAATTCGGTAATTTAATTTTCTGGCAAATTTTCTGCTCATCTATTGTGTGAAAGCTCATTAAAAATTTGTTTGTCTCCAATGTGCGGGGCATTAAAAATGCACATTGTTAACGCGCCGGCATAAAACATACATATTAAACAAATTGATAGGCGAGCAACTGTTGCACTCGGGGGCGTAAGCTGAATTTGGTAATCATATTAAAATGGCTATTGAAAAATATGCCAACAGCTCATTATTAAATGTATTGCAGTTTGGGGGGCCGACGGGTGAAAGCAAATTAAATTGCCAGTTAATTTGGGGAAAAACTCACCGCGTTGAGACAAAGGAAAAGTTTTTAATTTGATTGTAAACATGTTTGCGTGAAAAGTTTATAATGTGTTGTTTGCCTATCCGGAGAGAGTCAGACGACGAACACCTTTCCCGCCACATATAAAAATCTCTTACATCCAATTTAACAAACCGGTCGGTTCTATGTCAATCTCGCATCAGTTCAGTGAATGACATGAAAAAGTGCTTCAATCTGTTTATTTTTAATCTATTTAATGTTCATTGAACCTAACACGCTGCCTGCACGCACTTTCCCAAGATGACACACGCACCCACAACACCCACGACGTGTGTGACTGGAATCGAAAATCCAAAGATCCCAAAACCGATCCAAAGCGGGCCACAATGCGTGTTAAAGCCAGCCCCGTCTGCTTCGCAATAGGCAGTCAATTAATCTAGTCTAACCGGACTGGGAACCGAGTCAAACGGTCCAGGACCGGGTTGAACCGGGCCCGTTGACAACGACCGACTCCGACTCCGGCTCCAATTTCAATTCCAATTCCGACTGCGACTGCGACTGTGACTGCGAACTCCATGGCAAACTTGTTGACAGACTGTCAGAGCGACGCGACGGCCCCCAACCAAGTCGACCAAGTTGACGAGTCCAAAAAAGCCAGGCCCAAACCGCATAGGCCACGCTCCGCTTGGCTCACTCGCACTCGCTGTGCGGCGATATAAAAAAACGGGGGGCCATAAAAATGAAAGGACAATACCTATTCAGGAGCAGGTCGTAAGGGAAATGCCCTTGGGGCACAACCATTTGAGGCAATTATTAAAGAAATGAGGAAAAAAGTAAATATCCGAAGGGATAAATTCCATTTTTTGCCCTTTAAGGTACAAATATTATTGCACATTTAAATATACACTAAATTAAGTTGGATTGGCTTTGCTATTAAAATGTTTAAGTTTAGGCAATTTAATATTGAATTGTAATTTTTGGCAATAAACACGCATCTAACTGAATTAACTAAAAATAAGTGGAGTATGCGTTAAAATCATCAATGATTATTTCAATAATTAAGACTTCGCTTGTCACTTAAAATCTTAATATAACACCAAACAGGCAGCTCGAAAAAAGTTTTACAATAATGCAATTATGCGTTTGGTTTGGCTTTAGTTAAATTCATTGCAAATTTCAATTTGAACGCTCTCGATTAAGTGTGAATTTATAAAATTAAAAATCAATTAATAATATCTGTGTGGTGTTGCAATCTATAGGCATGTTGCTCACATTAAAGCCTATTTCTAAGGCCCACGCTTATAGTTGTGTGTATCTCACAGTTTTTAATGCAATTTTTTCGTTTTTAGTGCGTTTTTCGTTGAACTCCGGCGCAAGAGTATTTGCCAACTGAACTATGAAGCTTTGGTTACTTTTTCTTCCCCAGCTTCTTGTTTGGGTGGGGTATATTTTTTTGTTGGTTTTTCACCAGATCCCGGGTCGTGTACGAAACATGTTTCAATGACAAGCGACAGCTGCAACACCAGCAGCATCAGCAGCAACTTGGTGTTGTTGGCTTAAATGTTGGCCGACACTTCACGCACTAATTGCTCTGTGGAATTGTTTCTTTATTAACGTTTAATCGAATGTCAGCCGAGCGACGTCAGCATCAGCATCAGCAACTTGCTGGCATTGTTGATGTTCACTGCGGCTGCCGAACGAAAATTGAAATCGTCTTTTCTTGTTTCTCCGCTCGCTTGCCTTTTTACTGAAGTACTATGTATCTACATATATATATATATATACATATATATATTTTTGCAATTTTTGCGCTGCCTGATTGGAGTGGTTTACCTTGAGGAGAGTTGCACACGCCCGTTAACTGGATGCATTTGCTGCAAAGTGGCTGCAACTTGCAGGAAATGCGTGGCAATGTCTCGGTTTGCCAAACTGATTGCCACCGAGTTTTCAAGGCTGGGCGTTGGCATCAGCTGATGAGCGGCTTAGATCAGCTGTTAATGGGTCCAAAACCGGGCTTTGTAATCCCCGAGAGACTTTCACTTTTAAGGTCGCCCCAATCCGGTGGCCTGTGTCGCAATCAAAGCAAAACTCATATACATATCGCTACATATTGGTAGCTATTTGTTGAGTAGCCGCAAACGGGTTTTCTCGCAAACATAGTGGAAACGTTGAGCAAAAAACAAAAGGCAAAAACGTGCAAGAAACACTCAGAAAAAAAATACAGAAATGTATTAAAAACAACTTTGAATAAGGTGAATTTTAAGTAGATTAAAAGTTGCGTATTTTTATTCAAGTGGCCGAGTTTTTACATTAACAAAAACGGAGTATGTTTCATTTATTATTAATAAAAATATATCGAGTTTTTGGCTTAAAAGAGCTTTAAAATCCAAATCTGAGTTCAACTTGAAAAGTTAACATTGCTTATTATGCAAAAGCAATCTAAAAATCAATTTCTCATGCTAAAACAATCAACAGAGGACTATTGTCAAAAGCTTCAACTAGATTAGATCCTGGAAATAAATTCACAAGCTTAGCCAAGTGTTTACACTTATGACAAACGAACATGGAAATATTGTTAAATTTCACACTCGATTAGGCACATTTTATTTAATAGATTAGCTTAGCATTTATATAAGAATAATTGTTGCAAACTGTGAGCTTTGCTGCAATTTAATAACGAAACCATGGAATTAAATGTGGCAAATGGTTAAATACAGTTTAAAGTTTGATTTATATGCGAGTTGATAAAAGTTGTTTGCAATATTTCATAAACTGGCTAATGCAGAGAGTTTTCATCAACAAAGTAGATTAAAGCCACAAGCAAGGACATTTTGTGTGTTATTTATGGATGGACTGCGTTTACATGTGTATATCTCCACTACCAACTACCAACTACCTTCCTTGCAGGTCTGACCGCAACCCAAGCGCAGGAGTCGAGAGGCGGTTTCCGTGGCAGTAACAGCCAGTTCCGCGTGGGACCCGGCCATCCGCCCTCGCAGCGCCACCTGCCTCCACGTAACCGCGATCCCGTCCAGGAGGCATCGGTGGTGCCGAAGAGCAAACAGACGGCGGCGGAGAGGGAGTACGAGCCCACCGAGGAGTGCCCGGAGCCCAATGGCTTCTATCCGGACAGCAAGCAGTGCGACAAGTACTATGCCTGCCTGTAAGTGACCAAAAAGGAGCAGACACCCCCCACGGCCACGGGGCGTATGAGTAATGCTGCATGCCTAATGCCACATTGACCACCTTTGCAGGGATGGTGTGCCCACGGAGCGACTGTGTGCCGATGGCATGGTCTTCAACGACTACTCGCCCATCGAGGAGAAGTGCGATCTGCCCTACAACATTGACTGCATGAAGCGCAGCAACCTACGTGAGTATAACTCCCTAATTTGTGAGACCCGCCTTACGTATGCACCTCACAAGTTCCAAGAAGCCTCCTCCTATATTCTCCTATATATATGTACATATCTGGCTCCATCTCCTGGGCAGAAAATCGGGCAATAAACGCGCTCCGTGCCCGCACTTACTTGCTCGTTACTTCTGGGCTGCGCTTTTGTTAACTTATTTATTATGCAAACGGCATGCGCGGCGGTTAACCCAAATTGTTGTCGTCAATAGGTCTTTGGTCTTGGCGGTGCTTTGTTTTCATTTTTCGCCTCCTCAGTAGACTTGTTTTATTCGTGATTTTATTATTTCCCCAAACGCCCGAGTCGCGCCATCGAAATTTTAAGCCCAATTCCATGGCAATTGGCTTCCCGCGGCTTTAAAATACCCGGGAATTCAGTTTATGCCACGTGTGTGTGGCAGTAGCATCCTTCAAACTTTTCGACAAAAGACTTTTGTTAAAGTTTTCTCGTTGAGAGTTTCTTGCACCAGCACTATTTAAAGTGGCTTTAAGAAATTTGTTATTCCCTCAAAAAGGTGAACACATTTTGTGGTCGCACTTTTTAATATTAAATATTAGTGATCGTTTTAGTTTTTAAATAAATGATTTGCCAGCAGCCATCAAGGCAATTAGTACACATTGTGCAGGCCCATTAGCAATTTCAATTACCTTTGTCTCCTGTTGACATAAAACGTTGCCATGGCATATACTCGTATGCATATAGTTCGTAGTTCGCAAAGCATACAGCACCTGAATAAATGTGTGTCTACTCGTAGTACATTGTGCTGGCAGTAATGTATTTACGGATGTGCAAAAAGGGATTTTACGGGCTAGATACCTTATACGTGGGAAGTTCAAGGATGCATAGAGGGAATATTCCATTTGGTAATTTCTCAATTGTCCAATGCCAGAAACACCTCAGTCATCGCTTCACTGTCCCCGGAAGAACGGATACTTTGGCCACGAGAAGCCGGGCATCTGCGACAAGTTCTACTTCTGCGTGGATGGTCAGTTCAACATGATTACCTGTCCGGCTGGCCTGGTCTTCAATCCCAAGACGGGCATCTGCGGCTGGCCGGACCAGGTGGGCGTCACCGGTTGCAAGTCGGAGGACGTGTTCGACTTCGAGTGCCCCAAGGTGAACGAGAGCATCGCCGTGACCCATCCCCGCTACGCCGATCCCAACGACTGCCAGTTCTTCTACGTCTGCGTCAACGGGGATCTGCCCAGGCGGAACGGATGCAAGCTGGGCCAGGTCTTCGACGAGGAGAAGGAGACCTGCGACTGGGCACGCAAGGTTCCCGATTGGTTAGATATATTCAGTACTATCAGAATCTTTATATCTCTAATATATCTATTCCATTTCAGTGCCGACTGGTACAAGGATCGCCTGACCGACAAGGAGCTGGACGAGCTGGAGAACCCGAAGCCCAAGACCACGACCACCAAGCGGCCACCACGTGTCCGCGGTCAGTCGAGGCGCAAGCCCCAGCCGAAGCGAGTGGAACCGGAGCAGGATAAGGAGGAGGTGGAGGAGTAGGCCTGATGCCCCCGACTGTGTTAGTCTTAAGTGAATCCCCACTGAATGTCACCATTAAAAGCGTGCAGAAGGTATACCTAACCGTTGATCGCCTTACTCAAACTGGGGTAACGCCCTGGGCCAATCGTATCACTTGATGCTGCTGGGCAATCCGCGGATGCCAGGGGAATTAGCCCCAACCTCGCTGCTTCGTTCTCGATTCCCAAAGCCCCGGCGAATGTAATATGCATGGGAATTTGTGTGAGGAGCAGTTGATGTGGTGCCAAAACGAGAGGATTTTATGCGCATCCAGTGTGCACAATCCGTGCACTCTGCGATGTCCTCGTGTCCTGTCCCCTCGTCCCCTTGTCCCCTCGTCCTCGTCCTCATCCTCGTCCTCGTCCTGGTCCTGGTCCTCGTTGTGCCCGTGACATGACGAAATCAATGCTGCTCCCTGCCCAACTCTTTGCGAGAGTTTTACCCATTGCCTGCAGCGCATAAATTCAATTTGCCGATGAGCGTGCACAAAAGTATGCAACAAAATGGCAACAACTCGATACAGGACACACACACACACACACACACAGCCACACACAGGGGAACAAGGATATTGTGTGTTTGTGGGGGAAAGGACTCGGAGAATGGGGCAACATGTGTATGACGTTTGGCAGACAAGAAGCATTCGATAAAACGCATTGAAATTGCATTGTGGAAATTGTGAGCAGTTGAATGGTGAGATTTACAGTGGCCATTGCCAATGGAGGGAATGAAAACTTCTGGGGTGGAGAAAAGAACTCAGCAACTCAGCGAGCAGTAGGAGGGGAAACTGCCGTTAAGGGCATCAATTCTTATTGTTTAAGCACTGACGTAAAATCTGAGCAAACGATGACATTTCTACTTGGCATTGCTCGAACGTTTGCTTAAATTTACTTATTCATTCGAATTGGGGCAGTTATAAATGGATTTCCTATTCAACTTGGTAACAGAACAATGAATTGATGACGTGTCTGGTTGGAATATATCCATCGAACAGGTTAATAGGCCAACTCTAGACAAGTTGTGGTCTGATTTCCACACATTTATTGGTCGAGTTAAGTGGTGATTCACTTGAAAGTCTTTGAGTATTTTGAGAAAAGCTAAATATTTGAAATACACATTTTATTTGCAGAACAAGTCATGACAATGTCACAATAAATTAGATAAGCAAAAAGTTATTTTTCACGAGTCTAATATTTAATTTTGGTTCTTCAGCCGACCTAAACTCTCTCTTGTTAGTACTTAGGATATATGCATATTACGAAATATTGCTATGCCAGCAATAAGTGGGTCAAATTACCTTCGATCCAATCTCTTTGGGAACTTAGTTAGCCGGCGATGGACCAGCTATTTCGGTGTTAATTAGCCACAGCTACGGGTCGTCTACCCCGGACTTTTGGCGGCTGCCAAAGGACATGGGGACAATCGCCTATTGAGCAGCTGCCTCTAATTAATCAACAAACACACATGCACGCGCGCACAAGGACCAAGGTACACACACACACTCGGAAGTGAGGCGTCTCTTGCTCGGCTGTCAATAATTTGGCACGTCCTGTGACCCCAGGCGCCACCTGCTTGTCCTTGTCCTTGTGCCTGTGCCTGTGCCATCCATCGTGTCAGCTCGACAATGAACCGCAGTCAGACCCATCGCACAGCACCACTTTCCACCCCAAGCCAACTACAAGCCGTGCCCTTGCTATCCTCACCTTTCCGGTTCAGAGGAGGTCCATCTAAAAAGCATTTCGTCGAACTCAGCGCCTACTTAATCAAGTGTAACATGGACATGTCCAGGCTCACCTGCCGTTTGACATATTGCGCGATGTCCAACCGCCCCACCCGTCCTCCTCCGCCGTGACCTTCACTTGGGCCGTGTCCTGTGGACGACGCACGGAGAACTCCCCTTCCGTGTCCTTCGGTCAGCGTGCGCTGCTATCAAATGTCAAATTTGACATAAACAAGTGTTTACATAATGACAACCACAATTTGCGTAATTGTCACCGGCATCCGAGGCAACAGACGATGGACACGGACGCACCAAGGGTTCCGCCATATCGCCGGTGCTCCAGAAGCCCCTCGAAATGTTCAAACAGAAGGGGAGTCCTGGTACACTCGGTGCCCCACCCCCCTGCCCCCTCCGAAGAGGTGTTTGCATACCCCCAAACATGCTGTTTCACCCTTTCAAAGTTGTAGTGCGGCAAACTAGAAATGTTTGCCAGCACTGATTAATTGATGGGCATGTGCGAGTCCTTGCCAAGCTCAAGATGGGAAAATCATTGTTTCGCAACTGGGGAAAGTCAGCTAACTTTTTAATTTCATATTCAAGTTGGTAGGAAGTCTAGCAGTTCGTTATTGTTGTTACGCAGCAACTAAACTCGTCTCATCCTGGTTATCCTAGCATATTTGACATATGTTTCTGTATTGGGTACTTCTTGGGTATTTAGTCATATATTTCAATTGATTTAAATAGGTTATTTAGAACTTATCATTAAATACGCAGAGCTTATTTAACAACAAGTTATTCCCTCAATGTGTCTTAATTTTTAATATTATCATGTAAAAACATGTAACTTTTGTTTTGTGATTATGTGACCTTTAAGAACTTGACATTTATTCGTTAATTTTATCCCCATTGTCACTCAACTTCAATAAACTTCAGCATAACCAGCATTTTCCTCACCAACCAGCACAACATTATTACCAGAATATACACAAAGAGAAAAATAAGGAAAAAAAGTAGCCAAGCGAGGATTTCGTGCCTAACGCTGGAGAAAAGTTGATTGTTTGGCCCTTGGGTTATTTGCTTTCTTGATGAAATAATTAAATGTCATTCATTGAGGTCGTTTGCCGCTTATTCTTGCAGCGCCATCGCAGGACCTCTCCTCTGCCTCTTCCTCCTGATTTCCGGCCGGGCCTTGTGTAATTGCTGACCGCTTTGGCATATCCTTTTTGCGCCTTTCGCCGACTAATTTGTGCAGACACCGCCTTGGGGGTAGGGTCCCTTCTTGGGTGCGGGTCCTTCCGCTTTTGATTTCAGCTATTGTGCCCATAAGTTCATTAAACCTTTTGGCCAAGTTGCGCCATCGGTTCTGGGCTAATTAAGTGCTGCACATCCTGGCGGGGCCAAGTTTAATGAACTACTGCCCAAATGTGACGTCACACCTGACGCATGCCGTCTGCAAATTAGCATATTCATAAGATACATCTGCTATACAGATAGATATCCTATATAGATGGGAAGAGATAGACAGACAGACAGCCAGACACAAGCAGCTCCACAACCAATTTGCTGCGCAAACTTTTGGGTCTTGGCCAGTTTTCAATTTGATGTAAGCCAGCAGCCGAAGTTTGAGCCGAGTTTATTGCCTCGCCAGGCAAGTGGAAAGTAGTCGAAAGTGGCAAGTGGCAAGTGGCAAGAGGCAGCATGGAAATCAATTCTGGCCCAAGTCGCGCCTTTGGCCACTAAACTGCAGGTGGTGTCCCCTCGCTGGGAGGGGAAATAACACTTTTCCCCGGGGCTGTACCCAAAAGTCGGCGCAATGCTCTGCCAACTTTAAAACTGTCAAATGGACAAGCCAAATGCCAACCCAAAACTGTCAAAAGTTATGAATTTCCCAGGCTCACCAACACACACACAGAGAGAGAGAGAGAGACAGGATAGTCGGTGTCCCCTGGATCGCAATTAATGTGAAAAAGCAATTTGAACGGGTAGACATAGTTTGCCATAGTATTATATGCAGTATATCCTGGTAACTAGTGCGGCTACCGCAGCTAAACATTGCAATTGGGCTGGCCAGGGCGCCTTAGGCAGCACGTATAAATCATATGAATTTATTATGATGATGGCATAAATCATAGGACCATGCAATATATAAAATTGCACGATTTTTTTAGGGGGGCTTTTTGTTTTCTGTTGAGCCATCAACTTGGGGGCATTGTGTTCGTTGTTTAAGCGCCGCAAAATATGCAATTCAAGCGATACCAGTTGACAACAAGGAGCAGGGGGCAAGGATGCAGGAGCCCAACAGTGTTGTCTTTTTAGCTGCATTCCATAATTAAAAAAGTTCATTTTAACAATGCATGAGGTAGTTTATTTCAAAAATTACAAGGACAAAAGTGTCATGATGCATTTATGATTCTTTTTAATGTAATACCTCTTAAATAGATATAGTTGTAGCCAGTTCATGACTCTATTTGCTACCAGAGGTATTATTAAATACAAGCTTTATCCTTAAATTTATGTTTAACGCACTTTCTTATACAAATATATGTGCTTTTAAGCGCCGTTCTAAGCCATCTAGCTTATGCAATAATATTTTGAAGCAGAAATTGTATTTACCTTTTCAAACCGTAAACAAGACGTCAGTCCCTTCGCTGCAAGATAAATACATTCATTTTTAACCGTAAAGTGAAATTTAAATGTCTGTTCTGGACAGAGTCCAGAACTCTGTGGAAAAGTTTTTGCCACTTTTAATTACCTAGAAAGGAATTACTTCAAGTTGCTTGTTTTGGCCGGCTTCTGGTAGTAGTTTAGCTATTTTATTGTTTTTTAACAACTTGCCGCAACTTTATTTGGCGAATCTAGCAGTTCGCCTTGCTGATATGGCGGCACCACTCGAGAACAGGGCAACTCAGGTCAGCTCCTGTCAACGGTTGGCGCTGGTCAGGGAGCACAGGATCAGTATGGAGTTGGCAGTTGGGAGCAGGGAGCAGGAGCAGAGTGCAGCGCTGCGGCGAAATGTTCCGACAGCTCGGCACATGTACCCCTTGCTACTCTTCCATACTGGTCCATACGAAAAGGGCCAGAAACGTTTTGGCCCGGCACCCCATTGAAATGGATGCTTCTTTGTTTTTGTGTGCCGGGCCTAAGCTTGGGGCAAGTGGACACTGGTCACAGAATGGAGCTCCACCACTCCAGCTCATTGCTCCACTTGCAATTTGTTTTTAGTGGCCTGTTTATGTTGTGAGCATCGCCGCAGTGGTTGCAGGCATGGCAGTAGTTTGGGTTAGCAGTTTGTAGTTTGTAGTCTTTCGGCGGCTGTCACTTTTCATTGCCCCAGCCTGTTCATAATTTCCATGTTAATATTGCCCTTGAGTCGCAATTCAGCAATGAAATTAACTCGACTGTGAGCTCTGCTGTTTTGTCCTGCGGTTCGTGCTCACCCCATCGCAGTTTCATTCCTGGGGCAACAAAAACATGTCCCTTGCAATTAGCATATGAGCAACAAAACCATGTGTGGCCCGGCATTGTGGAGTTTGCGGTGATATTGTGGGCGTGGCGGAGCCAGTAATTTATGAATTTTATGGCCATTCTGTTTAGGGACTTGCGGCGGCTGTCGATGATGAGGGCGGTCAACAACTAACGAACTAACTAGCTTTTAATTTGACGAATAATCATCTTTGGGCAATTGGGCGCTTGAAATGCGCATGGAAAGTACCCAGGGGATGCTGAAACTGGTTCCCACTGCGAGCGTAAATAACACTTTTAACGATTTAACATTATTAAGCATACAAAATGTAGTTTTATTCGAAATCTATTGACCATTGGGCAAAAAAAGGCAATCAGAGAAACATGTATTCCATATGTACGCGTAGCAACCACTCTTATCCGTTTAAATAAAATGTATAGGAAAAACTATTCGAAATAACATAGAAGAACATCAAATGTTCAAATAGCCTCTAGAAATTATTTAGTATTTTTTTAATGATAAATACATTTGAAATATTATTTTCCAATTGTAAACAACGAGGGCTGTTAAAGATAAATTATACATTAAATACAAATGTAAATTTGCACAATATTCGTTTTAATTATAAATAAAAGCTTAGTATAGTGCAAGTAACATAGTTGTAAGAAGTGAAAAGTACGCACATTACTAGATATATATCCTTAAAAACTTAAGATATCTAGAATGGCTAATGGGAAACATAATATTTATACATTTTATTTTGTTTCCGCTGGGTTTGTCTACCGTTCTTTTTCAATTCAATGGCAAACTTTCATTCAATGTGGTTAGGCGTAGTGCACTTGGTTTATTATTCAAATGCCAACAAATTATGCATATAAATTCTCATTTTCACTTTTGCCAGTGCAGACATCATAACCAACTTTTGTTCGGCCAGCAACAATAAAACCCAAAGCAGAACTTATATGAAACAGGGAGTTTTAGAGTTTTGGGAGCGCGCGGTGGCATCTACAACTTTAAACCAAGCCGAAAAACCAGGCAAACAATTTGCAAACAAAACACAAATTCTGCAGCATACTTTGGGGCATTTAAAAAATGTATGCGGTCATGCAGCCGCCCAGTGGACCCCTTCGCTCGACGCCTCTGTCTGTGGCATATTGCTTGACCAGGCTTAAAGATGAATTCAATGCGAACAGTAATGGAGTCTGGTTTGTTTCGCAAAGTTCCATTCGAGATAAGCAAATGAATTTCAGCACTTATCATATACAAATTGGTAATCTTTTTTCGCATCGGTTGTGGGGGACAAGTTTTATTGTTCTGTTTTTCGGAAAACACGACCATAAGTCCTGGGGAATTTTAAAGTGCGAGCAGCAGTCCACGGTGGGAGATGTGGCAACTTGCAGTGCCAGTATTCCGCATTCGACTGACAGGATGAGCAGGAGCTGAAGCAGGAGCAGGATGAGGAGCAGGATGAGGATGAGGTGGTGGCTTAAACTATGCATCAGCAATCTGGGCTAACAACAAACTTGGCCGAGAGTGTGTCTGCGCTTGGCTGTGCTGCATATTTAAAGGCGCTTAAGTGCCGGCAAAAAGTGCAACCTGAGCACCCAGGAGTGCCGGGCGACGGGATCAGGGGGTTTGGGGGCTTCGGGGGATGCAGCTGGGGGCAGACAGACCCCCGACATGCGTCGTCATCCGACACATCACTCATGCTGTTTTTGAGTCCTGATTGTTTTGAGTGTCTGGCAGCGACAGCAGCAGTTGCACCAGCAACAATGGGCTACACGGCGATGGAAAAAGTAGGATAATGCCATGACAATATACTCTTTATCCCTAACAATCGTGTTTGTTATAAAGTTATAAAGCTCGAAAATAAAAAAGTTCTTATTCCTTTCTGAAATCAAAGAATCAATTACTAGACAGTAAGATAGATTATAATAAGTTGAAGTTGAAGTTAATGCTAAAAGTAATCATTTATTTGAATTTAAAGCGGTGAATAATGAAGAACCTATAGTATCTATATAGAAAATAAAAATTTATATCAGAAGTTCGATACAATTATTTAAATAAATATATAAAAATATGCCATTATCCTGATAAAAACGTTGTTATTTGTAGCCTTTGTATCTTGACTGCCCGAATTGAAAGCCATTTGTTACTCTGTACAGTAAAAACTGATTGCATTTGCGTCTGCCGCCAGGAGTCAGTGAATCGGAGACAATGTCGTTGGCTCGGCAAGTGCAGACTGCGCCGGGCGAGTCCTTGTTTATGCCTAAAAAGGTACTGAGCAGAGGGTCCTTGGACTTGGCTTTCGCCACTCTGTAGTGACACACACTTGAAAAATCAACGCCCAGCCAGCCATCCAGTCAGCCAGCGCAAATAGTCAAACAATGAGTGTTTGGAGGAGCTGCAACAATCTGCAGCCGGGACAATTGAATCGAGTGTGGGCGATAATCACTGCCGACACCTTTGGTCGCCCCAAATGTTGACTGCTTTGCATATTGATTGGCCTTTGTCTCCGGCCGCCGGATTCCCTTTGTCCCCCGCATCCATTCTGCTTCGTCCTTTGGCAGTCAACATGCCAGCGACACCTACATCATCAACTTGTTGACACTTTGGCATCATCAGCAGGAGGAGCAGGATGCCGGATTTGCAGGATCGGCAGGACGTGCAGCTGGTGGAGCTGGAGGAGCTGGTGGAGCAGCTCCCGCGACATCCGCGCCGTATCCGTTCTTTATGGCTGTGAAAAACACTTTATGAAGCCTGAACTCCGCTGTGCGTTGACGTTGTTTGACATTGTAGAAATTGCTTTTAATTAAAATATTCTGCGCGGCAAATATCAGCGCACATGCAGTGCATTTCAGCGAGGGCGAGAAAAAAAGGAAAAGGGCTATAAACTATATGGCTCAGCTTTAGAGACCTTCTTTTTTCTCTTTATAACAAAAGCGAAGGAGTGCGTGCACATTGTACCCACACTTCGAGAAAAACCTGTGTCTCGGCTCTAAGGGGGAGTGTGGCCTTTAATTAGTGCATAATTATAAAAGAAAAATCTTAAAAGGGGGAGTGCTGTATAAGAAATATGAAGGGTTTTATGTATTTCTTTTCCATCCAAAGAAAAGGGAAAAATTAAATTGAAAGGAAAGGGAAATAACTTTAACAAACATTTTATTGAAATATAAAAAACATGAATCCTTTTAAAGCGAATAAAATTACAATGAATGAATACAAACTTTTAAATAGTTTTATTTACTGATTTCTAAACCCCTTCTTTCTCTCAGTGCACTCGTCGAAGGAGCGTCTCTGTTTGTTTGAAGAGTTTATTAGTTTAATTTCGCACAGAGCCTTCTTCGCATGGCTCGAATTGAATTTGAATTCTGTTGAAGCGTATTAGCCGGATCTGAGCCAATCCTTGAGTTCCCTTTGATCGCCAGAGTGTCTTCTTTTTGCCGGCAAACACATTGTGGCATTCAGGGAAATTAGCTGGGGACTCCCCTTGGCTCGTTGCAATGCAATTTATGCTGATTAGCTTGCATCTTGCCTCTTGCATTTTGCTTCTTGCATCTTGACTTCCACTTAATGAATGGATGGTGCTGGCAAAACGGCAGCGGGGAATCCAATGATTGGATCTGTATGGGCGGCTTGTAGGGAAGTTGTCACACAATCTAGATTTCTTTGTTCCGTTCTCGAGCAACTGCCAAATCCGCTTAGCAACTTTATAATTAGCCAGCGCTCTCGTTGTAGGCGTCGCATTGTTCAGCCGTCGTCAATGGGCCACATGGAGCCACATTGGGCCACAAACCGATTGACTTGGTTGGTTCTTTTCGGCGTGATTGCATAATCTCTAAGCTCGTTCGGCCAGCGAAATCGAGGAGGCGGAGCTGGGGCTCGGGTAAAAAATCAATGGAAATAAATCACCAAAAAGCGTGCGGCAGACTAGAGTCTCTATTTTTTTTTATTTGTATTCATCTTATCCCTGGCCAGACAAATGCCACGTCGCTTGACGGCACACTCGCCCCAAAGGAGATCTACTCCTTGCCAGGGGCGTCGCAATGGGTTAGCTACCAAATTGTAGGGCGATAGCTAAAATCAATTAAAATTAATCACAATCCGTTGTTCTATACACAATTTTGCTGTTTTATTAACTTACCAATTAAGCAATTGTGTGATTTTCAGTGACATGAGTCGTTTTAAATGGTATTTGCTGTTTGAAAGTTATATGGGATTTACTTCAAGCTTTGCTATTACAATCACTTGTTTTTTAATTGAAACTTTGGATATTATTTTTTTTCTACTTTTTTTAATAATATATATTTATTTAACTCCCCTTGCACCTCATAGTTTGCTGGCTACGCCCCTGCGAGCGAGTTTCCTGTAATCGTATCGTTAAATTGATTAATTTCTTTACTCGCGCACCCGCTGAAAATTGCGGTCGCCTTGTCGTTCCGAGATTGAGTGAATCACTGCGAGGGGCTAGTTGGGTCCCCGAGGCAATCAAATTTGGGATTAGACGGGGCTGCGATTTAAAGGGAATACCAGATTTGCATTAATACCTTCGACGCAGACACAGTTGCGTTCAAACGTCAGTTTAGCATGGAATTCCACGAAGAACAGTGCGAATTTTTCGTTTGTTTGTTTATATATTTTTCATTCTTCATAATTGAGGTGTACACGTTATTGTGGCTTTCATCAGAACCCCCCATTTCCCACCATTCCCCCCACTCACCCACTTGAGTTCGCCTTCCGCGGCCGACGGCGCATATTTTGATTTCAGCTTCAACGCCAATTTTGATGGATTAATGGGGCTGGGCGGCATTTGTTGTCAGTGTCGGCATCTTGGCGTCAAACAAAGGCGTGGTCATAGCTAATGGAGGTCCCTGGAGGAGAGGGGGTGTTGGTGGAGGTGGCGATTTGCTTCGGGTCGTTTGTCTTGTGCGCCGGACGCTGGACGGCTGGCAATAACGTATCCGCCCCGTGTGCGCAATGTGTGCGTACTCCATTCACAGAATGCGGAAAGGTGATTATTCGCCCGGGGTTCTCTAATGTTGATCGATAGGTCAGCGCAAATATCAACGCCAAATTAGCTGGGAGTTCCTGTTCCCGAAAATAAAGTCAAGAATGGCATAATTGCAGTTTGTAGTCGATAAATTCACATTTGAGTATTGAATTCCATCACATAGAGGAAAGTAGAATCGAATGAAATACAAAGCAATAGAAATGTTTGTCCAGTTACTGATTAGAATTCGTTAGCAGCTTTAATCAGTTGATAAACGACTATCAATATCACGTTTTTTCGCACGGACAAACAAACGTCTAGAATGTAGATTTTTCTAGATACCGAGAATGAATAGGCGAATCTCAAGCGGTACCTCGGGATACCTAGTCATTGTAAAATTCCCAATCTCACAATGACCTCGTAAAACTGAGGAATCACTTGGGAACAGCAATAGCGCACAAATAGCCACTACACAGCTTATCGCGTATACACTATAATATAATTAATAGTCGCCGATAAGAATCGTCAAGATTTCGTCATAATATAACCGTGAGCAACTGGGCTAAGACGTCAGAAGTCGGACGAATCGCACAACGTAAACAATGCTGCCCACCTGGCTAACCGCGGAATACTTGCAGCCCCGACTAAGGGCCTACTGCAAGGACGAGCAGCTGCAGGTCCTTAAGATCTGGGCCAAGCCAGCGACGGGCAAGGGCGAGAACTTTGTGGGCGTGATGACCCGCATCTATGTGGACTATAAGCTGGGCAATGGATCGGTTGAGCATAAGACCTACATTGTGAAACAGGCCCTTTCCGACGACGTTCCCCAGACGCAGGTCTTCTTCTAGTACGATCTGTACACCCGGTAAATGGACATGTACGAGTTCGATAAGCCATCTGCGTTTCGTTCGCCTCTAAGGCTTGCTTTCAATCAAACGTAATTCTGCGGCGCCAAGCAGCATGACTCCAATTCGCATCGATCGAGATGTCCACGTGCCACAGCACATTCTATCGCACATCAGCTGCAACACGCTTGACAAATTCTCGTGCTCGCCTTCGTAAGGACCGATCAAAATTTATAAAATTCAGTAAAGTGAATTTCAAGCCTAAAAAGCGAGCACACGCACTCTAAAGGCGAAGTAAGTCTGTAATTCGTTGTCCTTGCGCATATTTCCCATTGCTTTTTACATGCGTTTTACTACTTTGCCGCCTCTTCCTGTTCTCCTCTGTTCTGTGCTCCCCTCCTTCCGCGAATCTGCAAATGGCGGATGCTGCAGCTGTTGCTTTGTTGTTGCCAACCAAAGGCGTAGTCCCAAATTCGCAGGGGTTTGGGCGACAGCAGACCCCTTAGAATAATAATATTCACAAATGTTTGGCTTAGATTGTTTTGGCTAACATAAGCCTTTCTATGCCCACAAATAAACCCCTTTCCCGAATTTATGCCTACGCCCCTGTTGCACGCCCTTGCTAAAGCCGGTCTGCCGAAAGGAACAGGGAAATAAAAGAAAGAGAAAGAGAGAAAACCAAGCAGCCCTTGATTCAGCTTCTTCTCGACTTTAACTCACATTTTCCCTTTCAGTTCCATACATTTCATCGCAGCAGCAGCATCAACTTTTAAAGGGAAAAACAAAAACTCGAAAAAATGAGTAAGGCGGATTCTAACTCGCGACAGGGCTCGTACAAGGCCAACACCATCAACACGCAGGTGGACGAGATAGTGGCGGCCATGAACAGCGAGGATCAGGAGCGCCAGTTCCTGGGCATGCAGTCTGCCCGCAAGATGCTCAGTCGGGAGCGCAATCCGCCCATCGACCTGATGATCGGCCATGGAATTGTGCCCATTTGCATACGCTTCCTGCAGAATACCAACAAGTGAGTTGTAGCTATAGAATGTCGATATGAGCATTACTAAATCCCCCCAATCTCCAGCTCAATGCTGCAGTTCGAGGCCGCATGGGCGCTTACCAACATCGCCTCCGGCACCTCTGACCAAACGCGCTGCGTTATCGAACACAATGCTGTGCCGCATTTCGTGGCTCTGCTCCAGTCCAAGTCCACCAACCTGGCCGAGCAGGCCGTGTGGGCTCTGGGCAACATTGCGGGCGACGGAGCCGCCGCCCGCGACATTGTCATCCACCACAACGTAATTGACGTAATCTTGCCTCTGATCAACAATGAGACGCCGCTCTCTTTTCTGCGCAACATCGTCTGGCTGATGTCTAACCTGTGCAAGAACAAGAATCCCTCGCCGCCATTCGAGCAGGTGAAGCGGCTGTTGCCCGTCCTGTCGCAGCTTCTGTTTAGTCAGGACATCCAAGTGCTGGCCGACGCCTGCTGGGCTTTGTCCTACGTCACAGACGACGATAACAGCAAGATTCAGGCAGTGATCGACTCGCAAGCAGTGCCACGTCTGGTCAAACTATTGCAAATGGACGAGCCAAGCATTATTGTGCCCGCCCTGCGCAGCGTTGGCAACATTGCGACCGGCACAGATCAACAGGTAACAAAACAAATGATTTTATTCTCTTTATTCTGACCCGATTTAATTTTTTTATTAGACTGATGTTGTAATTGCATCTGGAGCATTACCTTTGCTGGGACTTCTTCTGCAGCACAAGAAGAGTAACATTGTCAAGGAAGCTGCCTGGACTATCAGCAACATCACAGCAGGTAACCAGAAGCAGATCCAAGCGGTGGAAGATGCCGGAATCTTCCACCAGCTGCGCCATGTGCTGGAGAAAGGAGATTTTAAGGCACAGAAAGAGGCAGCCTGGGCGGTGACAAACACCACGACGTCTGGCACTCCTGAACAGATCGTGGATCTTATTGAGAAGTACCATATATTGAAGCCCTTTATCGATCTGCTGGACGCAAAGGATCCGCGTACTATCAAGGTGGTGCAGACTGGCCTATCCAACTTTTCACCTTTTACATCGTGAAACAGGCCCTTTCCGACGACGTTCCCCAGACGCAGGTCTTCTTCTAGTACGATCTGTACACCCGGTAAATGGACATGTACGAGTTCGTCCTGCCAAGGCTGAACGAACTGCTGCAGGAAGCCGGCCTGGATGGAAAGCTAACGGCAGATGCCATCACTGTGGACCGTGAGTACAACACCATGATCCTGGAGGACTTGGCGCCGTACAAGTACGTCAATGCGGACCGGGTAAAGCAGCTGGACCTGGCGCACACCAAGCTGACCCTGGAGATGCTGGCCAAGTTCCATGCCGCCTCCATTATCCTGCAAGAGCGCCACCCGGACCTGCTCACCAAGTGCTTCTTCATCCACTTCTTTTCGCGCGACAAGAAGGCGTACGCGGAGGTCTTCGCCGGTTTGTTTGGGGCCTTCTTGAGGTTCATCGATGGCCAACCGAATCTGAAGAAGGCCTATGGCGACAAGCTCCACAAGCTGCGTCCCCACATCATGGAGTACGGAGCCCGGGCCTACGACGTGAAGGCAGGTGATGTGAGGACATTGAACCACGGCGATTGCTGGACCACCAACATCATGTTCCAGTACGATGATGCGGGCAAGCCTCGCACAGTCGTAGCCATAGACTTTCAGTTCAGCAATTGCACTTCGCCCACCATCGACCTGCACTACTTCTTCACCACTTCCTCAAGGAGGAGTTTAGGGACAAGGAATCGGAGCTCGTTGCGTTCCACTACAATGCCCTAAAAGCGAACCTGGAGAAGTTCTCCTACAAGGGTTCCTTTCCCACCCTCCAGGAATATGAGCTTCAATTCGAACGACGCCGGTTCATGAGTGAGTACTGTGAAACTAAACTATGTAAGGCCGAATTCTAAACTTTACCATTTTGCAGGTCTCATGGCTCACATGTTCAAGCCCTGCATGCTGTACAATGGATCCGAGGAGACCTCCGACTTCTCCAGTCTGTACTCGGAGACCCCGGAAGCAGTTCGCTACCAGAAGTCGGTCTATGCCAGTGAGCCGGTGATCAGGAGTGCCACCAAACTGCTGGCCATCCTGGATGCCAAGGGTCTTTTGGATGTCCAATAGGCTGTTATTATTGTTATTATGTTATTATTAAAACCCTGTAGACCACCCATATAAGGACTTACTTCTTCTTAATAGTAAATATTGGTTCAGTTACGATCTAAATAGGCTTTCGGTGTTATAAGTTAAGACTTTAAGTCGTAAGAAGTACACACAACTGTCACTAAGTAGCGCTCATAGCAGAGTTAAGGGTATCTGATAGTCAAGAACACGATCGACCATAGTGTTCCCTCTTGGTTTTTACAGTTGAGTGCTGATAGACAGTGCGATCTGTTTGTGTACCAAATAACTTTTTTTAGAGCACTTCAATGATAAGCTATCGGCGAACGCTAAATTGCTTTACAATATCACAAACATAATAAAGTTACGTCATTTTGGCGTCACTTTCGGTGGGCAGTGATTAAATACAAAGGCCTTTAACCCAAACTGACTAGGTTCCATTTAATCTTTAGGGTGATAACTGCCTAGTTCAGATTGTTTATCGCCTGTTTCAAGTTAATTGGAAATTTTAAATATGTCTGTAGTGCAAGTGTAGTACTAACATCTTATTTCTCCCTCTGTAGCTGCCAAAAAGTACGCCAACTTGGAGCTTTACCACGGGTGGGAAAACGTTTGCACCTGGACGGGCTTTCCGTGCGAATGGTTTGCTCAATGACCAAGCTCAGACTCGCACAAAATGTTTACGTACTCGCATTTGTGTGATTCCTGTGTAAATTGTCTGTGAAAACGACCATGGAGTGCCTCGGCTCAGACTCAGACTCAGTTCAGATTCAGCTTCAGCTTCAGGTTCAGATTCAGATTCAGATTCGGATTCTGGTTCGGCTTTTGCATCTGCATTTGCATTTGTCTGTTTTCAATTCCTTTCCATTTTCCCACTAGCTGTGATTTCGCTTTGCATACGTACATCTTCCGCTTCCTCCGCATCCTGGCGCATCCCATCCTACCCTATCCTATCCTATCCTTTCGTATCCTACCCTATCCTATATCCTTTTCCGCACCCACACATTCTTTTTCCGGGCAGCACACACCGATGCTCATTTCGCCAGCGCCAACTAAAAATGCATTTCCTGTCAAGTGTAAAAAGGAAATGATGTGACGCTCTCCGGCTTTAACGTGCAATCAATCATTGCCGTGCCCGTTTCCACCCAAAAGGACTCGCCGTGTCCTTCGTCGTTCCCCCTCCACTTTCATGTCCTTTTGCGGCTGCAAAGTCAACGAAGGCGGGTTTATTAAGTCGGGCAAATAGTGTTAAGTATTTGTCAAATGCCAAATGCCAAATGCCAGATGCCAGGCTCCCTTTTGGCCGGGCTTAATGGATCCCCTCACATCCTGACCAGCTACACACTGGCTTTTAATTGCCACGCCGATAGGCAAGTGATTCTCTCCTGTCCCTGACCCACCTGACCCACCTGCTTTTCATTCCGCCTTCCGTGGCATTGAGCTGCAGACTCGGCCTCCCGCGACTCTTCCTCAATTAGTGGGTCGTTGCCAGAAGTGTTGACTATTAACCCTCCGACAGCCGACGCACCTGTCTAAATTAATTAAAAAGCCGAGTGCAAATAGTGTTCGCTGCGCGCAGAGAAAGAGTAATGATTTCAGGAGCCATTGCATTTTACATGTTCCTTAATTTATTTATCAGCAATATATTAAATATTGGATTTATTTAAGCAAAATCAAGAAATGCAAGCCCCTTTTAGTATGTATCGCACTTTTTCGATGAATATGTATCATAGAAATATACAAGAAGTCGACTATAGACGAGGCATAAAAGAATCCACTGAACAACATCGATTTCCCGGTACTTTCTATTCAGCATTGTAAATGCAAAAGGCGAAGTAAAGGATTCGCTCAATGGAAATCTAAGCTCCTTTGAGGCGTGTCCTCAGGCACTTTGGTGTGTTGGGGTTAAGGCAGGTGGTGTGCATACCCTTCTCCGATGCCCCGACACTTTTCAAGTTCAAGCGTGTGATATATGCGATATATGTGATATACATATATATGTATTATATATATCACATCCCCTGCTGGGCCGATAAGTGTGCCTTGTCTGCCCACGCATCTTGATGGGCTGGAGCTACGTGTCTGGCCGCTGTAATCGGATGTTTATGGCCCACAGCAAACTCACGGACGCCTCACGCACTTTCAATTCTTCTTGCCACCAGAAGGAAAGGGAGAGGGAGGGAGGGAGGGGGAGTCATTGAACGGCGATCTCGCGATGGCTCATTGTTTACAGCCATATGCAGACAATTGTGGCCATAATGGAGCGGCTGGCTGCTTGAAGGCGCTTAATTACATCGATTCGAAGCGCTCAAATGAGTTGACACATTTTTCGTTGGGCGGGGGAGCGATTTTCTTAGAAAAGCCTTTTGGGGCAACCTTGGGTTGTTGGCTGTTGGTTCTTGGTTATTATTATCAACTAAGACCCATTTTCGGTGACCCAATGCGCATTTGGTTCCTGGCTGGCAACCTTTGATGGCAACCAACTCATTCGGGGAAAAGAAATAAAGGGGTTTGCAATTAGTAATCCGATTTGGCAATTTCCAAAGTGCGAAACTACGTGAAACTGTGCCAATGCCTGAATGTGCGGACACCAAATAAACTCAAACTCGAAATGGAACAATAATACAGTTTCCAAGAGACAGAAATAACAAAAAACTGAAAATCATGCGCCCAATGAAGCAAACGCCCCAAGTCAAAAGATATATATATATTTAGTGGGGGATTTGGAGGTGTTGACAAGTCACCTGTGTTTTCGTGGGAGGTGGAGAAATAGTTGGCTTTAGGGACAGCTTGACAGCAAATTTAGCGCTCCATTGGCGTGCGCATGTCGCCAAGAAAAACAAGAAAAAACAAGAAACACTGTGACTTTCAAGTGCGCTGTGCTCCGCCGACAGAGGGCGCTGCAAGGTGGCGAGCTGACAATTGAAAAGTTAATTGAACGCCACTCAAATCGCAATTAATTACCAACTCGGGAGTAGGCCTACAAGGAAGCGCCGAACTTGACATCGAAAACGGAGCAGAAAAGGCCAACAAACGAAACTGAAACAGAAACTGAAACCGAAACCGAAACCGACACTCAATCCGATGGCAGTACCGAAACCGTGGACAAAAAGACAAATTACCCGAAACCAGTTTTGGCCCGCAATTGTCAAATTGTCAACCAAGATGCCGAGACACTTTAGTACTTGTTACCGGTTTGCTCTTCGGATATTTTTCTTTTTTTGCCTTTTTTTTTGTTTTTTTTTGTTGAGGGCGCCACTTCTTTGGGGGGCTAATTCTGACGCCCCATATAAAGTGACGTGCGTCGGGAGTGGTCGACATCATTAAGTCGACGTCTCTGCAAGAGTCGGACGGATATACTCGTGTATAGTCGTCAGCCCGAAAGTCATCGCATCCTGTGCGGCACGTGCCACTTCATCCTCGAGCAAACCCAGTCCAGTGCAAAGGAAGTGATTCCACAATGGCAGGCAAAGTGAGTTTAATAAAGTGGAACTGCTGTAACCAGCTCGATTTAAAAGGCGTCTCAATTGCAATTCCTCAATATCCTTTTCAAAATGTATCCTGTCCAAGGTTGCTTGGTATAAATCTGCAAAAATGAAATATCGATTAAATGCTTAAATTCGGTGTTGCCCAGAAAATGGAACCAAATTCAATTTAAGTGCGCCTGTATTTATAACTTGTGATTTGCATAATCATGAAAATAAAACCAATCCAATCGGTATTGCTTCATTTCGGATTTGCAAAATTTTATAATGCAATTTGATTTTTGTATTGCATTTGCACGTATGAATGCAGCCACAGATTTTGACGAAAAAATAAACATCTATAGCACTTATTTCTGCAAAACTAGTTTAAATTATGAATCTCTTAAAAACAAACACTAAATTAAAGATAAATTGAATAATATAAAGTGAATAAATAATGTTAAATTATATAAATAAATAATATAAACCAACCCTTTTTCTGTGCAGCTCCTGACTGTTTTCTCCCTTCTGGCCATCGCTGCATCCTGTCGCGCAGGATTCGCGGCCACCTATGCCGGCTACCATCCCGCCTACGCCACCTACCAGGCTCCAGCTGCCGTCTACCATGCGGCTCCAGTGGCCCAGGCGGCTGTCTACCACCAGGCGGCTCCAGTTTTCGCCAAGACCTTTGTGCCAGCTGCTCCTGTGTTCACCAGATCCTATGCCGTTCCCGCTCCAGTTGTGAAGGCGGTGGCTCCTGCTGCTCCTCTCGCTCTGCCCGTTGCTGCTCCGGTGGTGAAGACCCTGGCTGCTGCCCCCGTGGTCGCTGCTCCAGTGGTGAAGACTGTGGTTGCTGCGCCCGCGGTTCTGAAGCAGGTGGAGCTGGAATCCTCTCCCCGCTACGACTTCTCCTACGGCGTCCACGACAGCATCACCGGCGACATCAAGAGCCAGGTGGAGACCCGTGACGGCGGCAATGTGGTGGGATCCTACTCCGTCCTGGATGCCGATGGCTACAAGCGCACAGTGACCTACACCGCCGACGACATCAACGGATTCAATGCGGTGGTTCAGCGCGAACCAATTGTGGCTGCCCGCGCCGTGGCTGCTCCAGTGGTTTCCGTGGCTGCTCCAGCTCCAGCTCCAGTTCCCGTCCATGTTACCGCTCCCGTCGCCTCGCTGCCCGCTCCCATCTACTATCCCCACCAGCAGGTGTTCGCGCCACAGCAGGTTCAACAGGTGGCCGAGCAGCAGGGTGAGGTGGTGGAGGCTCCTGTGGCCCAACAGCCCGAGCTGGAACCCACTCCCATTGACTACAACGAGGGTCAGCAACAGCAGCAGCAGCAGCAGCAGGAGGAGCAACAACAGCAGGAGCAGCAGGCATCCTATCCCCAGGATCAGCAGTTCCCACCCTTCTCTCAAGCTGGCCAATCCTCTCCAGCTCCCGACAGCGATGATTCCGACGTGGTGGAGGCACGATCTGCGCCGGAGGCCAGCAGCACCACCACCACCGCTGCTCCAGTGACGGAGGAGAACAAGAAGACGGCTTAGATTGGATTATGAACGGAAATATTGTTGAAAATAACAGAAAAATGAATAAAATACTTTGAGAATAAAAATACTTCGACTACTAATTAAAGTGAAGAACAAATGTCAATCAATAGTCTACCAAGTTCACACTTGAGTTAATTATTCTAAACTGCATTTATTCGCTTAAGCTGATAAAGTGATAATTCAAAAGTCTAAATGTGGGCGATTTAAATAATTAATTTCCCATATTAATTTAGCCGATTACTGCTCAAAGAAATCGGAAAACACACAATTGAAAAAGGGACTAATCGGTGATTACCCGCTAAAAAACAAGTTGTTTATTTCCGACAGCCACACATAAACAAAATGAAAAGAGCATTAACCGGAAATATCTGCACATTTATTGCATTATTAGTGATAAACGAGAGATTAAGTGGTATTAGTGCGATAATAACATATTTGTAAGCAAAAAAAGACAATCAAATTCTATATTTATAGGTAGACAGATAGAATCATTACGTTCTTTTTTCCAATTAAATATTGATTTAGATGGCTATCATTGTCTTATTAAATATTGATAGAGTTTTAATTGTTAACAAATATTCAACGAAAAAATTAAAAGCAAATATATGTTAAGTACTAAAACAAATATATAGTTGGTTTCGAAAAAAATCGAATTGAATTTGTAATTAAAGCTTTGAAATGTACAGTTGTAAAAATAAACATTATTAATGCTATGTTTGGAAAAATATAAGTAATTTTAAATAATTAGTTATTATTCTTACTAGAAATCATAGAAATGCAAGAAAGTAATCTTTAGTAAAGTTCGTCATAAACATTTAAATCAGCCCGCTTGGCTTGCAGATTCAGCCGCTTTCTGTTCAGCTCTTAGCTGAATGTGGCTTGCATGCGCACACGTTCCACGTTCCACAAAAACGTGATGGAACCCAAAAGCAGCTCCAGCACTTGGCAAGCGATCGTTACTACGGGTACGGATTTCGGAAATGTATTACCTGATGAAATATATATTTAATTATATAGTTATACAAAAATTACATTATTTTGATAAGGCTGAATAGCGTTTTACTCTGCGGGTGATACCCCAAGTTAACAGCAAGATAACATTCGATGTTAGGCACCTACGTTCACACTGGCAGCGAACATCGATAGACGACAAGGATCGATAAGCCATCTGCGTTTCGTTCGCCTCTAAGGCTTGCTTTTCAAATCAAACGGTAAATTCTGGCGGCGCCAAGCAGGCATTGACTCCAATTTCGCATCGATTTCGAGATTGTCCACGTTTGCCACAGCACAGTTCTATCGGCACATTCAGCGTGCTAACACGCTCGACAAATTCTCGTGCTCGCCTTTCGTAAGGGACCGATCAAAATTGTATAAAATTTCAGTGAAGTGAATTTCAAGCCTAAAAAGCGAGCACACGCACTCAAAAGGGCGAAGGTAAGTTTCGTGTATATTCGTTTGTTCCTTTGCGCAGATTTCCCATTGCTTTTTACATGCGTTTTACTACTTTGCCGCCTCTTCCTGTTCTCCTCTGTTCTGTGCTCCCCTCCTTCCGCGAATCTGCAAATGGCGGATGCTGCAGCTGTTGCTTTGTTGTTGCCAACCAAAGGCGTAGTCCCAAATTCGCAGGGGTTTGGGCGACAGGAATCTTCACAAATGTTTGGCATAGATTGTTTTGGCTAACATAAGCCTTTCTATGCCCACAAAGAAACCCCTTTCCCGAATTTATGCCTACGCCCCTGTTGCACGCCCTTGCTAAAGCCGGTCTGCCGAAAGGAACAGGGAAATAAAAGAAAGAGAAAGAGAGAAAACCAAGCAGCCCTTGATTCAGCTTCTTCTCGACTTTAACTCACATTTTTCCTTTCAGTTCCATACATTTCATCGCAGCAGCAACATCAACTTTTAAAGGGAAACTCAAAACTCGAAAAAATGAGTAAGGCGGATTCTAACTCGCGACAGGGCTCGTACAAGGCCAACACCATCAACACGCAGGTAATGTACCAAGATGCCGCAGATCCTCTGCAGAAACACGTTCGGAGCTAACCTCACTTTGTGCCCTAGGACTCGCGCATGCGCCGCCATGAGGTGACCATCGAGCTGCGCAAGTCCAAAAAGGAGGACCAGATGTTCAAGCGACGCAACATCAACGACGAGGACCTCACATCGCCGCTCAAAGAGCTCAATGGCCAGTCGCCGGTGCAGCTGTCCGTGGACGAGATAGTGGCGGCCATGAACAGCGAGGATCAGGAGCGCCAGTTCCTGGGCATGCAGTCTGCCCGCAAGATGCTCAGTCGGGAGCGCAATCCGCCCATCGACCTGATGATCGGCCATGGAATTGTGCCCATTTGCATACGCTTCCTGCAGAATACCAACAAGTAAGTAGTAGCTATAGAATGTCGATATGAGCATTACTAAATCCCCCCAATCTCCAGCTCAATGCTGCAGTTCGAGGCCGCATGGGCGCTTACCAACATCGCCTCCGGCACCTCTGACCAAACGCGCTGCGTTATCGAACACAATGCTGTGCCGCATTTCGTGGCTCTGCTCCAGTCCAAGTCCACCAACCTGGCCGAGCAGGCCGTGTGGGCTCTGGGCAACATTGCCGGCGACGGAGCCGCCGCCCGCGACATTGTCATCCACCACAACGTAATTGACGGAATCTTGCCTCTGATCAACAATGAGACGCCGCTCTCTTTTCTGCGCAACATCGTCTGGCTGATGTCTAACCTGTGCAGGAACAAGAATCCCTCGCCGCCATTCGAACAGGTGAAGCGGCTGTTGCCCGTCCTGTCGCAGCTTCTGTTTAGTCAGGACATCCAAGTGCTGGCCGACGCCTGCTGGGCTTTGTCCTACGTTACAGACGACGATAACAGCAAGATTCAGGCAGTGGTCGACTCGCAAGCAGTGCCACGTCTGGTCAAACTATTGCAAATGGACGAGCCAAGCATTATTGTGCCCGCCCTGCGCAGCGTTGGCAACATTGTGACCGGCACAGATCAACAGGTAACAATGCAAATGATTTTCTTCTCTTTTTTCTGACCCGATGATTTAATTTTTGTATTAGACTGATGTTGTAATTGCATCTGGAGCATTACCTTTGCTGGGACTTCTTCTGCAGCACAAAAAGAGTAACATTGTCAAGGAAGCTGCCTGGACGATCAGCAACATCACGGCAGGTAACCAGAAGCAGATCCAAGCGGTGGAAGATGCCGGAATCTTCCACCAGCTGCGCCATGTGCTGGAGAAAGGAGATTTTAAGGCACAGAAAGAGGCAGCCTGGGCGGTGACTAACACCACGACGTCTGGCACTCCTGAACAGATCGTGGATCTAATTGAGAAGTACCATATATTGAAGCCGTTTATCGATCTGCTGGACGCAAAGGATCCGCGTACTATCAAGGTGGTGCAGACGGGCCTATCCAACTTTTTCAGCCTGGCGGAGAAATTTAATGGCATCGAGAATCTATGCTTGATGGTCGAGGAAATGGGCGGTCTAGATAAGCTGGAAACACTGCAGCAGCACGAAAACGAGGAGGTCTACAAGAAGGCCTACGCCATCATCGATACTTACTTCAGCAACGCCGACGACGAGGCCGAGCAAGAACTTGCGCCTCAGGAGGTCAACGGAGCCCTCGAGTTCAATGCCACCCAGCCGAAAGCTCCTGAGGGTGGCTACACGTTCTAGACTAATCGCCCACCACATATTCCAAACGCCGCTCACACGCCTTACAAACTACACCAACTCGTTAGACCTTCGACCGCGCTCACACGTTATTTTGTTGTCACAAACTATGCCATTGTCAAACATTCGCATCAACACATCCCACAAACATTCCCAAACACTTGGAGGTATGCATGGAAACACATGCGAATGCATTAGCTTAAATCATAATTGAATCGGGTTGGCAAAGACCACCCATTCCCCATCTACGCATGAATCCCATTCAACCGCATTCCCGCATTCTTCGCACTGGAGTGCACAGATTGCAGCATGGATCTACGGTGCAGTGTTCCTCGTACAGGATGCAACCGCTCGGGCAGCTGCGCTGGCTGGGATCATGGTTGTTGCCCAGAATCCGTCTGTACAGGGTGCCCGACTGATTGCGTGTGCTCGGCTTTTTATTGGATACGTTTCGAGATCATTTCGGATATATTTTAGGCTGTTTAGTAATTATTTATGTATACAGGAAACGCTTTTAATCCTCCACCTACGCGCAAGCATTACAACAACTACTCATCCCCTTCTCACCAGTGTCCTCATCCCCGAATCGCAAGATTATATTCACAGTTGTCAATAAATAATGAATTGTTTTAATGATTAAATTTTGTCATGCCAATGCGAAGTATTCTATAATATTGTAAGCTTTAAGAAAGTTAAAGCATATTTTTTGGCTATTTTTTATATATGTTTATAGGCAATCGAATTGAAATTGTTATCCCTTCTGTGCTGGCGCCTTTTGTCAGTAAATTCGCGATAAAAGTCATGCAGTCCATACATGGGTTTTTGTGCATTTAAATCGCCTTTCGGCCGTAAGCGGATAGCCGGAAGATTAAGAGCTATCTGCCGCAGCCACGCCCATCCACGCAGAGTAATCCGCAGAAGCGTACAGCGAACCCAAAAGCGTTCCAGATTAGATATAATGATAAAACAACCGACTCAACCCAACAACTGGCACAGAACTCAATCAAGATGAGTCGCAGCGCCACCAGATGAGTCCATGGTGATTGCAGTGGTCCAGGGCAAAAGCAAAACATAACAAGTGGGGCGACGTCACATCAGCAGCCATGTCCACGAACTTATTCCCATCGGATGCAGCGCGTCGGATTCGGCGAATCTTCGCCGTCTAAACGAGCGGCAAACAAATTATAAAAATAGATTAAAAATTCAGCATCGGCCAAGTAGTTGCCGAAAATTGAGAGTCCACAAGCTGAGTTGTGGAGGCATTGGCCATCCGGAGCTTTTGCCGCCGCGTTGCCCAAGTTGTCGTCACCGATGAGGCGGGCGGATGGATCTATCCAATTGGTTCTTCGAGGTTTCGAGCTATTTTATTATTTCCGAGCACCAGCGTTTGTTTAGTCGACTTTTGGCCGAAGCTGCGTGCGGGCGTGAATCTCTAATAGCAACTAATTTATATAATTGCAAGCCGATTTATAGTTCGCATTACAAACTTTGCAATTACTTACGAATTCAAATTAAGAAAGGTAATAGAATAGTGCAACGGATGTGAAATCAATCTGTAGAATCGAATCTATAGATTGCCTTGATATGAGAACATACGTACATGTGTAAAATAAATCCCCATTTCCACCGAATATATATCGAAATTTTCACAACTATTGTTGTTGATGATGCCACTTCGAAAACGATTCTGTGATCTCATATGCCTCACCGAAAATCCAGTGGGGATTCACCATATGCCACTTGGTGCATTTAAACGTTTACAAAATACAAAAAGTAAAAGTCCTAAAAAAAACAAAGCACTTTTGACAAACTCATGATGCAGTTAATTTCGTTGAATAAAACAAAAAATTGGCACGCCAAAAATAAACAATAAACATCTATGTACATGTGTATGTAGCAATAGAACAGCGCTACTTTATAGCGAGTGTGGTGTGGCTATACACAGTAAAAAAAATAATAAAATGTGTTTAGAGCTATATTAATATGACAAACTATAAACTGTTCTTATGTGGATAATCTTCGAAGTAAGAACATTTACTGTGAAATTAAAACCTTTTTTCTTTATTATTTATCTTACAAATCATTGGATTTTTTTCGAGTGAATTGTGGAATTGTAGTTTGTGAGAAACCTATACAAAAAATATTTAAAATTAATTTTAAGCATTAAGAAACATATGCAACCTTTTGCAAGTGCCTCCGAGAGTCATGCTACTCTGATATTTTTTTAACGCAATGAGCGACATATTTTTTTAAGTGTAGGCAGCGTGGTTCTCGCGATTTTGAAGCGGAAAACGCTTTTTCGTTTCGCCTCGGTCCGTTTTTATTTTCCAATTGGGGTGGGTGGGCGCGTATTTTGTTTGTTGATGTGGCAATTAAGCGCGCAAGTGTGCGCGTCGCGTAGAAATCGGCGTGCAGAGCTGCAGCTTCGGATCGGCAAACTATATAGCGGGTGGGCGTTGAAGTGGGCGTGGGCGTCAGCGTTGTAGAGGGTGTAGTGGGCGGGAATGGGGAGTGGTGTTTGCCATGGAACGGAGGCGGCTGCCGAAATTCGCGTGAAATTAAAAGTTGCCGCAAATATATAGCCGCAGCACTGTCACAAACTTTTCCGCCTCGGCGTTTCCGCTTTGTTTACTTGCCGAAAATAGTGTCAAGTTTGGCCTAGTAGTGTGCTCCCTTGTTCAGTTCACTTTGTTTGCTCAAGGCTTTTCTTTTGTACTCACGCGGGTCTGGCCCAAATGAAATGGAAGACAATTTACATTTTCATTAGAGTGTGCACTTCAAGAGCCAAGGTGAATTTAAATAGGATTCAATGGATCCGCTGGCGGATGGCTCGAAATTATATTTTCATTTTATTTAAAGCATCTCATGGCCCTAATAAACTTGGCCAAGTTTACTCTCAAATGTACGTACATACATCGTCGTCGTCGACGGCACATGTGTTTTGCATTATGCCGAAGGCACATTTATGCTAAACAATTACTTTTGATAGAATCAACCATGTGGAAGCGATAAATTCACGCCTTTATAATATTAATAAGACTTAATTTGCATACAAAAACACTGCCCAAGGCTTCTTTCGCAATTCAGATTTCATTAGATTCCTGCAAAAAAGTGCGCATCGTACTCATACACCCTTCCGGAGTTACGAGTAGAGTAATTTATAATTTATTATATCAATTAATATATGAGGTAAATAATTTGACATACCAATAGTATAAAACTTTAATTCCAATTATTAAATTATATTTTGTAGGACATTTTGTGTAGCAACGAGGGAAAGCAGAGACAGAATGAGTGAAGCTGCCAATCCAACGCCCTATGGCTGCCACATGGGTCCTGGCATCTACCACAGCATAGCCACCAGTTTCGCAGATGAGAATGTGGTGGTGTCGCCACTGCTGCTGGAAGCCACTCTGTCCCTGCTCTTCCTGGGATCGGATGGAGCCACGGCCGAGGAGCTGCAGAAACTGCTGCGGCTGAAGCAACGCTTTCCCAGCAATGCCAAAATGGCCAACTTCTATGCCGCGGAACTGGCCAACATCACAGCAGATGCAGATACCTTCCTGCAGCTGCAGAGCCGATTGATGCTGGGATGTGAGTCTGGTGTGGCCGATGATTTCCAGAAGATTGCCCAAACCTATTTCCATGCCACGGCCGAGTGTGTTGACCTGGAGCAGACGGAGAAGCTGCGTCGCCACATAAACGAACAGATCCTGGCCAGCGTGGGCGGTGGCAGCTGGAAGGATATCCACGTGGCAGATGGCTCGGCTGCCAAAACGCTGCTCCTGCTGGCGGCCACACTGCAGAGCAAGTGGTTCCTGCCCTTCAGTGCGTACAGAACCGGACTCTATGAGTTCCACAGCGGCAGCCAGGTGAAATCGGTGCCCATGCTCTTCGACGACGACATGTTTGTGAAGTTCGCCGAGCTGAGGGATCTGGATGCCCGCGCCATTGAGCTGCCCTACGAGCATGCCGAGGAGCTGTCGATGCTGCTCATCCTGCCCAATCAGCGCGGTGGCCTGCAGGAACTGGAGAAGCAGCTGCATGACCTGGATTTGGGTGCACTGCAGCAGCGAATGCAGATGGAGGGCGTGCAGGTGCTGCTGCCCAAATTCAGTATCGATTTCGAGTGCAGTCTGCGGCAGCCGTTGAAACAGGTCTGTGAACTCCATAAATGTATCCTCTTTTCCATTTTATTTCAAAATATGTATGTTGTCTTATAGCTGGGCTTCGCGGAGATATTTTCTGCATCCGCGAACTTCAAGCACCTGCATTCATCTGCGAATCTGCCCATTGCCGATGTTCTCCACAGGCTGCGTATCAATTTGAATGAGTCTGGGTCCGGACCCGAGTTGCCCAAAAATGCTACAGGTATTTTATTTCTCTGAAATCTGATGTGATACATATTCCTCATCCATGACCTTTGCAGAATACAAACCCATTGTGATCAGCAATTCCTCCCGCCAGAAGTTCTTCCGAGCTGACCATCCATTCTTCTTTGCCATTCGCAGTGAGAACGTGACCTATCTGATGGGTCATGTGGTGGAGTTCTAATAATCCCGGGGAAACTCCGTGAAACGGAAGGGTTGTGCAATATTTTAACTTGTATACAAATAAGTAAAATGAAACTAATATTTACTAAACAAGACATACGAGTTGTCTGGTCGATGCTTCGGATGATATGGTAGATTTATTGCTAAACGATGGTTAGAAAGTAGGTGTTCTTTGGAAATGAGAATACTAACTCTAATTGGGATTATTCATATATTTTCATAGAAATCTAGCCACAATCTTACCTTATTTTTACAGCTTGACCGAAATTCTCTTCATTTAGAATAATTTCCTTCCAAATTGAAACACACGCATGTCATAGATTTTCTAACAAGAGTCTTGAGTTTATTTAAAGATATATCTGTATAATTTGTTTTGTTCCAGAAATAGTCCTGTTATGCTTATTAGTTTTACAATTATTGTATTTTGTATTTTATCTCTGCTTCTTAATGGGGCTTAATTTGGCTTTAATTCTAGGAAACTTTAAATGGAATCAAAAACATGTTCACACCTCACTGTGTTTCTCGCTCATTAATTTTTCAATTTCGTTCTCATTGTATTCTCTTCAATAGGCTTTTGTAAATCTAGCTAAAAAGTTATCGTTAGTTTAAATTCATTCAATTTGTTTTACATATGCCATGACGTAAACTTTAAATCGTGTTCTAAATATGATTCTAGGTATGATTGATGTCTGAATCACTTTGAAGGACCATACCGTTGAACATTTCATGGATCTATAGAACGGAAAGTTCGTTTCGAAACTAAGATTGGGAAAACCAGGAGTCGAATTGATTGTTATCCATATTTGGTATCTATATCTGATGCATACTTAGATGAATATTCACAGAGATTTCTACTGTAGTTTGGTTTCGAAATTTTTGATTTACACATATGTACATCTGTTGATAGAAAAACGAAGCCTCTTAAATGCTTCGTGCATCTCAGTGTGGGCACTTGGCCTACAAATGCCTCTCAACTCACGGATATTGCTATTGTTTCTGCTGGCCATCATCACTGGTGGGCGGTGGGTTAACCCCGCCCCCGCCTCCGTCGGCGGCATCCACAGCCCCCCTGTTCAGCAAGTAGTCCAGATCAAGGGTGATCCGGTCCAGCGTTGCATCATTGCCCCCACTGCAGCCGCTCTGCGTGGGTGTGGGCGTGGCCGGCGTCGTGGTCGCCGTGCTGGTGACAGTCGATGTGGACACCACCGCCGCCACCATGGTGGGCAGCAGGGGGTCGAACGTCGTGCGGGACGTCGGCTCCAGGATGGTCACTCGCTTCTGCGTCTTCGGCGTCTGGGTGGGCAAAGACATTGTCGGAATTGCCGGAATCGTTTGCATCGCAGGCCCACTCAGGTTTCCGCTTATGGTCGGAGGTGGCGCCATGCTGAGGATTAGGGAGCTGGGCACAAAGTCCACGTAGGGATTATGCTGCAGCGGAACGTAATGTGAAGTGCTTGTGGCCGTGGGCATAATGGCACTGGTGTGTATGCCAATTATACTGTCTGTGGATTGAAGAGCAGAGGAGCAAAGGAGCAGAGGGGAGGGGTGGTAATCAGACTCTGGATCGTGAATAATGCATGCCCATTTGGCTTCAGCCTGCAAGTTTGTGTGTATATACAGATTTTGCACGGAGAATAAACTATTTCATTAAATATCTATTAAAATCATAGGGTATATGAGTGGAAAACTGTATGCAAAATCTATATACATATGAAATGTATTTTAATGTACTTTTTGAATGCTGAATAATAAGTATTACTTATAACTTCCAAATTATTGGGCACTTTTTGTCTCTGTGTACTCACCAGCTGCCACGCCCTGCAGTATATCGAGCGTCTCGACGCCCACATACTCGCCGCAGGCTCCTGGGCGAAAGTGCGTCGGCTGCTGATGCAAGGTGCGTCTTCCCAGGCTGCCAGTGAGTCCGCCCACGCCCACGCCCATGCCCACACCCATGCCCATGCCCACGCCCATGGTGTACGCATCGTAGGCGGTACCGCCGCCCAGAATGGCGCAGCAGCGGGTGTCCGGCGAGGGGGCGACGGAGAGGGTCTGGCGGTCGCCGAGAAAGGATTCCGTCGCTCCATCCGCTGCGACCTGACAGCGCGGGGCCGTCGAGATGATTGTCAACGGCAGTGGGACACCGGCTGCCTGTGCTCCGGACATGTCCAGGCCCACCTTCGACTGCAGGGGCGGGGCACCGCCCACGCCGGCTGACGAGGCCAAGGAACCGACTGCTGCGGCGGACACGCCTGCACCGGACATTGACAAGGACACGGCGCAGTCGTTCTCCTTCTCCTTGTCGTGGTTGGTGTAGACTGCAGTGGGAGAAGGAGGCGATTAGTTAGCTGCGGCTGGAGGGGATTTCGGGGGGGCTGGAACCTACAGCTCAGCGGACTGTTCACATTCGCCGTCGTCGCGGTGGTGCAGTAGTTCTCGTCCAGGCTGCTCCTGCTCGTGTTGAATTTGGCCTGCTTGAGGGAGCTGTTCTGGCTGCTCCCGTTGCTGGAGAGGAAGGGCGGTCCGCGCAGCTGGCTCTCGGCCCTGATGACGAAGCAGATGAGGATGGCCGAGCCCTGGAAAGGGGAGCGATTGAATCATTGAATCATTGAATCATGGCCGTGATGGTGGGCATGGCATAAACTTCCAGCCCATCTGGGCTGACCCTAATAAAATTGGGTTTTTTGTCAACGGGATGGGTTGTCGCCTGAATGGAGTCATTAAGTCACGGATGACCCTTCGATTACGGGCAAGGTGGAGGAAAATCAAACCAAGCGATTGGGGAATTAAATGCATGACCAAGAGGCGGCCATAAATTGAGGCCAAACCATATGGCCCATATACGCATACGCTATTATATCCTTTTTTCATGAGCGCAATTGATGGGAGACATGCTGCAAATTCCGAATTCCAGGCCAGAATTGTCGAACAAAATTAATTGCGAATTTGGCGTAGCAGCCTTAAGCTCAATCGACTGTATTGCTCTAATTATACAGATTCGCACAGGATGCTCCAAGAGGATATTTAAATACATGTTAAAGGAACTAATACACAGTGACAATAGATTACAGTCATAGATGATTTACTTGAATTAAAAACAGATATGTCTTGAATTAAGCTTTGCAGTCTAGACAATAGCACTCTCCATGAAAAGTAGCTAGAGAAACGTACTCTCCTTAATTTGGATTTAATGAACCAAATGGGATATAGTTTTCTGCGTGTGCTGTACACGACTTGGCCACTGTTTAAATAATTAAATAGCAAGACAGACGCGCACCATTGAGAACGCCCACAATCAAAGTGATTTTGGTGCACATTAATAGTCCTGGGCCAGCAGGACCATTGAGCACTGAGAGGGTTGTAGACATTGTGGTTTTGGATTCAAGGAGGCGGCGGCTCGACCTAATTTGTTTGTGTTTGTGTTTGAATTTGAATGTGCCATGTGCGCATTACGCATACGCCGAGTGGTACATCGGTATATACACACACACACAACACACACACGCGCGCTCACTTGCCGGCTGGCCACATCAAAGTGTGTGCGTGTAATTATGTGATTAGTTTTGCCAGGATACGGCAGGAGGATACACTTCGCCGTGCAGATAATTGTTTATTTAATTGGATTGAGCTGATTGCTGGGCGTGCGCGCCCAAAAGCATGGAACGGATGGTTAAATGCCATTCTGGTGGCTAGAAAAATGAGATGGGGGCCCGCGTCCTTCGCTTGATATAAAATTGAAACACAAGGAGAGGATGCCACTCAAGTGGCAGGTGGATAAGTCGAGCGCACTTATTTCATTTGCACAGCAAATCACCGAGAAGTGGCATAAAAAGCAAACAATAACAGATGCGGCAGATGGAAGTGAAAGTGAAAGTGGCGATGTGGAGACCGAAGTCAAAGCCAAAGGCAGAGTAAACACGAAAAAGGCTTCTTATTCAGCTCTTTGATCAGGCAGTTAATGCACTCCACTGCCACGCCCACTCTCGCTTTCAGCCGCCCCCATATTCCGGGCTGATTTTGCATGCATAATTTGGAACGGCAGGTGTAAAAATATGCAGGCTTCACACTTTGATAAAATATGCAACTTAAATAAGTCGTCGCAAATAAAAACGAAATGCGATTTGCATAAGCCTGCGCTGCGCGGCAGTGGAGTGCAAGTGGCCCTAATAGTTGGACCGGCAAATGGGATTGCTGCCGCATCAAACATGCGACCTTAATCCTCAGTCCAGTGATATACTCGTATGTATGTAGTATGTATTATGTATATGTATATATTGATTGGATGGTGCGCCTAATTGAATTTCAATTGCCGGTCCACCTGACGTGGATAAGTGGATGTAAACGGTTCCCCGCACTCACCAGCAGTATGCACGATATGCCGAACGGATATGCCCACAAAGTATCCGGTGATGAATTAACATAAGCGATAAAGAGACCGTCGGTGCAGATCTTGGCCAGCAGCAGTCCGCCCGCCCGGTAGAGTAATCCAAATCTGGGGGAATACATTAAATTAGACGAAGGAGATTTCCGTTTAACATTGTGGCGGCAGCAATTGTTTCTCTTGCGCTTTCTTTTTGTATTTGATCGGATTAGACGGGACGAAGTGGATGGAAATGGATGGAAAGCGCAAGAAGCCGTTGGGAAGTACTGGGCGGTCATTAAAATCTAAGTATTTCCCTCGAGTCTTATCTGTCAAACGCGTTTCCATTTTCCATTTGCCATTTACCATTTCGCCCATTCGAGTGCTTCTCGACTTACCGCCTGTTCAAAGCCAGATTGAATTTATCCAACGGATGCGTATGCACATTGCGATTCTTGTGCCACAACCACAAAAGTTTCTTCATTAAAATGGCAAACAGGGCACAGAAGAGCAGGATGAAGAGCAAATCGATGCAGACGAACAGGATGAAGCTCAAAGAAGGCGATGGCGACGTGGAGGAGTCACCCGCACCCGCACCGGAAGTTAGAGGCGCAGCCAGCGCGGAAACGGAAGTGGAGGTGGAGCTGGAGCTGGTGCTAGCGCTGGAGATGCCACTCCAAGAGGCACCGAATCCACTGCTGCTTGCACTTCCAGTGCCCGTGATTGATGACGTTGACATGGCCACATCATCATCGACCGCCCGAGCAGTGGATGATGATGTGGCTGATGCAGTTGATGTCTCTGTTGGCGGGCTGCTCGTCCCATTTCCCATCACTGCCTCCGATTCGAGCAGTAAATTATCGCCGTTGAGCAGCGAGTGGGCCGCATAGAAGGCGCCAGAATCCGTATCCCCGCCGGCCTCCTCTTTGCCCGCGCCGGCTTCCGGGGACGCGGATCCCGTCCAGAGGACTTCAAGCCACCAGTGGCGCGGCCACTGGCCAATGATGCTGCAGATTAGTGGGGCGGCGATGGCGAAGAGGAGCGGCAGCAGCCAACTGATGCCGATGGCGCCACGCATTCCCGCCGTCGAATTGGGCGGCAGGCGGCGCGGAATGGGAGTGCTCGTGCTGGTGGTCATGGTGGTCATGGTGGTGGTGGTGGTAGTGGAGCCCGTGGTGGCCCCCAGGGGCGACTGAGCCCGGATCTGGGTGATGTTGCTCAAACTATCCAGTTCCCGTTCCCGTTCCCGATCCCGCTCTTGTTGCCGCTCTTGTGGCCTTTCCCGCTCCTGTGGCCGCTTGAGGCGGCGCTTAGTTGGCGTCGCCGGCTTGCTGCCAATTTGCAGATACTTCTTGGGCATGAGTTCCGTGTGGATGGCCAAGGCAATCGCAATCAGCGTGGAGATGCCCAGCAACAACAGCGAGGCCAGCGAGCTGCTAATGATGCCGTGCCAGCTCTGCAAGAGGAACGGAAATTATGAACGGCCGTTAATAAGGAAATGGAGTGCTTTGACGGCTGAGCTGCAACATCGTTATTTTTAATTAAATATAAAAAGCTGTCATCGTGTCGCATCAGCAGCAGCAACAACAGCAGTGGCAACAGCAGCAGCAGCAACAACAGCAGTGGCAACACCCATCCAAAGTAGCCATTTGGTGGGATTTTTTTGATGTTGCAACACCCTAATGGTCACAATTTGGCATCAACTTTTTATTACACTTTTCTCGCACGGCGACTGACTGGACATGGGTTATTACAAAGTTGTAAACAATTTGCGGAACATCATTTTTTTTTTGGGTCCCGGCTTTCATAACCAATTAGGAACCTGTGTCCAAAATATATAGCACAATAAAATGCATCTTAAACCGCATTATAGCTGGAATCCGAATCTTATGGCAAATAGCTTTTAAGGTTCTAAGTACTTTATCAAAATAAGAGAATTTAATGTATCTAGTAGTAGTGCAGACTTAACTTATGAATGTAGTATATATTATATTAACTTATAGTATAGTATAGTAGTATAGTTATCTTTATATCTTATAGCGAACTTAATCAACCTTTTATACTTAATAAAGTAAGTTAACTTAAAGAACTTAAAGTTACGACTGCAGTGAGTGGGGAACTTATCATCTTTAGTAGCCTTGAAGCCAAATGCGATGAAAACATTTTGTCAACTTTTTAATTTTCAATTTACAATACGTAAAGATATATGTATGTACGTTTATTTCCATGCCGTCAGTTTGCGGGGGGTGGGGCGGGGAAAATTATGAGTTAAGTGCGCTTAAGAGCTTTCGCCTTTCACATGTCCTGCTTGAGGGCGGGCGTACGGGTCGTATGCGTAATTTATGTTTTCTTATTTATTTTTGTTGTTTCTCTTGTTTTCGTTGTTGTTATTGTTGTTGGTTTTCCTCTCTCGTTCCTGTTAACTGTCGCAGTGAAATTGTATTTTATTTATGCTCGCAAATATATGCAATAAGTAAAATGAATATTTTAATTGTATTTATTGTGGCATTGCGTGGGCGTGGTCGTGCTCGTGGTCGTGGTCGTGGCCTGATGGTGGCTGCGGTTGACGTCCGACGCCGTTGGCAGCCGCGTCTTCGCTGCTCCAGCGCCAGCTCCTCCTCCTGTGACCCCGGATCCTGCTCCTGCTCCAGCTGCTCCTGCTCCTGCTGCTCCTGCGGCTGTGATCCTGCCGCCGTGACACGTGTTTCAAACCATAAAATTTGCATGTGCACATGTTCGGTTGTGGTACTTTTTAATAAAGTTGCCCTGGCCGCGTGTGCGCGCAATTAATGTGCAATAATAATAATAATAATAATGACAAGTGTGTACTTCTGTGTGTGTGCACATTGTGTTATCAAGACAAAGTTTTCCCGCGGCACTTTTGCCAGTCGGAAAGTGCCGCGAAATGCGCATTGTGCAACGCAACGCATCCCACTGACGTAAGTTGCTCATTAACTTGGCCAAGAGTCCGCATTGTGCTGCGATTGCCGTGCCAAAGGCCAGCAGTCTATGCCTGGTTTATTTTATTATCCGCACTTTGTTGGCCTCACAATCCACATCCACATCCCATCCCCATGCACAAGGAGCTTCTAGCACAAACGTTCATTACTCAAAAATTCCCTCCATGGCAATCCTTTGAGACACACAGGAATAGCCACAGCCACAGCCCGTATTGCGTGCGGCAGAAATGTCGATGCAGATAGCGATACATGCTCGCTCCTCCGAATGTGGTGTCCATGCTCGGATTCACCGGCATCCACATCTTTGTGCCGTAGCCATCGTTTGTCTTTCCAGCCAGCATTGCGAGGATGCGAATTTTCCCAGGAGCTGCACACTGAGAAACTGTAATGTCCTCGTAATTGGTCGCTCTGCAAAGACTCTAATGCTTCCTGGGGCATCAAATTCCTGTCATTGTTGTCTCATTTTGACTTATAATTAATAACTATTAATATTTAGTTATGTTATATCCTTCCTTGAAAAAGTAGTCAACTTGCTAATATATTTCTTGGTTTAGTTGAAATACTAATTATGGCAGACATGTGTAGTATTCTTAAATGCCGCGTACTGTTATCCACTTCGTTGCTTCCAACAGCAGTGAGTTGTTTTATGCATAGAAGATACCCTGTATTTTTTCGCAGTGTGCCTGCTGGAACGTCCTCGCATCCTGTGCCCTGCTGAATCCTTATCTGCAAGTGTCCGCGCCTTTGTCGTCTCCTCGTTCTCGTCCTTGTCGTCGTCTCCTTGTCGTCGACAATGTTTTATTTGTTTTTCATTCGTTTATTGAGCCGCTGCCTCCACGGTGGACCAGTTTATTACTAATTCAAAAATGTTATTTCTTGTTAGAGCTTTGCAGTTGCTTCATTTTTTGCTCCACGACCCCCGGGGATTAGGCATCGCAAGTTTATTCGCTTATGCTTTTCCCCGTTTCCCGTTTCCCGTTTCCCATTTCCCATTTTACGTTTTACGTTTATAATTTAGACGGCTTGCGGGCGCTTTGGGGACTTGCACGGATCCGGAACCTTGTCCAATGGGTTTGGGATGGGGCTGGGATGGGGTTTGGATGGGTTTGGATAGGAGGGCCACCATGTATTCCTTCAACGCACTCGGGTTAGCGTCTTTCGCATTAACATTTTCCCACTTCAAACGTCTGAGAGTATGCGTTTATAAATATTAATTTCGATTCCAGGCGGAGCACCTTCTCCTCCAGCCACCTGACCTCTTGCTCCTTGCCGCTGGAGTTGGAGCTGGAGCTGGAGTTAGTGTTGGAGCTGGAGACGGAGCTGGAGTCGCAGTGGCCGTCGTGCATTGTTGACTTTTAATTTGCTTCCCAAGGAAGGATGGAGGATGGCGGATGGAGGATGCCAACAGGTTTGGGAATTGGTTTCCATGAATTTTCCGTTTGGCTGCCACGAAAACTAAATGTAAATTATTTGCTTTGTTGTCCACCAAAACTCCCAGCAGTTTTGCTTGAGGTATACGAATAATATGGAATGGTAACGACTTGCAGACGACACGCTAATTTGTTTTGATGATGATTACGGATTTTTGCCCTGGCCTTGATTATTATTTGAAAAGTCAGGTGGAACAGGAGCTGGAAAATCGGCAATTGCCACCGCATATAATTACAACTTAAGGGTTTTCGCCCGCTAGTTAAAGCCGCTGGGATTTCCCATCCTTTAAAAAAGAGGGAGAGGGGAGGGTGGAAATGTGGAAAACTCGTTTGTGTTTCGATTGCCAGGCGCCGTTTTCCCATTTTCCTTATATCATGCAACACTTTTTGTTATTACTTTTCCCAGCAACTGGGGCTGTATGTTTGGCTTTGGTTTTCGGTTTTCGGTTTTCGGGTTGCTTTGCTTTCAGCTTGGCTTTCCTCCATTTTACTTGTTTATTTATTTTGGCGTAATTAAATTTCACGCTTTGCTTCCCTCCTCTCTTGTTCCTTTTCCACTCTCCTTTTCTCCCAGTGCAGTCACTCAAAGGCTTTGTGTTAAAGGGCCGCAAAACACTGATGTATTTAAATGCACCACAGCTCCGTTTTTTCGTGGCCATTCAAATATTTCATTATTGTTCTGCATTTAAAATATTTCTTCTTCTGAGTACTATTTTTTATAGGCATTACCATGATTCTTACATAGATAAAATCTCATTTTTTCTATATTGTTTAATGGAATATATATTACATATATGGACAACTTACCGCCGGCAGCATTTTCATGAATCCCAGCAGGTAGATGAGCATCACACTGGACGTGGACACGCAGAACTGCATCTTGAGGAAGGTGACCGCGCACTTGCGGTTGCACCAGATGGGCACCAGGATGAGCAGGGCGGATCCGCACTGGAGGAGGCAGCAGGCGCAGCTGGCGATCACGAAGATGGGGCGCCGGGGCGCGTGGTGGGGCGTGGCCTGGAAAATGCAATTGTCGGAAGGCGGAAAACAATTAGCAATTCAAACGAGCAGCAAAGCGAAGCGAAGGCAAAAGTCGGCCAAAATGCTGTTTGCCTTGGCAGGCTGGCGTACAAAAATCGACAAAATTCTAACCCAAAAAGGATTGAAGCTTCAATAGGATTGAAAGCCTTTAACTCTTTAATATTTAGTTCTTCCTTAATATACTACACTTTCCACAAAAAATGTAGAATTTAATAATATTTCATGACAGTACCTTTTATATTTAAATAAACGAAATAGCTTAAGCCCCAGCAGCTGAAAAATATCACCAAAATATGAATAAAAACCCCGGTTTAAGAGTACAGAGTGTCCCTAAGTAAAACCCCCTCGGCTATTCAATCCTTGTGCATCCCCGATTTAAAGTATTTCCGCCATGACTGACTGAATGCAGCCAGCACAATGCAGAATACAGAATACTGAGTTCAGATTTCAGAATTCAGAAGCGAGGCCCAGAAAACCCGAGTGCATTTGGAGCAAGTTCATGGCAGCAAAGGCCAAGTTGTTGATTGCGAGCCAGGGAAGCGGAAATGTGGAAATGTGGAAATGCGGACGCAGGAGGAGCACAAAGGGAGGGCCGCTTGGCCAGGTGGAGGCCACTAAATGGCAGGACCTGAAAGTGCCATAAATCAAAGCGGGGCTCTTCCACTTTGGTACACGTGAATCGCATGAATTGGGCAGCTGGATGCCATGGCAATCCATGGCATGCCGAGTGGCCTTGGCGACCTTGGTGACCCTGGCTTACATTTGGCTGCCGCTTGGTGAGCATGACCACGTAGGTTCCAGACAGCGGGCAGATGCACCTGGTGATGTTCGCCATTAGGTGCTTGGTGATGCACAGATCCGAGCGCCACGTGGAGTCGAAGGAGGCCTTGTAGTCGTGACTGCGCGTAAAATGGTGCGATTAAAATAATAGTGCGTTATTAAGTGGATTAGCCACAAACTCAAAGCACAAAACTCACCCACAAACCGCCACCCAGTCGCCCTTCTTGGGCACACTCTCGTGCTGGAAGATGATCTCCACGTGGCCCGCCTCGAAGGGCAGGTCCAGTGGCTCCCGGAAGTTGTCGTTGGAGCGATTCGACTGGAACAGCCAGGTCTGGATGATCCGGGAGGCCAGCACGTAGTCCGAGTCACGGGGATCGCTGTTGATATAAGTTATATATAAGTTAAGCATGCAGTGTATATATTTTTATAGCTGATTTCAAGAGGTTTATTAAAAACGAAATGAAATTTATACAATCTCAGCTAATCAAATCTTGAGTTTGTACCATCTCTTATGGCAATAATCAGGATTTGATGGCAACTGTGTTGGCATTTGCATGTAACTGGATGCACACTTTTGGCCATTTGAGTTCTTTTGCTCCTCGAGCTGGCAGCTGCATATTTGCATTTTGTTTACAGCTGGGGAATTACACTCGTAGCTGTGGTATTGTTGCCAGTGTTTTCCAGCTGCTTGTAATACGCTTAAGCCAAGGAGCCATCCTGCCATCATCCTGCCATCCTGCCATCTTGATGGCACAAGCAAAAGGACTAAGGAGGACTAAGGCGGCTAGGAGTGACAGCAGTTGGCATTACACATATTTGAGGAGCAGGCAAACATGGCTTACGAATTATACATCGGTGGCCATAAGCCTTAGCTTTAGCCACGACAACTTTCTTGGTCGGAATGCATTAAATCGGGGCATTAAACAAGTGCAGTTTAAACTAGGGAACTTTCTTAAACTTTCGCGAGACTTTTACAACTAATTAGCGGCCATTGAACGCCGGACTCGCCAGGTGATAAATGGAAATGGAAACTTGTAGCTCTCTGCGCTCACCTGCCACGCGTGTAGTAGGTTTTGGGTAGGAAACTTTTGAGATTCTTGTACGAGATGACCGAGGCGAAGATGGTGGAGTTGGCCATGATGTGCAGCAGGCGGCTGGATAGTCCGATGTCCATATACAGCTGGTCGGAAAACAGATCCTCCCTGAAAAGAAAAAAAGGGGAAACAAGAGGACATGGAAAATGGTAAGCAAACTGCATGAGCCGTCGTAAATCAGGAAAATCAGGAAGAGCAGGAAAATGGTAGCCGCCTGCACTTAAGGCTATTAATTAGCTAAATTAGACACTTGAAAGCCGTGGAGCAGAGCGTAAGATGGAAATACCTGTCCCGAAGCGACAAGGTCGCCCTGCCTTTTAGTCCTGCACCACCGACTTGGTCGCTCGTCCTGGAAGTCCTGCGCCACTTTTATGAGCCATTCCTCATGCCGGCAGCTCAGCAGTTTTATGCATTTTTTATTTATGTTTGCTCATAAAATAAATTTTCCATTAGTACCCCCCTCTGGCAGCGGATGGCAGCGGAGGAGGTGTGGGTGGAAAATCGCTTTTCCTTCGTCGCATATATTAATCAAGGGGCCGTAAAATGAAGTTTACTGTTTACTCGACTTGCAAATTTGCATCTCCCCCACTTCCCCCACTCGTAATTAGAAATTATAGCCCAGTGCTGTCGGTTCGTTGGAAAATCAGACAGACGTGTGTGCGTCTGATTTCATTTGAAAGCTCGTTTATCTGTTTTTGTTTGGCAGTGCAACTCACCCGTAAATGCGTAAATTAAACGGCAGCGTTTTCACCGACGTCATGTAAATGCGCAGCGAGTTGAGTCTGTCCAGCGAAAGGGTGTCCTCATCGATTGTCAGAATGCTGGGGGCTCCAGCTCCTGTACCTCCTGCTCCTCCTGCTCCTGCTCCTCCTGCTCCTGCTCCGCCGGCTCTGGTTGCCTGCAGGCTGCCGGCCGGAGCGGCGGACATCTCGCCTGCCGTGACCCCTGACCCGCTGCCATCGTCACCACGGGTCGAGCTGTCACCTGGCAACGGCTGGCTGCTCCCGCTGGTCGAGGTGGCCAATTGGGAGGCCGCGATGGTCTCCCGGTTCAACGCCGCCGACTGCGTGAGCTGCTGCAGCTTTTTAATTTGCTGCAAGGATAAATAAAAGGACATCACACGGCGGTTAAATAATGACTTTCGGCGATTCATTGGGCAGATTTTTGGCCATTTAAATGCCAGCCAGGAAATAATGTTTAACTCTTTCACTATTTATTTCCTTTATTAAACACCTTTTAAAATAATAAAAAATACGATACCTTATATTTGATATTTTAATCAAATTTCCTATAACATTTTATTATACAATTATCTTTTTGTACATATTTGATTCCATTTTAAAGTCAATGGCTTTTAGTCTAAAATTCTTTGGATCAGGCGAATGGCATTTGATTTGCCAATCGTTTGTCCACAAAACAAGAACATATTTAAAGCAATATTGAAGTCATAGGCTTTGCATGGAAATTTAATGTAAATTCCCCCGGCGATTCGCATCGAAATAAAACCAATTTTGAGGTAAAAATAATACTGTGGTCCCAGTTCAGCAAAAATATTCTAATAAAAATACGCTTTTTCTGTCCCTCAAAAGTCGGCACTTGTTTATTTTATTGAGAGGCATTTTGGCAAGTGTTGCTGAAACCCAATATGATGGATAGGTAATGCAGATAATACCCCCATGGTCCATATGCCATGTTTACATTTACTCCACAGTCTGCCACAGAATTCGACTCCGACAATGGGCATCGCATGGAGTGCGGCGATGAACTTTGGGCGCAATCAATGCCGCAGAGGGATGCGGTGGCACAGAGTGGGTGAAACCAGGACGAAAACAGGACGAAACCAGGTCCTGCCGCCGGCCATGTGGCATATTTTTGCAGGATGCCCGGCAAAGGGAGCAGCAAGCGCAGTCAATGAACCCGGCCATAAAAATCATAAATGGCTACGTTCTCGAGTGCAGTTACAAAGCCATAAACCGAGGCCAATAAGCAGGCGGACCCAACTATAATGTTCGATTTTCCGACTCCCCACAATTCACAAATCCAAAAGCCATGGCCATTACAACGAAGCATTGCTCTATATGGGAAGGGATTTGGCCAATACTAATTCAAAAGCAGGGCGGTACACAGACTTTTGGTTAGCAGAATGGGGCAAGGAGTCCAGCCGGCATTTCCTGCACAAATCAAAAATATCATCGGATTTTTACATAAGATACTCGTGTACTCGTATTCTGTTGCCTGTTGCCAGCATAAATGTTTCGGGCCAACTAATCGAAAGCGAAAACAATTCGAATTGGAAAAGTTTGTGTAATGGAACTTTTTTCCAAAGCAAAAACGGAAAAACGAAAACCGAAAAACGAAAAACTTCAGCATCATCAGAACATTAAGCTTTGCCGCTACAAGTACCAGTGCCACGCCCCCGATTGCGACCACGCCCCCATCCTCAATGCAAAGCCTATTCAAATGTGTGGCACTCGTATGATTTCTTTAAAAGGAGCTGAAAAGGAAACTCTCGAATTTGGAGGAAAATGGAAAAGGGAAAGGCCCGCACAAAGTTCTCCATGTGCAAATTTCACTTGACTTTCGACCTAGCCACGTTTAGCAGTTTACCGGCAAATCACTTGGCCAACACAGCGCCCCCCGGCAAAGGGGGCGTGGCCATATGTGAGATAAACTTTTCGCACCCCACCACCACCACCACCCCCTTCCAACCCCTTCCATCGGACTGCAAAGTTGGGCGGTGACTTAGGGTCACGTTGGCAGCGAATACTTTTTGGCTAAGTGATTCGCCGTGATTTGATTCGAATGGGAAGCGCTTTTGGCCCACTTTTTAGCATCCTGGCCATACAGGAAACTGGGTCAGTTCGGTTAACTTTGCTGGTCAATACTCGTATAGCGAACTTGTACTTATGCAAATCCCAGCTGCGTGTGTAGCAGTGTTTTAATCAACTTTCGGGACTCAGATATCCAAAAATGAGCAAAAACTTTTTCAATTGCCATTTCCACAGTTCCACAGTGGAAAACCACAAATGGAGGGGATATGTTGGTTTGCAGCAAATAAAAAGCCAATATACGAATTTCCACTCCGAGTTATTATTATCTATCAACATATTGATGAGGCTCAGTTAGGCTGGCGGCATATTAAAATCGATACGGCAGCCGGCAATTTATTCGCTTGAATTAAGTGGCATTATGGCACCATGGCATCATGGCTAAACTTGAACTTTAAAACTTCGAACTCTTCGGTTCGAATGAGCCTTGGAAAGTGGAGTGCGTATGGCTGATTACACTCGCGGATTTTCTCGGACCGCCTCGATTCACTAATTAAACTTGATTGCGCGCAAAAAATTCGATAAACTTGCGCTGGGGGCCGGGATTCGACTCAGTCCATTAAACTTTTCGCTCAGTCAATAAAAACGATGCAAACTATTTGTGCAACTTTGGAAAAAGTTCGAATGGCGAATGGCGAATGGAGAATGGCGAATGCCAACGCTTTTTAATCGACCCAATTATGCCGGCAAGTTTTTCCGACTGCGTCAGCTAATAAAAATTTAACATAAATTGTTCTTTCGCTTTCGTGGAGCGACTTTCGGGCTCACATGGCGCATTCTATTGAAATGCCATAGCTCAGCCGAAACTCCTGCGAAAGCGAAGCTAAATTAATTTATGCGCATTAAAAAGTTCCTTCATCCAAACTCCGCGTTAACTACGAGCTTAGCGAATATATCTTCTTCTGCGATCTTAAAGGTGGAATATTTAAGCCACTCAGTTGGCTAATAGATTATGCTGGCGGTGTCCAAAGAGGCAGCCTTCCAATTATCCTCACGTCATGACAGGTTTCCCCGTTTTCGGCGAAAGTGCCATATTCAAACAGTTGCAATCAACACTCTCATAAATTTGCATACCAAAAAAGCCAGCCTCATCCTGCCATCCTGCCACCCTGCCACCCTGCCATCCTGTCCTTTCCTTCACTTTTATGCCGCACGCCAAGTACGCAGAAATTTGCCCACGGAATAATGCATGAGCCGTGGAGTGTCTGCGCCCCCGGAAAACAAGTCCCTGTCCCTCTTTGAAATCCTCAGTTGAGCCGGAAACAATGGCAACCACAATCTCGAATGGAGATATGCACACCATCCTGCGCTGCCGCAGAAAAATAAGGACACCCACTTTGCAGCGCCATTTGGAGGCTCGAGATTGGCCAGAAGTGTCGGCCTTTTTGCCAGGTGATAAGGAAGTGGTTATCCTTATTGTCCTGCGGAGGGTCGCGGCTAAATTGTTTGATTGCGCCTCATTAGCGCCGCCTTTTCAGGTCCTTCTCTATTAGCCGTGCTGCTCAATGGGGCGTGGATACACAAGGAAAATTTGCCCACGAAAAAGAGAGTTTAAATAACTTCAAATGTTTGGTTGAGAACGGGTTTTTCGCTGTGTGTAGGCACCAAAAGAGGATTCACATTACACAGAGACGTGATTTTTAATCTCTGAGATACTTTCGTAGCCAACCAATTATCACTGCAGTAAAATCGGCACGTGTAGCACACGAAGCAATCTGATCAGAAAGGATATCACATAATTCAGCCCACACAGGACATGGGGAAAACCACTGACAAACCTGAAAAATGCACAAGCTCATGCATATCGAAAAAGGTATTCATTACCAGGCCGGCAGGCTCATCAATTCTCCGGCTGCTTTGGAAATCCGGACACGGCTGTGCGGGGGGGAACGGGGAGACAAATGTCCGTATGCAAATTGCAGGAGCCCAGTGACAGGCCAACTACAAGCTAAATAAAAGCTGGCAAGTGCCCACCTTTTGGCCCAGTTCGATGTTTGGTGTTCAGTGTTCGATGTTTCGGGCGCAATAAATAAATGCCCGGAATGGGTGAGGAAACCCGTGCTGGCAAATATTGAATATGGCTGCAGGATATAAATTATGGCGCTCTGCCTTTTCGCTGCATGCATGGGAGTATGGAGTACACTGGGCATAATTTATGCGGGATTGCAGGTGGAGCACACCGGCACTCTGGCACCGTGGCATCTAGTATCCTGGCAACCTGGCACTTACCTGTTGACTGTTCAAGGATTGGGCGTTCTGCATGACTTTATCCAGGATGCGCAGGATAATCTCCGCGGCCATCTCGCGCTCCAGTTGTGTGCCTTTCAATTGCAGGTAGGTGTCGAGCTGTGAAGTGGCCAAGGAAACACAGTTGAGACAACATAATACAAGTGGCAAGGATTCAACGCCCCCCTCCAATTCCCGTCCCCGCATTTCAAGGGGCCCCAAGATGGAGGAAGCTGCTCCTCAAAGCAATTCGTTAGTCGGGAAATTTGTGTGCGCATTAAAATGAAAAATGGTTGCTAGGCGACCCCAAAATAAAAAAAAGCGAAGAAGTTTTCTTTGACTGCAGTTTCGGTTGCCCGAAAATTGTGTGAGAAATGGCAAGCCGCTCGGCTCAGCAGCTTTTTGCATTCATTTGTGTGTAAAAATAGTTGCTGCCCCATCTTCTCAAGTGGCCGCCAGCCAAGGAGCCAGGGATCCAGGCATCCAAGGAGCCAGGTGAAGCTTAAATGTGTTAAGGGTTTTGCGGACGGAGCAGACGGACCGGATAAATGCCCCCAAAAACAAGGAGTTCGCCATCGGAATCTGACTGTCTGCGGCAACAGGATATTTCGGAGCAATGGGAATTGCAATTCCGGTTTTGATTAGGCCAATTTAACGAAATCTGTCACAATTCGGCCATGTTATGGCCATTCCCCTGTTGGCTCTTACACTTTAATCCGGGTTGAGTAAGATATCAATCAGTGGGGAACATATTACCTCATGCAGCATATCGATGAGGAAGCTGGCCTCGCCCGGCAGGAAGCTGTGCCTTCGCTGGAGCGTGAAGTCGAAGCAGGCCTTCAGGATGTTGGAGGAGTTCGTCTGCTGGAATCCGGCACTGAGGGCCAGGAAGCGGTTGTAGATGAGCAGCAGTTCGTCCCGGACGCAGCCGGAGAAATCCGGCAGCAGCCACGTGGAGTTGCCCGTGTCCCTCTGCTCGCAGATGCGTTTCAGGTGTCCCTCGAATCCCCGCGGGCAGTCCGTGATGATGGGCGAGCCGGGGGCACTGGTTGGCCAATGGACGCCGTAAGTGGATTCAGCCGGACAGACGTGCACCGCATTCCGCTCGATGACATTGATGTAGACACTGCGAGAGACGGGACGCACGCTATTGGAGACCAGGCAGGCGTACTCCGCCGACTTCTGGATGTTGTTGATCTTCAGGATGCTGCCGTCGGGATACAGGTCCTCCCACATGGCGGTGGCCGCGTCCGACTGGAAGAGCACACCGTTGCGCGTCCAGCTGTAGCCCAGTTGGGCATATCGCTTGATGTCATCGTTACCCGGTGACAGACATCGCACCCGCAGGGAGTCACCGCGCTGCAGGGTCACACTCGCAGGATCCACTCGCAGACGGGGCGGCGACTTGATGTGGATGTGCAGGGAGCGGCACTGCTCCACGCCCCAGTCGGTCACCTGGAGGAGCAGGAGAAAGGAGAAAGCAGCAGAAGCCAGGAGGCGGTGGTTAGTTCAGCTCATTTAACAAAGTCCAGTCAAAGGGACAGGCCACAAGAAGCGCCTGTCGGTGGCATGCCATAATGCCATTGCTTTTGGTTACTCATATCAACAGAAGGACACAGTCGTGGTCGGAAAAAGTGTATACTAGCTATAACCTCTACTGCAAATTTAAAGAATAAATACAATATAATATTCCCACACTGTGTGGCTTATAATGAAATTATACTCCACACCTAACTAGTGAAATAAGTATATATACTGTGAACTATTATTACCGCCCCAATTGTAAACGGATAGCCGATAGCCAAGAACCAACTGGCCACACATCAGCAGCCCTGCCGAAGAGCATGGCACACATCCTGTCGGATGGGCGGGAGTGGGGGGGCATGGCCATGTCCTTTTCACGCATGTCGGCATGGACAAGGGAAACAATTGTGGCCAGCTACTGTTCCTCGAACGAGGATGGCTGTCAGCCGTCGCCGGGGCATCCAAGGATTTGTTTAATAGACTTATTTGCTAGTCAGCAGGACCTCATTGTGTGCTGATTGGGTATGACGAGTCCTGATTTGCTTGAGTTTGCCATTCGACTTTGTGGAAATGCGATATGCTGGGCAGTCATAATCAAATGTCCAATGGACGGGGATGGGTCTCGTTTATTAGTTTATGGAAAGTAATTTAAAGGCTTAACAGCCCGAACGGAATGCAAATCATATTTGTCCTTGCAAAACAGGGCATTGAGTTGCGGATTAGTATTTGCCCAGGCATTCGAACGGTGAGTCAGACGATGTCCTGTCGGCTTCCAAGGACTCTTGAGGCTCCACACGAGACGAAGTATTTACGAGCACTTGCTTGGCCAAGATGGCTACTTAAGGCCATGGCAGGATTGTGTGGGTTCGAGCCAAGCTTCTGCATTTATTTATTTATTTCCACGCGGCTGGCAAGCAAACGAATTGCAAACTTGCTTTGTCGATGCTGCGCGTTGTTGCACATTCCTCCTGTGGGAGAGCATCGAGTGCTACACTCGGCAAAAATGTGGTGAATTCTAGTTGCAACCTATGGTAAGTAGTTTTATATAGTTACATCTTAGTTAACATGAGCTTAAGCTGCAGGTGAGTTGCTCTTCAAGCAAGGGTACTATTATTACTACTCTGTCCCCTCTACATAGTTATTTCAAGTGGGAAAACCCAGACGTTGCCACGCGTCAGCCATGATGATGATGATGATGATGATGATGGGCGGCTGCCCAGCCCACTTCCGTTTCAAATTTACAAAAAAAAATGTATAAAAAGGAAAAAAGGGAACAAAATGATACAGCTAACGAGGAGGCGGCAGCATTGTCGCCGGGCTGAATGTATCGCGCACTTGTCTGCATCCTCGTCTGATATCTGCTCCCTCGGGCTCTTGGATTCAGTCGATCCGGAAATATTTAATAGACGGCGATAGAGCGACAGCCTTGGTGTAAGCCAAAGGTTAGATGGCTTTTTATGGCCATGACGGCTTTAAATTCAGTGCTTCTCTTTGTGGTCGGTCCCCTCAATCGGGATGTGTCGTTGGGATTTGCAGTGGCATTTACGGCTTTGCAGCGTCAACAAATCCTGGCCGGCCACAAAATCCAAATGCCAATTAACTCATTAAGTTGCGACGTTGGCCGACTGCAAAACTCGGCATTGCCAACGAGAGGAGCGCCTTTATGGCCAAATGGTATTTTATTGGCCCGGATAAGTCGCGTCTCATTAACAGGCCAAGTCGTTAAACAACACATTGTGCCCCGTGAATGGCAAAGCATTTGGCCCGGACACTTTGCGCCGATCAATGAACAACACTCCAGCGGAATTAATAGTTCATAAAATGGGTTACCAGCATTTATTAGGCTAATGGATATTGACATTGAGGTTTCGCAATTAAACCACAAAAACTGGAAGCAATCTGTTTCCTAGTGCTTTAATATTGTGGGAAATTAAGAGAGAAATCTAACTTTTCCTTTGCCAATTCAAATCAGTTGGCAGTTGGCTCCCACTACATAGGTCGACACATCCTTCTTTCAGTACACTTATAACCCAGAGAACACTTAAGCTCCAGTCGTGTCCTGCGAAATCTGAAGCGGCTTAAGCAGTGGGGCTAATGCAGCTGGCTTAAAGACAGCTCCGCTTGGGGCCATTGTGCACGTAATGGACCGGAGACGCCCGAGTTCCCCAAGGCGGATGAATTAATTGCAACAAGGCGTATACTTAATATCAATACATAAATAATAAATGCGCCCTGGCACACGCCCCCATTAGAAGTATACGGTTGCCATTTGGGTTTGGTGTGTGTACTGTGTATGGCTGTGTATTCCTGTGTTTTCCCGTGGACAACTTATGGACGTGGACATGCATCCGAGTCCCCGAGTCCGCATAATGGGCCGTGGAGGCATTGGCAGGCGCTTTATTGACTTGGACCCCGAGGCGGTGTTATTGAAAAGGATTCATGCGCTCGAGTTTTCAGCAAACAGCTGCGAGACGTGGGCACAATCGACCTTCAGGGACCCAGTTCGCAGCACTCAGCTCCAGCTCCAGCTCAGGTCCAGCCCTCGTCCTCGTCCTCGTGATTATCGTTCAGTTGTTGCTGCCACCCAGCTATCCTGCCACCCTGGCATCCTGCCTTTGATCTGGCTGGTGCCTCATTACGGGGGAGCCAGGACAATAATAAGTAAGCGGCACGGGGCGCGCCAAAGGCACAAAGCGGCCAAAGCAGCGGCTCCCCCATAAAGAACTTAGTGGAATCCCCTTGGGCTGGAGAGCCTCGGACCAGGCACTAAATACAATGGGTCCTGTGTCCTGAGTCCTGCGTTCTGGGTCCTGGGCCCCAAGAAATGCCAGCTGGGTGGTGCAACAGATGCTGACGCTTTTTGTGGTTGCAGTTCCCCTCTCTCTCTGATTGCGAAGCGGACTTAAATCTTCTTAAATCTGAGCTAAAATCTTATAGAATGTTGTGGATTAAATCGAGAGCCATTATGCTAATGCCAAAGTTCAATTGAGTTGGCAACAATTCCAAATTTGATTTATACAAACATTTTATTACAATCTCCCGTGAGCAGGCAATCAAATTACCATTTGATTTATAACTAACTTGGCAGCCAAGTGAATTGGTCATGTGTCCACGTACTTGGTGGCCCAAACTTTTCCTTGGGCAACTTTTCACGTGGCTTCCTTTACGGCGAGCCAATATTTTTTTACAAGCCATTTGCGTAATATGTTATTACCTAAGCCATAAAGAAGGGTCCTGCAGGATTTGGGCACCCAGGAAGAAGGGCAGTTTTCGGTCTAATCGTCCGGAACAATTTAAAACTCTTATTTAGTGCTGGGCTGTAAGCCAACAGAGAGAGAGAGAGTGAATCCAGGGCCTAAAATCATCTTTGGGGGCATCCGTAAATTCAGGCCCGGAAACCGCAGTCAAAAGAATGTTTAATACCATAGATTAAAATTTAATTGGCCCCCGAGAAAGAGCATTCAAGTGCAATGGATGGCCACATTTCTCTCCTTTTCCCACACTCCTTTCTCTCTCGCCGGTCTACCATATTTTAATTAGTCTAATTAAAAGCAACGTTATAGCGAAAATGAAGAACACAGCCGTGAACAGAACGCGGCTAAGCCAAATGTAATTATGTGGCCTTCTGGGGAAAGGGGCTCGGATTTTCCAGACTGCTATGATATGGCAATTAGACTGATTAGTCAGCTGAAAATACTACGGCCCGTCTGCCGAGGCCTGAAACCCCGAAGCCCGGGGAACCGTAATCGCTATAAAAACCAAGCCAAAGGACCAAGTGGCATTTTCAGATCATCAGCCCGGATTGACATGGGATACACTTTGAAAGCCCTGATGCGGACGTGATAACCAGAATCAATGCTGGCCCAGTTGCGAATTCTAAACAAATTAAAAAAGAAAGTAAGTGGCTAAGCCTGTTACATTATTACAGGGATTTTAATATGTTATAAAGTAATGTAAAGAAAGGCATTTAAATAAAAGGGAATCTATAAGAAATGAGGTAACTTTATAATGAAAGTCGAGCATAGACCTTAGCATAGGTATGTCTACTGTAAATAAACCTAATAAATATGATAACTTACCTTGCAGCTGTAGACGCCCTCGTCGATGCGACTCGCCTTGGTCACACCCAGGATGGCGGTGTAGACATCCTTGATCTCGGGCGGCAGGACCGTGGTCCAGATTTCCCTGGAAGGAGCAGATGAAGATGAGCAGATAAAGATAAGCAGATGAAAGCGTTGGTTAGTCATGCTAATTAGCACTCCACTTTCGGTTTCCGCGAGTGAAAGTACTTGAAACAGATTCGCACACTGCCAGTCGTGCATTAATTCTCACGCCCCGTGACAGCCGAACACCGAATGCCGAATGGCAAATGCCAAATGCCGAATGGCAAATGCCAAATACCGCATACAATATGCCATATGCCACATGCTGCAAGCTGGATTCCATGGAGCCCGGGCCAAGTGAGCTGGATCATATGCAGCAAGCGCGCTAATTGACACACTAATAGCAGCTCACTTATCACGGCCCCATATCCCCATAGCCCCACAACCTGCATTGCCCCAACTTCCATGGCAGAGCTCATGGCATCCTGGGCGAAAGAAATCATTGCTAATGGGGAAACAATCGCGGATGCTGCGGTTCGAAGTCAATTAGCGGGAACATGTTTCATTTTCAAATGTTTTTCGAAATGCCCTGGCTGCGGCTGGGGCTGGGGCTGAAACTGGCAACGCATTGTTGCTAAAATTGTTAATAGTTTTTGGTTTCGTGGATAAATGGGTCGGTTTACACACGTACTCACTCGCCTGTGAGTTTCGCCAATGAGTCTGGCCAATGAGTCTGGCTGGTGTAAATCTGGCGCAACCGTCGAGGGAAATGTGTTTGCAAACGGGGAATCAATCAACCGGGTAGACGACTTTTACTCTCACTTACGTTCTTACATGACTCAATATACATGCATAAGTATATAATCCGGCATTCAATTTGGCGAGAATCGCAGAGCTCGTGTCTCTGACAAGCGATGTGGAATCGCGTAATTGCGAATTTAAATTCCTTGAGCAAAAGTTGTGGAAAACTGCCGAAAATGCACGCTAAGCCTATTAGACTCCTCCCGGGCATGGCTCATAATCCTCCAGAGAGCTGCAAATCGCAGATTGCACCTGGTTGCAGTGGTGGTACCACCAGGTAGCTGCTGCTGCTGCTGGTGGCAGCAATGCGTTGCACGAGCACTAAGCAAAGTAAACCGAAAGCCGAAAACCAAAACCTTCCAGCTGGCAACAACTTAAGTGCTGTTTGAGGTTTTCGTGGCCAACAAACATCAGCAGTTTCCGCTTTCCTCTGCTTCCCTCTGCTTCTTCTTGCGCCTTTCTTCCGCCGGCTGAGTGCATTTCACTAATAACTTTTACGCATGGATAGCGCTGACGTCACGGCGCAAAAAGTGCCCAAAAACCGCATCCTTAACCGCATCCTTAACCGCATCACCCACTCGCAATGGCAGTGCCTTTGGCCCAGCTATTTACAGGTGTAGAGGCGTCTAAAAATGCGTTTTCAATGCGAATCTGAATGCGAGTGGGTGTGGGTGTGGGAGTGAATGTGGAAATGGGCCTTGGGTGTTTGGGTTTTTGGGTATTGGGCTCTCGCATGCAGAGCACTTAACCTACAATTTACTAATGGCCCTGGGCGGAAGGAGTCCTTTGTGGCCCCACCTGGGGCACCGCCAAGCACCAAGCACCTTCAAAATCAATTAAATGGCAACGGAAGTAATAACACTCCCAACCGGAAGTGCGTAACGCTTAAATGCAATGCAGCAGCAACACCAGTGCCACGAACCAGTACCAACTATGATGTCCTTGCAGGACTCGCTGACTACGACCGCAAAAACAGCAACGCGGCCACAGGTCCTGTTTGGCGCCGCTTACAGCAAATGGGCCCAGGCAGGATTGACATCGACTTTGACGTCCTGCATGTCCTGCATTGTCCTGCATTGTCCTGGTCGCCCTGGTCGTCCTGGTTGTCCCGGACGTCCAGGAAGCTGGCTAAGCCGCAGCAGCTTCACTAATGCCACTGCATTGCCCGCCGAAAGTGCAACTGCAACTGCAACTGCAGCAACTGCATCGCAGGACGAAGGATTAGGACCTCAGCGATGCGTACGTGATGTGCAAAGGAGCTGGAGGTTTCTCTTTTTGAATCGGTTTGCTATCTAATATCGCTGCGAAACAGCTGAGCATTATTCGTTTTGGGTCGTTGGCGGTCGGAGCCCATTCGATTCGCTTCATGGTGTGTGCTCAATTCGATTTCCTTCGAAGGATATACGCATATACTGTGCGAAAGGGCCCCACAAAGGGAGCATATCCGAGTCCTTAATGCATGTATTTATCTGGATCTGGGCAGGATTATCTGCACAATGCCCGCTAAGCTGTGTGCCAAATAATCTCAAAGTTTGAATGCCATTCGGTTGGTTTTGTTTGAAGATATTTATTTTTATGGCAGGCTGGAAAGACTGGCAAAGGTTCCGAAAATAGTCGAAATTTATAGTAAGGTTAAGTAAATCTCTTGTGTTTATTTATGAAGCTGATAAACAGATACCAATGCATATATAGTTAGGGTATTTCGTGTGTCGGTGCTTCAGTGAACGGGGCTCGATTCCTGTTAATGATGCATTTTCCCAATGCGATTTGCCTCACGTAACCATCTCCGGCAACTGAATTTGCCCCCGGGGCAGAAACGTTTCGTTCCGTTGTCGGCTGCGGTTGCAAAATGCATTTGCCACTCCCCCATTTCCCCATTCCCCCCTCCCCTCCCTATTCCGCTTGCCGGAATTGCAAGCGCTACAAATGGCCCGCAAAATGCCTTTGCGTAGGCGTGCGTGTCTGTGTGCGTGTCTGTGTGCGTGTCTGTGTGCGTGTCCTGTAAATACAACTGCAAGTCCGCAGGATGCGAGTCCGTGACGGTGGGAATCCCCAATCTGCGCTTCATTTGAGCTGATGTGCTTTGGTTGCTGGTCAAACAACTCATAACAACGCACTGGCTGCAAGGTTCAATGGACCAATTACGTCGGCACTGGCGACGCAGTCTTACGATGTCAGCAAACTCTGTTGTACATGCTCCAAAATCACGGATTTCCCAGCCCGTAATGCCCACTAAGCACTAATCACCAACAGTTTGATATTGGGAAAGAGGTTCAGCTAAAGGGACATCTGTATAGGTATTCTGTCCACTAAAGTAACCAGCTTAAAAACATCTTTTAAGTAAGTGCGATGCTCCATAAGCAAATTGAACTTTGCATACAAGTTGGAAAAGGATACCATGGAATATTTAAGCTTCCATTTCAATCGCATGTCAATACTGTCGCTGTTTAAGATCCCCTGTCGGAAACAAGCCCCTCTGCATTCCTTCCCCCCTGAGACCTTCGGTTTCCAGCTCCGTTGCCGATGATGATGTCGCATCAATTTGCGTAATTAGGTGTCGCTCATATGCAAGTTGGCTAATCCCCGGGGATATTTGATTGGTGTGCGATTGAAAAGTTGGCGGAATAACATTCAATCGGCGTCCCGCAACGGATCAAAGGCCATGGCAAAAAATTAGTTGTGAGCCGCATACCGATTTCTGCCGACTCTCTCCAACGGCGGAACATAAAAACCATGAAACAACAATGGGAATGACCCATGGCGATGGTCGGTGGTCGATGTCCGATGGTGTTTTTCTAGGTCCTGGGAGCGGATGAGGTGCATATGGGCGCTTTTAATGGACAACAAGGCTGGAGGCCCAGGCAGTCCTTTGAGCCACACGGACACACGCACTGCGGCATTCATATGCGTGGTTTGTAGATATAAAATATATAGGATGCCGAATCCGATTCCATCGGAGTGTTTTATGAGTTCATAAAACGGGTGTGTAGGTGTTTATTATCGTTGTGTTATTTTGGTTTGTCCCCGTCACCGTCACCGTCACCCTCGCCAATATGGCATGGGAAATTGAAATTGTGAAGTTGCTTTTCTTGCTGAATATTTTATCGCCGTCCCTTGCCATACTCGTAAATATGAATGAACAACCCACGGCCCGGCCAGTGAGTCCGTCCAATATCTTAAAGCTGCAGGCATCATTCCCGCAACCGTAACTAGATTAGAAACGAGCCTGTCCGTCCGGAGCACTGACAAGTCCTCCGTCCGTCCGCGGATTCGACCCATTCGAGGGCCATATAAAAACTTTATTAAACGCAACTACGCATAAAAACAAAACGATGACAAAGTACGCGACCTCGTCGCTCCTTCCTCGTGGCCAATTTTTTCAGCTGCCGCAACAATTCACTTGAAGATGTAGCAAATTTCATTAGAATCGTAACAGGAAAACGTGTCTCAACGGCTAAATTGCAAGGGACCAAAACCAAATCAAAAGCGGAGCAGTAGCCCACGATTTCGCAGAAGGCCGAAGGCATGATTGGGACTCCTATGAAGTGGGTCACAGTTCTTCTCCTCTTATATATTATTTTGGGCAAAATATGTTAGAGCTTAAGAAAGCTGCAGAAGAGTTGCCCAACTATTCGTAAACGAACTCTATAGATAGTAAATCAAAATATTAAATTCCTCATCCGACAGTTAATTGCAAGGGTTTGCATATGGTACCTCTTAGTTTTTGTATATAACTTTCCTGGGTCGATAGTCAAACTACATAACATACATACATACATATGTTATGTATCCTTTTTTAGCTGACTAGCTGTGTATCCTTACTGTCTTTTTATGGGCCAAGGGCCCGAGGATAGAAACACAGACAAGGAAAACACAAAAGGTGTTAGTGAATTTTATTCAAATTTGACGCTAATCAAAAGCTGCGTGACAGGAAAGTTAAGAGCAGCGGGAAATCCAATTCGCTTGGGCTCTGAATTTGAGCCAGAGTTTTCCCAGAGGCATGATTTATCCCTGATTTGGGATTGTTTTCCGGATTAGCCGGGGGACATTTTCATTTGGATTGTACTTGAAATAGCAACTCGGTTGAATGAATCATTGTTATCTTTAGTTTCCCTGAACCGATTTGATTTCGAATTAATTAAATGTAATTTCTAAATATATTTTTTAGCAAAGGGCTCAGTATTTTCAAGAGAAATGAACAAGAAATTGATGCATAGGCAATTTACTTAACTACTTCCTGCCTAAAAGCGAATGTTTAAGTCCGAAGGTACAAAAACCCTTTCCTCGATTTCTGATAAAGTCCTTTATTGGCGTAAATCAAAATCACAAGCGGATATCAACTCTTAAATCGAATATTGAAGCTATCTTAAGGAAATCCTACCAAACTCTCGACTTCGCCATATTTGCTCACGTTTCGAACGAAGGACTACGTGCCATCTATGTTGGAACCCTGGAACAATCCGGGTTACTTTGCTGCCCGCGAAGACCCCCAACGTGCATGTGTGTGCCAGGTGACTGGAATGTGCTCCGCCTGCCTCTCCGTCTGAAATACTCCAACTGCCCTCCGGCCGATCGACTGCCTCTGGCGGCCTAAACGTGTTTGGTCTTCCGCCTCCACTTTGGGATGAGGAAGCGGAACCGCCGCGCAACCGCCAGACGTCGCCGCCTTCATTTGTCCATCGCCGTGCCAGCAGGATTAGCCTCTCCACCATCGCCGTCCACATCCGCCTGCTCGATGGCCTTGCTGGCCGTGGGATCGGACACGCTGCCAAAGTAGTTGCCCGTGGGCTCGATCTCGATCTCGCGCTCCACGTCGTCCAGTTTCGGTGGTGCTGGCACCGTAATCATCAGTATTCCGTCCGCCGAGAAGCTGGCCCGTGCCTGGGTGGCATCGTAGTGCCGTGGCAGCTTGTAGGATCGCGTGAACTCGCGGGTGATGCACAGCTGACCCTTCTCCGCCCGGTCATCCGCCTGCTTGCCCTCCACGCACACGGTGTCGCTGTTCCGGCCTTCACCGTGAGCTCGGCGATTTGGAAGTGGTGCACGTCCAGCACCACCTTGAAGGTGCCGCGGCCCAGGGAGTCCGGCTCGGTGCCCGTCTCTATGACTACTCGCCCCACCAGACAGGATCCATGGCACCAGGCACTGTCGTCCATCCGCAGGTGGAAGTCCCGCGCGCAAACGTCCAGGTCGTGGGAGAGGTAGTAGTGCCTCTGGCGGCACTTGGACTCCCCGGTGGACCAGTGGCGACGCGGCGGCTGCCAGTGGTGGTGGCCATGCTCGTGATCGTGCTCCCAGTCCCAGTCCCAGTGGATGGGCATGACTACGCCTCCGGTGTCCGATACACGGTCTCCGGTTCGTTGGACACGGAGCAAGCGTGTTGATTTTTGGCTTAGGTGGCCAAAAAAACCGTTGCCCTCCGCCCGGTTCGACTCTTACAAGCTAACTGAGTGGATGAGGGTATGGTAATCGGCGGAGCTTGGAGCTGCACAACTGTACCTGGCACCAAAGCCACTCTAACTGAGCTTATTTCGGATCCACCTTCAATGGCGCTTGGAAGTACAGTGACTGCTCGGTAGGTAAAACTCCATTGAAAGACAAGAAATAAGAATAAGAATAAGAATAAGAATAAGAAATAAGAATAAGAAGTTACTGTAATAAGCTTGATCTATTTCATCTAAGACTTTCTAGCTTCTTTAGTAAGTTCTTTTCGAATTTGTACTATACAGTTGGAAGTTCTACTGTATCGCGTTCCTTTGGAGCAACACGCGTCCCCGGGAAAGTGGGTCTCAGCCTTGTCCGACAGCCCGAACTGTTTGATCAATACCCGTCCCACCAGCAGTCCAATCAGCCGCGGAGCTTCGTCCTTTTTCGTCCTTTTATTGCACAAGTGGCGCCAAGCAGCCGGAATCGCAAGACGGGACAAGGAAACAAACACTGCACAGCGAGTTGAGCCAGTTATGAGTTAATGCCAAAATTCTGAAGCAACCGAGTGCTGGTGGGGATTGGCGGGGATGGTGTCACTAATTGTGCCATTGTCACCCCGCCACGATGAGAAAGCAAAGCAAATCCGAGCAACTGAACTCAGCAGACGCGTTTGGCGGACAGACGCATTGTGGCAAATGAAACTAATGAAAATCGTGACCCCCCTCCGACATGGGAAATTGATGCACTGCGAGAAACTTCAAGGGAAAGGGGAAAGATGTGCGACTAGGAGAATCTAAGAAAAGAGGAAAGTAGCATACCTATGATTTTAAATATTTAGTGCGTTTTTTTCAGTGTGACTGCAATGCTGTCCAAACAGCTGTACACAGGGTGCCAGCTATTAGAGAGAATATGCCAAAAGTAAGCAACCGAAATCTGCGATTGGGGGTGGAAGATAATGAAAGCTGTGTCGGATTAAATTAGACGCTGAAACCATGCGGCTCGATGGACCAAGGGAGCTGCTCCTCTCGATTGGCACCCTGTATTCGAGAGCTGCATGCCATTGTCCTTAGACGACGACGTCGCTGCATTGTCAAGACAGTTGTTGCCTCTTTGTTGCTGCCATTTTCGTACCACTGCTGCCCCGAGTTGAGCCAATTTGTAAAATATATACGATATATATTTTACTTATGTCTGCTGGGCTGCTGGGGTCAGGCAATTTGGCTGCTCGCTGCTCACTGCTCACTGCTCGCTGCATGGCTGCTGAAATTGAATTTTTGCTTTGGCTTTTAAGCAAGTTTGACAAATTTCTAGAGCACGGCCAAAAGTGACTGCAACAGTTTCGTTAGCTTCCCAGCCAAAGTCGTGTTCTTGGGCCAAAAAGGAGAGGGGAAGGGCAAGGATATGGGGAAGATGGGTTTGAAATTGCATTGACAGGCAGTCAAGCCCTTCCACTCCATGGCGCTGGGACAAATATAGATTACGCAAGTGCTTAGGGTTAGGCTAATATTAGCAGGAATCTCAATTCCCCTCACAAAAGGTCAATTGGTTGGCTGCTGGCTGGCTGGCTACAAATTGTGTACCGCTTTTACATAACACATCGATGTCAAAGACGTCAGAGAAATGAGCACAGCTTAGTTTGTTAGCAAGCTCCTGTTTATGGAATTAGCTGGAATTTGCTAAGCAAATAAAATGTGGGAAAAAGTGTTCTTGCTCTGCTGCTTTTCACTCTTTAACTCAGTTCGATTCCGACTTTTAAGGTGCCTGCAAGCTGTGAGTAAGCGAAGAGTGGTGTTGTTGCAACCATAAAAGGACCTCAAACAAGTTAAGCGATTAAGGATACTTTTGAATAGTGATTAAGCCCTATGTAGCTGCAATCAGACAATCGCAGCTGGCCTAATCAGAAGTATTTGCTTGGGCGCAGCTCCCATAATTGTATTACTGCTGTTGTGCCACTAAATCAGCGCCACGGCCTTGTACTCCGTGAAATCCTCGCCCCAGATTGCAAAGGACACAGGATTACGGGGCGCAATTAATGACCGTAGCCATTGATTATTTTACACACATGTGTGTACCTCCTTTACCGCCTTCAAATGGCCATTGGAAGGAACGCCAAGGCATGTTAATCAACGTCCCTGTGTTGGGACGTTGGGAGTTTGGGGTTAGTTAGCCACGTTTGGTGGGCTTCTTGGCAAGGCAAGGCAGCCAGGCAGCCAGCTTTGGATGCCTTAGTGCCGTGATTGGAAAATAATTGCATTCATTAAGTGGGTTACTGCCTATGGCGCTTCCGATAAACATCTGCTAACTGGGTCACAGTTTCGGCGACTGGCAATCCAATAGATTAACGGCCAAACGCCTCCGTTTGCGGGCTTAAAGGTATCTAAATAGAAGGTTCATTACACTTGGTCAGAAGGGATTAATTTCTATTCTTAAAAAGGAATTTCTGATACTATTTATGTAACTTATACCATATTTTGTATTAATTAATCTGAAACACATGTGTTGTAAATCAGTTTCAAGAAGTTTACTCTTTACCTGCCTCAAGCCAACTGTCTCAATGTGCCAATTGTTCGCAAATAGCCATCGAGGGAACTAATCAGTAGATGGCTAGTATTGGCCGTGTTTCGAAAATAAATAGCATTTGGCCAAGTGAACAGCTCCCTGCGGTGAAATCAAGCATTCAAAATTCACTTACTTCCGGTTATTTTAGTGCGCAAAAGTAAAGTCATCGGACGGATTTAATGTGTAGTCGTTTGTATAATGCAAAGTTGGTGAATGTCCGAATGAATGACTTCACTCACTTCACTTTAGTTAAAATATTTACTAATACTTGGGAGAGAAACACATGTTTGCGGCTTTGTACGCCACTCATTTTTTACACATCAATGCGTCCAAGTGGGCCACGCCAACTGGGCAAAACTGAAACTGATGGAAGCTGGAAGGGCTGCCAGCCACGTGGAGGTCCTGCAGCAAACAAGGATACCATACCATTTACATGTACATGTGCTGGATCCTTACAAATATGCATAAAAGTAATCATAAGTCTGGGATGGGGATGGGGCTAACTGGCGGAATGGCCATGAAAGGGTACGAATTGTTCCATGTTCCATGTGGCAGTTGGCATTTGGAAAACGCATAGTTGGCTTCACTGGATAACAAAAACTGAGCTCCGAGAATAGATTTGGTTATCGATTTGCGGCAATGGGGGCCATACATTTATTTATTTGAAAGGTAATGTTTGGATGAGCAATCTTTTATTCGAATAGCGCATAGAAATAGAACACATCGTTATCAGTTTGATAGCCATCTGCCGATTGAATAACAGGTAAAGGAGATCTATATTTAAAATAGTCTTTTTACTATTTTTAAGTTGCTTTTATAACCATGCATTTCATACGGATTCTCATAGCATTTAGCTCGTTTGAGGAGAAAGGAAATTTAAATTTCTGGTCTGATAAAAACAACTTTTGGCAACGTTTCGTGACATGTAGTCGCCAGAAACTGGTTGTCCCAGAATAGCGAAAGCCGGTCTGCCAAGGCTTAAAATGTTGTTAATGAATTGCGAATTCTATCGGCATCTGCACCGCCCTGCGAGCCCCGCTCATTTAAGCAATCCTTTCCAAGGACCAAAGGACCTCCGCCTCGCTCGCTCGTTTGCCATTCACGCAACACATTTAAAGTTTGAGCTTTGTGGTGCGCTGCCTTCGGCTGCAAGGCGAATTGTCAAGGCAACGTGGCTGGTGTGGGTGGCAAGTGGGTGGTGTGGGGGGTGTGGCTCTTGGAAGGGCTAAGCTGCTCATAACCCCTGCCAAGTCGCCCAAGTAACAGCCCCTCGTTAGTTACGGCCATATGCTTTTTATGTAATGCACCCACACTCCCCGCCGCCAGCCAAGTGGATCCGCAAGGATCTGGATTGTGGGGCTGTGGAGTCAGAGCTCGGAAGTCGGAGGGATTCCGGAGCGGAATGGAATGGAATGGAATGGGCATGCCATTCGTATGTGTTGGCCACACATGTGTTCCGGCTGGCCCACTCTGTTGGATTTATGATCAATCATTCGGCTAGGCTTACTGCGGTTAGGTTTCGGCCTGGTCCAGAACTCGTGCTCCCAGTTCACAGCTCTCAGCTCTGAGCTCACCACTCCCCAGTTAGACATGTCCCTCGTCCTTCGTCCTTCGTCCTGCGTCCATGGCCGCCACTGACAAATCTTTATCTTTGCCCTGACTTATTTATCCTTTTTGGCCGTTTCATTTTTATTCCGCCTGGCGTTTTTATGTCATGTTTATTGATGTGTAAAAGTCATAAAGTCAAATTGAACACTTGTGACGAGAGTCATCCCTCGCGATTTCCCCTTCTCTCTCTCCGTTCTCTGGCTTGCCGAGTGTGACATTGATTTTTCCCATATTTTCTTCGATTCTATGCTATAGTCTTAGTTTTCCGATACTCCTCATTCCAAATTCCATTACGGGGGCACAGAGTTTATGGCATTTCGAGCTGGCTTCGCGAGATAAGCAGCTGCGACTGCACATATAACATAATATAATATATATAGTAAGTTCACTCACCTCGTCGCCTTGCTGGCATTCACCACAGCGCCATCCTTGAACCACTGAAACTGCATCCGGGATGAGCCCTGGGCAGTGCAGGATATGATGAACTCGCTGGCCTCGCGCACTCCTGATTGCGGCTGATTGACGGTCAGCTCCTGCGAAAGGGAGACAATGTCACACTAATTAGACACTGGATGGCTGTGGTTCGGTTTTCGGGTTTCGAGCTGTTCGGTTTGGGTTTGGGATTGGATGTGGTCCTCTGGGCTTGCTTGCCACAGTCTTCCTGTCCATCAAACATGTGGGAGGGGTGGTAGAAGGGGGTAGAGAGGGGGGGTGCATGCCACTGAGGTTTGGCGGCGGCTTGTTCGTCATGTTAATGCCACTTAATTGCCGGCCGCCTGATGAGCCCAATTGTTCGGGCGAGCTGGCCGCAATTAATAAATAATTATTTTCGTTGCCGTTTTCGGTTCGAGTGTCAAGTGCCACACTGTTGACATATTTATGTGCATATTTATTAACACGGCACTTTGCTACATTGGCTATTATGTTTTTATTCCGGCACACGCCTCAATAGTTAATAAATTATTGTTTAATATGTATCGGAAATGGATGGCAGTGACCCATGTGGGTCGGTGGTAATGTGCAGGGCCTCCGTATATTTATTACACTTTTAATAGCCGCATTGGCCTGCTCGGATGCGAATTAATGAAAATACCATTCGGCGAAAATCAATGATGGAATGCCTTCGCTTGATGGATGTGCCCCAGAGTGCAAAGTGAAAGAATGTCTGAGACAAATTTACAATTTATTTGTTCGAAATTTCCAGGCTAACCGGAACATTTCAATAGATAGGCGGGCTTTTCAATTCATACTGGCCAATCAAAAAGCTCAGTCGCACAATTCCGTAGGAATAAATTGGTAAAAGAGATGGATTATTGCTTTCACCAGCTAGCAGCTAGCAGCTACTCACCAGCAAGCCGAGTGGCGGATTCTCGTCGAAGTGATGAAAGTTGGCCACCAGCGTGAAGTTGCCAATCCTGCCGCGCTCCACCATCCGGGTGATGGCATCCCGGATGCGCTGCGAGTCCCCCTTCACCCCGAAGAAGTGGAAGGTGATGTCCAGGCGATCGGTGGAGTTCGATATCAGCTCCAGATCGCTTATCTTGGTGATGTTGAAGTTGCGCAGCACACGGCCAAGCTGAAAGAGAAAAGGGGAATCATTTCATTAGGTCCAGGTCCTTAACACCTCTGTGCGCCAAAGGGATACAAATTTAGCACCGTATTAACCCTAATGCCCGCACCTAAGCCATTTGTTTGCGTGGCTTGCCTAGCCGAGAGCCCCAAACTCGTTGGCTGCGTCGCCACTTTTTCATAATTCGAAATTAATGATAATATATTCCTGTGAATAGCACCACAGGGCATTGGGCACACATTGGCCAAAAGATACACAATTTTCGACGAGAAAAAAAGGGGGAACTAGGTGAACTAGGGGTCACCTGGTATGGCGACGCAGGAGAGCGCTTAAAGTGTCCTTGGATGGCCACCTTTTCGGCTGCCTTGTTCTTATCGCCTGGCTTAAAGCTGCGGGCCAGGCTTCTCCCGCTCAAATTGGCCATAAAAGGCATTTTTCCGGACTTGCCTGCACCGGGGTGTGTCATAATGCCCGGCTGCAGGACTCAGCTCCTGGCACATCCTTGTTTAAATGATTATGCATTATGCTAAAGCCGTTTTCCTTAGAATAGACGGTTGGTCGGTGGGTTGTTGGTCCACCTAAGTCCTAGCACGGTTGTTAGTTCTGTTGTCTGAAAGTTTTAGCAACTTTATCTGTGTTAGTCCGGCTTTTTGTTGCTTAAATATTCATACCATTTTTTTTTCGCCCCAAGAGCTTGAAGTCAATGGGTGTTTTTTGCAGAATGGCCAAAGCCACAAGGCTCTTAAATTCCCAATTTGATTGTAAGAAAGGAGTGGCGTTACCTTTAATTGTGAATTGTTTAGTGACCCACAAGGGGCGCTAGACTTGCAGAGTTCGCCTTTTTCTTCGACTTTCAGACATAACCAATTAGCGCTTTTAATTAAGACGGCACTAGACGTTCACAGTAGTGCCGGGAAATGGGGAAAACTTCACGGAAAATGTGGCAAACCATGAAATCAAAGCTGACAGTGAAAGTCGCCTCGTGCACCGGTCACTATGGTTTGTGTGGCCAAAAACTTATCGAAAGTAATTATGGGCCCCCATCGCGCCTTTTAAAAACCTTGGACTACTTGAATTGGCTTTTTGATGCCTGAGCTTTTCTTTTCTATTTTTATTGTTTATTTTTTGGTATTTTGTGGGTGCCCCAGTGCAGTTTGTAATTATTTTTGTCGAATGCGAAAACTAATGCAATTCCGGTGGCCTAATTAGTGGGACGACGGCGGGTACTCATACAAATTACTGGCAGGCTCCATTGTTGGGCTGTTGGGGGTACACAAACACTTGGATCGACAATGCCAGAATGCCAGATGAAATCCGGCTGGAGAAGTGGAAAGCAAAGCTCGGAAGGATGGAGTCTCCGGCTTTGCGCTCTTCACAAGTGGTCGCGGCGAAAACTTCACCCAAGTTGTGCAAATATATAGTTACGGAATTAATCAGAAAAGTGCGCATACAAAATAAAAATAAAATAAAAATGGAGGGAGGAGGGAAAAAGGCAGCAAGTAAGCAAGAAAATAAATATTTTCGGTTAATATAAAAGAATTTACCCCCATCCTCGATTTTTGCCTTGGCTTGGCTTGGCTCATTTTTTGCGCTTCTTGCTTTTTAATAAATATGCCGCAAAATGAAAGATGGCAAGTGGTAAGAAAAAAAGTGCAACAGTGAACGTGCTGCAAAGTGGCTTCGGTTGTTTGGCTTGAAAGTTCCTAAGAGGCTTGTGGAAACCGGGTGAATGGGTCCGACCAAAAAAAAAAAAAAAGCAGAGAAATCCGGAACGGGACAGGAGTACGCCCATGGAATTCGGGATGGGATTGGGCTCTAGGCCCTGCTGCTCCTGCTGTCCCTCCACTTCATGAGTATGAGTATGAGTAGGCCGTTTGTTTTGGGGACTGCTGCGAAAAGTTTTTAAGTAAAGTGTTGCAAACAGAAAAAAAAGCAAGAAAATGCCAACAGTTTGTGGAAAAGTTGTGTTTGGGTTTGTGTTGGGGAAAGCCGGAAAATGTCAACTGAGCTGGGCGGGCTGGCTGCTCATAAGGTGTATTCAAATATTGATTCACTTGAGAACCTTTTCATTGTTTACTTCCTTATTCGCCGAGGCCTTGTGCACTCCAAAAATTATAGTTAAGCAGCAAGCAGATTGGCGATTGTGTCTACACAAATTTAAGAAGAAATTGTACATTAAAGGGGATTTCCTTTTGCCTTTTATAATTTCAGGTAAATAAGAAATCATAATATTGGCGGCCAGAATGTTTTTCTGTCTGGAATGTTTTTCCGAAATACATGCTGATCTTCAGTAAAAATCCGAGCGAAAAAATGCATTTCCAGCTTGCTGGCATGCCTCGATTACCTCGAGTGCCGCAGTGATTTCATTGGAGAGCAAAAATCGCAGCTCCATTAAATCTCAGGTCCTTATTCGCTTATGAGCCTGTGTGTGTGTGTGTGTGTGTGTTGCTCCTGGCGGGAAAAGGGGCACTCGGGCTTAAGTTAACCCTCGGCAGTAATATTCCAGAGCCGGCGCCCTTGTCGGCTCCTCTGTTTAATCGCACTCGCATCGCACTTTCCCCGCCTCGCTGCTAATGGCATTTTAATTTCGAGGAGTCGGAACTCTGGGTGTGCAAATATCCTTGCAGGACTACCCTTTTCTCTGGCAGAGCGTAAGCATTTTACCTTTTATTGATACTGCAGTGAATGTTGCCTGCGAAAGAGTTGGCCTGCAGTTTGATTAAGAAATTGTTGCGATAATCTGGCAGCCATCAGCATGCCAGAACTTCAAAAAGTGCAAGTGCTGCTGCTGCTGATGCTGCAGTGCAGCAATGCAGCAAAAAACACAAACAAAATGCAAACTACTTAGAGCAGCAACCTTCGGAGCCCATTAACGGTGCGAAGTTGCCTTAACTCGAGAAAGTTAGGCGGCCACGGCGAAAATGAAACCGGACAGAGATGCTAATGCAGTTACCGGGCATAAAAGTCCGCATAATGCCGAGTTCTCATGCAAAACGAGTCTGCAGCAAAGTGTTGCATACTTCTAGGCGCCCAGTATCTCAACTTCTTTGGGCTGCCAAGTTGGGCTGCCAAGTCTTTGTGGGGCATTTTAATTCGAAATTAATGTCTTAGCTCTAGTCAGGCTACTAAACGGCGTATATCCTTTTGCAGCATCCAGCAGACAGTATCCTTGACAGCATCGGGGCATCAAAATCAGGATGCCGGGCGTGGTCTTTCTAATCGTTGTGCCTACGGCGAATTTCGAACGTGAGCTGATTTACGGTAAGTGGGCCACACCCCCTTCCCCCCCCAAAAAAAGGGCGGCAAATTGAATAAGCGCCGCTGCCTAATTAAATACAAAGTTGCAATTTTGTTTACACGAAACTGTAGCATTTATCTAGGCGTCGGCAAACCGCATAATCTGCCCCACCCCCCCACTCTGCACCACCACATGCAAACGCCACACCCTTACACATGTAGACCACACACACACACACACACACAGAGATACCTGTATGCATTGGGCTTAGGCGCGTAATTACGTTGTTTAGTGGCGTTATTAATTATTTTATGACATCGTAAAAGTGTTCTCCGGGCCTAAGAGCTGCCCATAAATGTTGTATGAAGCCCGGCGGACCAACTGAAGCCAGAGGCAAACTGAAACTGAAACTGAAGCTGAAACACACGTGGGAGTAGAGTAGATTTTTCTTTCGCATTTTCGGCGTTTCTAGTGTTTTTGGTGTTTCTGGTGTTTCTGGTGTTTTTGGTGTTTCTGGGTGTTTCTGACGTTTTTAAGGGGTAAGGGGAAAGGAAACTTTGCCAAGATAATTTTACAAGCGGATGCCGAGCGTACGTAGCACATTTCGCAGCCCAAAAATTTAATATTAAAATTTAATTAGCCACGATGAGATTGGTCCAAGGAATGCGGGGGCCAACTGGTTGAGTAAATAGAGGAGTTCCTGGTCCTGGCCAAAAGTACTGAGTGCCTTGAAGGCACAGACCTCAGAATATCTATATATATGTATATATTAGATACCAACGAATTAATTGCTGGAACTCAACACTCAGCACTAAGCAGCAACCATTTATCAAAATCAGCGATGATAAAAAGCCCACAATAAAAACCCATAAAACAATATAATTTATGAAATAAACGGCATTGGCATCAGGGAAATATGGCATCTTGTGCAATACGGCGACAAAAACAGGCATGTAGGAGTCGTTTTTCGTTTTTCGTCGAAAGAGCATTAATCAAATATTTATTTAAATACGAAACAAGGCGCTGCCAAAAGCCATCAAAGGGAATCATCATTAATTTAGTTTGTCACCATGGCAGCGCCGCTCTGATAATGACAATGGAGCACAAACCGGATTGATGAGCACAGAGTGGATGCTAGGTGGGTGGTGGTTGGTGTCCTGGTTGGTGTCCTGGTTGGTGACTGGTGTCCTTGGGCCTCCGAGTGGGGCGTGAACGAAGTTGCTCCATGTCGTTAAAAGAATAAATCACCTTTGCACCCTGGCCAGAAGTTGATCGCATATCAGCAGAACAGCAAAAAGTAAATACAAATATGACAAACGAAATAGTTGCCTTTAAGGTCAGCACCAACATAAATACTACAAAGAAATATCCTGAGTATCCTTAGTAGTAAACTGATGTGCAATACATAATCGAGTCAGTAAGTAGTAGGTCACAGGGTATACCAATTTCGGTGCCAGATTACAGTCAGATTCCACTGCATGAAGACAAAAAACTCTGGTACACTGGCAATGGCTTAAAGAGTGCAAAACACTTGGGCAAACAAAACGACTTGGCTGGAAACCAGGGACGAAAAATAACATGCACTTCGGGGGAAATTCCGCAGAGTTCGGCTCATAGGTGTCAGACATAAATCACGGATCCCCCGATTCCATGACGACCTGAAACGGAGATGTTCACGGCCGGAATTAAATAGGCAAAGATGCCCATCGCTGGCCAGGTTGGCTGCTGGGCAAAGTGCTGACTTCGTGGAACTTTTGCCACTAGAGAAACTATGAGAAACAAACTCAGACATCCCCACACACACACACACGCACACACAGACTTAGGCATACAAGGGTCCTGGAAGTGGAAGTCTGAAAGTCCTGGCCTAAGCGCATTTAAGCCTTATTTTGGCATTTGTCAATGTGGCGGGATTTATATTACATTTCGATGTCTGTCTGGCCCCGCTTGCTGGCATAATAAATTGTGATCCTTTGTGTGGTTTTTATGTAGACTTTGATTTGATTTTTCGCCGCCACTTTATTTATTTATTTATTTAGCACAAGTGGAGCTTAGCTTACTCTTTCGTCGATTTTTTGGGGGCCACAACATTAATTTAAGCACAAGTCATCCATTTAATTGCATAACAACACGCGGTATTTGTTCGCGATAGCCGGCCATTTAATTAGCGTAATTTGAAGCTGAAATAAGCGTTGCGGTCGAAAAACCAAATATTTGTTAAGCGCTTAACTGGATCCAAAAATATCACTACAATTTACGCTAATTACAATATAAATAGTGCGATTGCCGTGAATTAACTAATTAGAGTCGTATTAAGCCGCCGTTTCCAAACAATGCCAAATGGCGAAATTACATTTTCGCATTCTGAGTATCTGAGTATCCAAGCACCCTAATCACCTCCTGCCATCCCATTCAACCCATTCCACCCATCCAACCCATCGAACCTATCCATTTCCATTTCCACTTCCATGGACCCGACGACGAGTCCAGCTTAATGGCAAATCAGCTTACGTTTATGTACACGACCACATCACCTTTTCATTAACCCATGCCAGGCACTTCAAATAATGCCCTGCTGGAGACGCCTGTCGGTGGCATTGGCGGCCATCCGGGACACCTTGCTGGTGGCCATGGTGGCCATCCTGCGGTCGCTGCACCCGCCAGTGGAGGTGGCAACAATAATCTGAACATCAATCTTCCGGAGAATAACAACGCAATACTACGACTCGAAGTTGAATTACGTGACAAGAATGTGCCCAAGTATCGGCGTGGCGGGGGCGGTGGGCGTGGCGGTGGCCCAGGCATCGGACAAGTGGGCGGCGGCGGAGCCAAGCGAGCCGCAGGAGCAGGAAGAGGAGGAGGAGCAGGAGGAGCAGGCACAGGAGTCCAGATTTTGCCAGCTGACACCTCCACGATGGGTGCTCCCATGGACAAACGTAATTTAGTGGTGCCGCTCGAAAAGGTAAGTCGTCCAATGGTCAGTTAGGAGTTAGGAGCAGTTGCGGTCAAGTGGGCAGAGCTCTATGCCTTCCCCAAGCACTTAACGTTGATTTTCGTGTGCGTTGTGCGAAGGAGGAGTGGTGGTAGTGGTGGACATGGCTTCGATGCCAGCTGTGAGTGCGATTCATGCACAGAGAAGAAAACATTGCAATTACCAGTGGCAGAAGGCAGGAAAGAGAATGAATATAGGCATATAGTGGAGCATTTGGAAAGTATCGGTAGAAATATGTTGACAGTTTAAGAATAATGCAAGAAGTTGTGGTAGAAATCTATAGAAGCACGCACCGTTTCTCTCAGTGCTTTCCTGCGATTGCGGTGGCGATTGGAACTGCGACAACGACTGTTGCTCCGCTTGTAAGGATGCACTTAGCTCGACGAGAACGTGACTCGAGCGGCGGGTTGCGTAAGAGGTTGCCCAAATCGTATCTCGGGGCAGATTATACTGATGAATGAGGTGGCTTAGTCGGCCTGCTTGGGCCCCAGAAGATTGATGGATGCTGGTGCATCCAGGCCAGCGAACGCGGGGACAAATCGTCAATCAGTCAGGGAGCAATGAGTTCTAGGACTACGAGTATATATACTTATAATCACACTCAGCCGATCCAATTAAATGCCAAGGCCATGTGCCATGTGCCAAGAGCCATAAGCTATAAGCCTGGGAAAATGCCACCCTAAGCTGTTGCTTTCCCCGTTTGGCCAGGTGCTGGAGGAGCTGCTTGTCAAGCTGGAAATTGAGCACGTTACTTGGACGACCAGCAAGAAGGGATACTTCCATCACGTCGTTTTTCCGCTGCAGGCGGGCTCCCCCTGCGAGACGACGCTGCACTGCCTCACGGAACTGGGCATTGGCACTAAATTGAATTCCAGTGTCAGGTAAGTTGAGACATTCAAGGGGCGAAGGGGGCAAGGAACGAACGCCAAACTCCGAACGTGTTGGGAAACTTAAGGAGCTTGGAGTTAGCAACTAGGAGCGAGGAACTGGGAACTGGGAACCAGGAGCAACAGCTGGTCGAGCTCATCCAGTGTCTCCGGTGCTCCAATAAAATGGCAGAAAGATGAGGAGTCTAGCCGACTGACCGAAGGACTCCCGTGTTGCCAAGGTCCTTGAGCTCTGCATTTTGATTGCCTGTAGCAGCTGCAGTGCTGCTTACCAAATTCCGAATAGAATAGCTCTCGATAATGTAAATGCAATTTTACAGCTACAACGAATCCAATTAAAAGCCCTTTTTGCAAAAATGTTAAACAACCGGTATACGACGAGTATACTTTGCCCTCGAGTGGAATTCGCCAGTAATTAAATTAAGCAAAATACAATAGAGCCGAACAACGAACAATGAATGAACCCAACTAAGTAGTAGTAGCATTTAATATGTATATACAAGCAAAAGAGCAGGAGTGCCAGCAAAAGTATCTGCAGTGGTGGAGGCGGGAAAAGTAGGTGTGATAATCATTTAATGGCATTAAGCAGGGGGATTAAAATGCAGTTGAAGGTGTGACCCGATGAAAGGGAGATTCTTGAGCCAGTCGGAGGGCAAAGGGCAAGGAGCAAAGGGCACTGGGCAGAAGACAGAAGACAGAAGGCAAACAGCAGATGTTTCCATGACCTCAAGGAGCCGAGTGGCCAGACAAAGTGCGACTTAAGCTTATTAATATGCGCAGGAATTCAATTAAGAACGAAGCTGCCGGAATGCACCCTGCGTTGATTGAGTGCCACTAGTGTAATCTATAATTCAGGCTCAGCTCGGCAGCCAGAGCATCTCGAGATCTCGATGTCAGCCGGCATGTTCCCTGCTGCACTGCATCCTTTGACGGCAGCGGACTTGTTTTACAGATATGCGCTCGCATATATCAATTTCAAACGTATCTACACAGTGGGAAAGCCTCGGCTAACTTTCGGTAAAAAGAAGACCAAAGTTTTGAATGCCCTTGCATAGAAAGCAATATCTCAGAATGCAATATTGAGAAGTAAATTCAGGGATTAGAAAGCGTAGCCCGTATTTAATGGTTCAAGCTAACATAGTGGTATTGTTTAAGCACCCAATTAATGTATTATTTTTCTCTGTGCACTCTCGCCGCAGTGTGCTGCCGTGCAGCGTTAGTTATGATGCCATCACAGATGCGGCCAACATGCGAGACGACTACAGGTGAGTGCATAGATGTGCGCTGCGTTTGGATGGGGCACGGGCATTGTGTTACGGTGGCATGTGGCATTGTATTTACTGGCCTTGTGCGGAGCCGTTAGTGGAGAAGGTCCTTTTGTGAGGAGTCCGCAGCTGTCGCTTTGTTAAAAACTAATTTCAGGTGTCCCCTTGAACGTGTCAAAGGCGGCAGTCATTTCATTAACTTTCACTCGCACAATTCTTTCACTTTCGCTGCAAACGTGACATTTGACTGCTGGCACTAGATATCGCAACTTGGCCTTTTTTCCCTTTACGACTAGCTGGGTCTGGCCCAAAGGGGGGAGGTCCTTGGAGGTCCTCGAAGGCCTTGGCACAGGTCCCAGTTTATTACAGCCTTGGGCCAGAGTTACGAGCCACTTGGAAGGGGTATTCGCCATCGTCGTCGGTTTGAGTAGTGAACATGGCGAAATTTGCATGGGCTGCAGGGTATGGGTTAGGTATCTGCGATTTTGGCTGCCGGCTGCGGTTTGAATGCATCCATTTTATGAGACTGAGCTGAGTCCAAATGGCAGAAGTCGTCACTAGATATACACACCCGATGATGACTTCTTGGCAGGCAATTGTCGGAGGGCACAAAACGAAGCACCTGTGTGCATACCTGATGAGCTCGTAATTGAGGTTGGCTTGTGGTTTATTTTTGGGCGATGATTGAGGCGATGTTTTGGCTGGGTTATTAGAGCCGCACTCTAATCAGCAGCAGACTGCAGGCAAATTTGGGATTTTGTGGCTGGGTTTTGCGGTAGGCACAAGGTAAATAAAATCGGGAATCAATTTAGCTAACTGTGTACTTGATATTGGCACACCTAAGTGCAGGTTATCTGTGTATAATTCTAATCGTTTGTTTTAGTAACATCCTTTTTAACTGCAAGCCAGAAAATAAAAGCCATATACATTGGCAATACAAGTGCACAGCTGGCACAGTTTGTGGGCCATTTTAAAAAACCATTTCATTTTATCGCGCTGCTTACACAACTGCATTTGTTTGCTTTGCAACAGCGAGGAAGCCGAGGATGCCTCGAAGTGGAACAATTTCGTGGAATCAATTAAGTCGAAACTGACAGTCAAACAGGTGGTGGATGGCGTTCGGGCCGGAGGATCCTTGTCCTTTGACTACTTGCTGCTAATCGTTACAGCCGAGTGAGTACACTGAGCCAAATTCCAAATAAAGCTAATCAAATATTAGGTATTATAACAGCAAAGTTCAATGCAGATCAGAACATGTAGTATTAATATAGAACAAAAATATTTTAAATGAAATATGCTCTAAAACAGACAAAGGATATTAAGTAGAATATGAAATCCCTGGGATTTCCACCTTTATACTCATCAGTGTGGCGAATGGAAGGGTTCGCAATATGAGCTTCGTGGCATCCACCAGCTGACGGGGTGGGTCAGTGGAGGTCAGTAAAAGTAATCATTATGGGGCTCTACTCTTGCAGCTCCCTGGCCGCCCTGGGCCTCGTGGAGAATAATGCCCCCAATATAGTGGCTGCCATGTTAGTTTCGCCGCTTATGGGTCCCGTAATGTCGATAACATTCGGCGCAATTATCTCCGACAAAGAACTAATGGTAAGTGCAGTTTCCCCTTATGTCTGTCGCTTTTTTTTTGGCCCCAACAGCAAATTGTGTAGCTCCGCGAAAAGCCATTCAAAACCACCGACAAAACGGCCAACAAAAAGGAAAAAAGCCATGCATACATCTATGCGCAAACTATACACTACAGTGTTGTGAAAAATGGAATAGTGAAAATAGTTGTCAGGGAAAGCGCAGAGTGCATGGATGGGTGGTTGAGTGGGTGGGTGTGTGGGTGGGTGGGTGGTGACACCCAAAAATCCATTTCACAGCGCGTTAAATGAAATCGTCAACACTCGCTTCTATGTGGTACTTTTGAGTGATTTATGAGCAAATGACATTTGGAAAATAATAAAAAATTGCACCGAAAATTGCTATGCGCCTGTCCGTCCGCGGTGTTCCGTGTCCTGCGTGTCCTGTGTCCTGTATTCCAGCTGTCAAATTTCGCATGCAGCCACCAGAAATATGAGGGGGCTGCTTTTGGTGGCAATTCCAGTCAAATGCAACGCGACATGGCGCTGCTGTTTTGCAAATTTGCATCGCTTTGCGGTGTGGTGGTAAATGGCAAAGTTGCTGAATTGTTTATTGACGACGGCGCTTCACTCATGAAGAGGGCGTGGCCCTGTGAAATATAAAAATGTTTGTTCCGCCCAAATTGAATGAGGCTGCAACGCCAGCGAGTGTTTGTGATACACACATAAGCACCTGGCACATTCCATTGCCTGAATAGCAAACTATTTCTATTCCCGCACTTATGGGGAATTAATAAAAAGGAGAAAAGGAAGAACTTCGCTGAATGCCATAATACAAAGCCTGGTGCTGTAAATTACTGGGCTTAAGAGCCCACCTTGCGGCCGGCAATCAGTTTGTTCCTGCTGATAAAGTCTGCCTGATGACAGTCTGAAAACTAAGTTAAGCTACTTAGAATTAAAGGACGCAGCACTTGGGACCGCATTCAGCGCAAAGCCAATGAAACTGAACTTTAACTGCAGTCGCCAGACGGCAGCTGCTCTCCAAAGTGTCATAATTGTCACCGCCAGGTGGCGGGCTGGTGGTGCAGTGGTGCAGTGGCAAGGGCTTATGCTGCGAGATAAGAACGTCTGTGTCTATAGTTTGCCCCGCATCAAAGACGGCGGTTTGTGCTCTGGAAAGCCCAGCTACATAGCTTAGTGTGCAAGCTGAGTGGTAAATGGGTGGATGTACAAAAAAGGACCACAATAAATAAAATAAGTGAAATAAAAATATAAGGTTTAGATCTATATAATCATCATTTCTGCCACTTCTAATGAAGAGACGGCTCTGTGCTTCTGCGCCAGGGGCAACTTGTTGTCTGCTGACACAATTTCCACCGCACTCCTGGCCACAAACACAGATACTAACACACACATACACACAAGCAGGCACAGAGACCGGATTCAGGATGCAGGATTCAGGATTCCAGGTGTCTTGCCGGCTGGCTGTTGACACCTGCGTCGTGTACTTCAATTAAATTTTAATTGAAATGAATATATTCGTGTGCGAACACATGCTAGTGTGCACCTTTTTTGTCGCCTCCTCCTTTGTGAAGTGGCTCCAGCTGCGTCATCATAATCTTTGATAAACCCAGCAAGGAAGTGGAATCTGCAGGCAGCAGTGGCCATAGGTTGTGGTCACAAACCAGATGCCAGCTACATTCAATTTACCTATTTAATGCCAAATAATCAATATGTATGGGAACTTTTTCAATTTGATACTTTTGGCTTTAATTTTGAGCCGATAAAATACGATATGAAATATTGAAAGCACACTGTTAATTCATTAAACTTGAGTTGTTTTGATTCCATTACATCTCCATGAAGTGCACAATGGCCAGGGAAAAATGTTTTTAAAATACGCAAAAACCAGGCAGAAACCGTTTGTGGCCAAAATTCATATGCAAAAGTGTTTAAACAATTTCACACAAAAATGCCAATTACAAACGATGACAAAAACGGCAACATCGAATGGGGCCAGTGACAATTGATGGTCAACTATTAAAAATAATTGGCAGGAAAAAACTGCACCGGAATCCCCATAATATAGTGAAAACCAGTTGGCTTTGCACATATTGCCAGCCGAGTTATTGAATTGCGATTTTTGCAAATATTTGCACGCCATTTAAAGTTGATTCGCACATGAATGTAATTTGTTTGCGCATTACGCATACGCAGTGTGGGTGCAGCTGCATTGGGGTGGCTCACATTCGCATGCAAATTTTAAAGCTGCCCTCTTTCAAATGCTCTTGGGAAGCACTTATGCTTTTTCTAAAGGAAAGAATCATTATCTACCTTATAGTACCAAATGTTGCCTTTAAACCATTCATAACTTAAACTTGTAGTACACTTCTATTAATTGAAATTATGTTAACACCCTAATATGCATATGCATACCTGCAAATAGAAGAGCGAACAAATAAGCAAAAGTTTTCACACCCCACTGAAATTGTTGTGCAAACTCTTTAAAAAGCATTTACAAGTGGCAAGTGCGAACACACATATTTTGCAGCATCCTTCCAACTTGTTAGCCGTGTGCTTTAAGCCGCAAGACAAGTTACTTTATATGTGTGCCGCAGTTGTGTTTGACTCGTAAAATGAGGGAAAATGGGGGAAATGAGGGAGAGACACCACCCACAGGAAAACCACCCAAGTTGAAGTAGCAAGACGACATCATGTGGCTGACATTAGAGCGCTTTTCTTTTGTGTGTGCAGCTGCCAACAACAGTTTGCAGTTGCGTGGCTGCAAATTTGGGTTAACATGTCACGAATCTACTCGCAGTTCCTTGGCGCTTCAAAGTATGCGGCATTATCGCTTAAAGTGTCGTTGGCTGGGCTCCTTTGGCATTTAACTCGCTGTCTCGCCCCTAATTTCGGCTCTGCATTTTCTATTTTCCATTTGCCATTTGCCATTTTCTATTTTCCATTTTCCGTTTGCCGTTTTCCATTTTCTGTTTGCCATTTTGTACATTTCCAGAGAGTTGGCTTTCTCTGCCTCGGACTGGGCATGTTTATCTCCCTGGTGTTTGGCTTCATCTTCGGCCTAATCCTGGGCACCACCGAGATGCCTTGGGGCCAGAACGCCGACTGGCCCACGGAGGAGATGCGCGGCAGGTAAGACCATCTGAGCAGCCCCACAAAATGGGCCCCACATCAATGTCAATCAGGCCGAGCCGAACAATTGGGTTAGATTGCGCCAAATGCCGCACGTCCGAGTCAAATAGCTAAACCGCCAGGAAGCATAAATTAATTCCCTCGCAGGCCCACCAACATATTGATTGTAATCAAATATGAACGACATTGCAGTAGTTGCGGTGTACGCAAACGTTGGTATTTCCCATTTCAATGTAGAATTTAATTAGGACATATTTTCGATTTGCCTTTGCCATAATTCTGGGAACCCAAAAACATTCCAGTGAGTCGGAAATCCAGACTGAACGAATGCTGTCTGTTTAGTTGAAGACATCAAAGGAATAGCTGAGCCCAGGGTATGCAAGTGACACTCCAATAGAGAGTTATCCTGGCAATCTATATCCCTTCACAGAAACTGCCACTTTAAAACGCAGTATGAGCTAGAATTCTGGGAACAATGTGAGCAACTCTTTAGATCTTTGATGGATGCAGGGAGAGACAGCCGCTTAACGATGTGAATTTTCCGATTGTAATTAAGAAGCCTTATATCACAAGTCATTCATTTTGCAGAGTCATGCAGTGAGTGGGGGAGGCGACTCTCAAATCCCTCGACTTTCGAAAGTGAATTAGGAGTTTGTCGAAAATCCAAAATCCATTAAGTATGTTAATTAACCAGTGTCTGGCACAGCCACTTGCCTCGCAGTAAGACGGCAGCTAAATCTATGAGTGCGAATGTAACAAATTACTTGCAAATAATTCAAATAATCTAGGGCCCCGCAGCAATGTGAGGCGTGTGCTCATTAGAGCGCCTGCAAGGCTTTCTAGGACACTCTTCCACTGCCACTTTCACTTTCCCCTAGAAAAAAACACCCCATTTCCCATTTCCCCGGCATTTCCCAGTCACTTGAGTCCATATATATGGGCACACATTTATTACGGCATCGTTTTTTGCCAAAGAAATCTTTAAGTCGCCACGCGCCGTCTGCGTAAATCTCCTCCAGCATTGGCATTGGGCTTGGGCTTGGGCTTGGTCTTGGGTTTGGGTTTGGGCTTGGAGTTTAGGTCCACAATGGGCTCAGAGGAGGACACAACACACACGCCCCCTGGCGGCCAAAATAGCAGCACAATAAATTAAGCTCAGCCACAGAATTTGCCGGAAGTTGCGTGAAATGAATGTGTGTCGGCAATTGTGTTAATTGCACAAAATAAATTGTTAAAATAATAATACACAATGCGAGATGTTCGGCTGGTTGGCTGTTCTGGCCTGACATCTAAATATACTTCCATACATACTTATGTACGTGTATATATCTCGGCCTATCTCTATAATTAAGTGCCTTGGGTCCATTCGAGTGCTTTATTGTTGGCCAAGGCCAGTCAAGTGGCTCTGTCCACTCCATCTCCATCTCCATCTTGATTTCCATTTCCATCTCCATCATAATAATAGGCACACACATAATGAATTTCTCCAGATTGCGTGTGCCCATCACCATCACCATCACCGTCACCGGTCGGTCATGCAATCAACGTGGATTTCCAATGGTCATCCCACCATTTCATCCGCCCCGTTGTCATCGCTCACTGGCCGCAATAATTGTGTCACGTGGCGCGTGAAAATACAGCCTTGTCATTCGCTCCATTGGAGTCGTGATGACCGAGTCGGATCGGATCGGATCGGATCGCCCACATAAGTAGAAGGTACTCACTCAAAGGACCTCTACTCCATGCACACTCGTGTATGCATCTCATT